>NW_028279483.1:0-346084 GCF_059751315.1 Micrasema longulum | reverse complement strand
TGGGGCGGATGATAAATTTGTTATTTTTTTATGGAAATTGGGTGTTAACATAAGGTGTGTTTTTTTCCAAATGAAAATGAAAATAAGATGACACAACAAATTAGTCAATAATTCATAGCACGTTCACTGTACGCTGCGCAAATATCGCGACCATCTTTAGCAACTTTATTCCCTCGATTGAACGCGAACAGAAGCAGGTGTCGAAAATGCTCACTTCGTCTGTCTGACTTAAAATTTTGAAGGCTTGTGATCAAATAAAATAATATGTGTAACGTAAAAGCAAACAGTATCATATAAAGCAGAATTTTTTCTTTCGAGTGACGTATAAATCTTTACCATTTTGTTAAATTTTTGGTGCTCATTTTGAAATTTTGAAAAAACGGGCAGAACTTATGTTAACATTAAAACGTCAAATTGTCCAATGAAATTATGTGAAGATTATTGATGGAATTGTTTTTAGGTAAAAATACCTTTAATTTTTATCTTGTTTTTTTATACAGTTTGGGATACGTAATTATTATAATTAACAAGGTATTGTGTTGTATTTATATATTATAATAAATTTATACTTGCGAAACTCAAGATTTAAATGAATAAATGTGAATTAATCTTATACCTACTTTGTTTTATTTATCAATTCTATTGAGGATAATTTGTTATTCAAAAGTTATAAGATCGATAAAATTGTAGATTAATTCTACAGAAAAAAAATGTTTTCTATAATATAAAATAAAAAAATAAAAATACTACGCGGTCGATTTATTTACAGAAAACATATCTTAGCTTAGTAAATTCCGGACCCGAATTACAATGAGACGGTAAGAAATTTACAAATGTTTGCAGATAAATTAAACTCAAATTTCGAATACCTTTTCCTCACTAAGCATCCAAAAATAACACACGATCCGAATGGGGGGACCGAACGACCCCTGCGCCTACTTGCATGTAGAAAATAAGGTGGTCTCCGTGGTGTAGTGGTCAAGACGCTTGACTCACGCACGGAAGGTTCCAGGTTCGATTCCCGGTGAGAAAACAAAAAAATAAAAATGTGATTTTTCTCAAGCCTGGTTGTTTGTAATGTAATTCACCACTGTAATTGGGCCTCCTGGCCTATTGTGGTGCAAAAAAAATCGAATGAATTTACTAATAGAATTATTGGTAATTGGATGAACTAAATAATCTAATGAATTCATGGAACGAATCATTCATTTGCAGTTCTAGTATTCTATATCCAGGGGGGGGGTGTATTCGTGTAATAGCGTGGAATAAACCGTTGTATTTTTTATGATTTTAATAAAAATGTATTAAAACTATTTAATCGGTTTGTGATCCCGTGGTTACTGTCTCGGACTCATGGCTCAAAGGTCCGTGGTTCGAATCCCACTCTACCCCATGTTTATTCCCATTTTCTAATAGTGAGTTATTTACAATTCGTTGGAAATGGCTCTCAAAATGAAATATTTGGGTATATAAGAACGCAAATATTTTTTTTTTTTTAATAAAAATATTTTAAAAAATAAATTACATGTTTATTTCTGTTATTTTCAAGATTACAATAAATATGAAGTGAATAGATCCAATGATAGTCGAGTTATCGAATTGAAATGGATCTTTTCGAGTCTTCATCTTTTTTTTTAATAAAAAAGAAATATTAGCGTTCTTATAATTTACCCAAATATTTAATTTTGAGGGCCATTTTCAACGAGTTGTACATAACTCACTATTAGAAAATGGAAATCACGTTGGGGTAGAGTGGGGTTCGAACCTCGGACCTCTGATCCGTGAGTCCGCAACACTAGCCACGGGACCACAAACCGATCTTCGATCTCTTAAGTTGAATCATACCCACATTATCAAGGTTTAAGCTTTTTTACTTCACAAAAGTCAGCATACGGAAAAGTTGAATAAATGTGGATGTTTACACATAGGCAGAATGGAGAATGTTACACAGTGTGCAAAGTGGCTTACAAAGCACTTATACCAACCACCAACCAATGTCAGGTCATAAGCCCTGTTAAGTCATAACCCATAAGCCTAGACTTACATATTCCCTTCTAAAAAAGGTTTTCCCTCTGTTACAACAAATTAAGTTACAAATATAATATTTTATAATAATATGTAGGAAACCGAAATAATTGTCGATTGACACAAATTAGAATTTTTGACTTAATAACAGTAGATTATTAAGTCACCATTTTTATAAAGGAATAATCCGCTAAGAAAGATTGATATGCGAGACGCAATTTGGTTTTGGCACAAGGGAGGCCTTTTTTTCTATTCAGATGCTGACCCAAAAATGTTTTGACAAACAAAGAGATGTTCAGATGTGTTTTATCAACTATGAGAAGGCATTCGATAAAGTTAGACCCGATAAGTTGATAGACCTTCTTAGCAAAATTGGGTTGGATGGGAAAGATAAAAGGATTATCTATAACCTCTATTGGAATCAAATTGCACAAGTCCGTATAAATGACATTAAAACTGATAATATACATATTCTGAAAGGTGTAAGGCAGAGTGGCATACTCTCGCCAATGCTTTTCAACTAATACTTCGAATTTGTATCTAGAGAGGGCTTGCAAGATATTGACAAAGGAATTAAAATAAATGGTAAAGTAATTAATAATATATGATACGCTGATGATACTGCCATTACAGCTAATACAGCTGATCATCATCAGCAACTTATCGACCATGTAAATAATGCAGGTAAAGAATTCGGACTGAAAATGAACGCTCTAAAAACCAAAGCTAAGGTGGCCAGTAAACGGAGAGGTATTAGCATCAACTTCACTATAGATGGTAGTGGGATAGAACAGTTAACACGTTTTAAATATTTAGGATGCTGGCTAAATGATGAGTGGAATCCGGATTCTGAAATAAAGACCAGAATTGAAATTGCGGGATCAACCTTCTATAAAATGCAGAAACTCTTGTGCAACCGAGATCTGAGACTAAGCACAAGATGGAGAGCAATAAAAGTTTATGTATTGCCAGTGTTGCTGTTTGGAGTGGAGGGTTGGACTCTTAAGTTTCAACGATGAGCAAAATAGAGACATTATAACTTTGGTTGTGCAAAAGAATACTTCAAATCTCATGGACTGATTGTGTATCCAATGAAGCGGTTTTAAGCATCATGATCAAAGAGAGGGAATTACTGGCCACTGTCAAGATAAAAAAAAGCCTCATACTTCGGTCACATATTCCGCAATGGGAAGTATGTCCTTCTCCAACTTATTATAGAAGTAAAGATAGAGGACAGGTAGGGTATACGACGGAAAAGAGCATCATGACTCAGAAATCTCAGACAGTGGTTCGGTGCGCCGAATGCAGCAGCGCTGATTAGACTGGCCCAGGATCGTAATGACATCAAAATGATAGTCGCCAACCTCCGGTAGGAGCGGCATAAGAAGAAGAAGATGATTTTTTTATTGCAACTGGCGGGAATCGAACTGGTGACGCCAGTTTCGCAGTTGGCCGTCTAACCAACTGTGCCACGGCGCCTGTCGTGAAAATGATCCATAAAGTATACAGTTCCTATTGTATTGCAGCCTAAAGGCTAAACCAAGAAACAAAATGGACACAAGAGCTCTTGAGATACAGAAATCTCGCACTTAGCACATGGCGTTGAGCTGCAAATATCGCCACAAGGAAACTACTGCAGTTTCCCTCCGACGCGGCCGAACAATGGCGCCCAATCGGCATCCGCCGAGAATTAAGCAGAATAAAGACCCAGGCTGTTCATGAACCATTTATTCCTCGAGTGTTAACGGACACGTATTTGTTCCCGCTTTTTTAACGGATCGGAGGGCAACTGATTTTTTTGTCGTTCGGGCACTCGAAATTCGCCGGCGAATTAATATCGACGAAACAATGCCGACCAGTCGGCCTATTGTTTCCGACGAACCTTTGAGGATTTTATACTTTTCTCGTAAGAAATATATTTTCGCAGCTGGTAATGGTGAACACCTGTTTAATATATCGTGATGAGGTTCAGTGGTTTAGAAAAAAAAATGTTAATAGACTATTAAACTATGCCAAAAAATTGTATGGATCATATTTTCAGCTCTATGATTTTTTAAGTTTTGTATTGTTTAAATTACTCCGCGTGTGACGTATCAAGTCCTCTTCCCCTTCTTCTCGATGAGTCCTGCTGATTCGTCAGTTGACTTACCGTTAGCCAAAAATCTATCCGAACTGTCTTATCATTAGTTGATTCGGAAGAACAAGTGACGTCATGCAAAGTAGTTTGTTTTTGTTAAATTATTTTTGATTATTTTTTTCATACATTTTCAAGAACCTTCGCTTTACAATAAATTTAATGCTCTAATTTTTACCGCGCGTAAGAATACTTTTCATTATATCCAATTTTCTATAGGGCTGATCTTCGTCAAAGTTTTTTGTAAGGAAACGAATATAGTACATACCTGTTATATTTTCCCATAGTAACAGTTCTGTGTGTGAAAAAGCACCAGAATCCTGGACGAGTGTTTTCGACTCGAATGCTGCTCTCTCTGGTCAGAATCCTGACAAAGAAAATTGAGACAAGTCCACCTCGTTGTGTAGTGGTTGACGTGAGTGCCTACCATTTTTGAGGTCCTGGGCTCGATTCCTGGCAGGGTGGACGGGAAATATTGATTTAAAAGATTTTTGAACTGCAGTTTTTTACTGTTCATAGATTGACATCTGAAGCGAAACACTGATCACTTTAATGTAACAGATGAACAAACTACGCTGCTTTTGGTTTACCATGGTGCACCACTAGTTGCGGAAAGCGGGATGACGATGATGCGGCAAAGCTTAATGATTTTTTATTTGTTAAGACTATTAGACTAAGCCAAAAAACTTTTCAAAATAGTTTTATGTATCGTTTTATCAGCGCTATGATTTTTTAAAGTTTTGTAATTACTCCGCGTGTGACGCTACAGTTCTCTTTGGTGAGTTCTGCTGATTGGTTAGTTGGCTTTCCGTAAGCTGGAAATTTCCCACAACACTCTATCATTTGTTGATTCGGAAGAACTTGTGACGTCGGTCCAAGTTGTTCGTTTTTATAATTTTTTTTTTTTACATTTTCATGCATTTTTAAGAAACTTCGCCCTAAAATTTAATGCTCTAATTTTCACGGGCGCAAAAAAACATTTTTTTATCCGATTTACCGTAACACTGAACTTACTCATTGTTTTTACTGACCACAATTTAAAGGAAATATCAGACAATCATCAAGATTTTAAATGTTTAAAAAGTACTCTTTTTATTTATTAGTTTACACATTTTTATTGGTACCTACCTATAAACATTAGGATCAGGTATTTAGGTACCCAAAATATCCACCAGGCACGGGAAAAAAATCGGTAAGTAGGTTTTTTTTAAAAATTAATCGGGGCTTTTTGTTTGACTTTCATAACTCATGTAAAATTTAATTGACGGAATTGAGATTGATTGGCTTCCAGCACCCCTTTCTAAAATGTTTTGCAATTATGCTCCCGAACAATAGTTTACCATTCGACACTTCCTTAACCCTTAGAAACCAAACTCGACAAGACCCGAGGTCCATAATAGCTCTCTTTATTGTACATGGGTACACTATAACAATATGGAAATGTTACCCCAGGAAAGAAAGTGTATTTTGTGATAAAAGCAGTCATTATTCCCTCAATTTACGAAAATAGGTATTTTAGTATCGAGACGGATAAAAATACAGTTCTGCATCTGAAATATAATCCTGAATAAGTGTTTTTGACTCGATGGCTGCTCTCCGTAAGGAAATCGAGTGAAGATAAGTCTGCTTTGTTGTTTAGTTATTCTTAAGGTCTGGGTTCGATTCCTGGCGTGGTGAACTTTAAATACTGATTTTAAAGGTTTTTTAAAATACAATATTTCATTGTTCCTGGACGATCACCTAAAGCGTAAGACTGACCACTGACCACCTTGCAGATGATCAAACTAGTCTGCATTTGTTTTACTAAATGTGATGCCCCATGCACAGCTGGGTGCGGAAAGAGGTATGATGATAAATATTGATTAGTTTTAATAAAACAGAGATGAAGAACATTTAAGAGAAGGTAATTTAGAAGTCTAGGCAAGTACAGGGCTTATAACCTGTCATTGGCTGGTTTAAGTGGTCACTTTATACACTGTAACATTTACCATTCTGCCCATATTTGAACATCTATATTCCTTCAATTCTTTCATCTGTTGATGTTTGTGAAGTTAAAGAGCTGAAACCTTTATTTATGCCGGTGAGATTCATCTAATTGAATTATTTCACCTACATACTAAGCAACGCCTGAAAATGTTATTTTTCTATATTACCTTCTCTTAAATGTTCTTCATCTCTTTTATAATATGTTAATATAAACAGCTCCACAGGGAGTTAAATCCAGTCCTTGTCTACAAAAATTTGGAAAAACTCAAAATATTGTTGGTTTTAATAAAGATACGTTTTTTAGCGAATATCATCAAAGGTAAAAAATATTCCGTAAATCTGTTATTTTTTTATAAAGGAAATACGGCCTCTGTGTAAGTTCATAATTCTTGAAATTGTGTGCTGCAATTGTAACAGAATCGAAAATACGCTTCAAGTTGTGAAGAAGTTCTTCAGGCCGGAGCGGCTCGAGTGTCATCCAGCGCCGCATGAATAATCCCGACTTCTTGTGCCGAATCGATATTTTCACGGCACCGCCATATTCCCGCGTCCCGCGCACAAGCATAGCCAATTTGCGCGGCGACAAATCGCGTGGGTGCCGCAGACAAGTGTTACTTACGCTGATTTCCAGGGCAGGTACTTTAAATTAATTTGCTTGATTTTATTTTGTGCGTAATAAATTGCGTTACATTTAATTGGTTTTTTACTAAAAATAATTGTAATTGTTTTTCAAAAATGTTGTGTTACGGGCCAATAAATGGTGGGCTAGGTAGTTAAGCTCTTTAACTGTAAAACTTTATCACACAATGTTTTGAAGATGTCCAAATTTAGGTGCAATATGAATTATTTTTGCACAGTTTTTTAAACAAAATAATAAATAAGGACATTTGGAAATATATTTTTAAAATAATAAAAAAAACAACCTTTGTAAAAATATCGGAGAAGGTAATAAAAATACATTGTTTATGACATACGGGTGATTATTTATTTATTTATATAAACGCCCAGTGGGCATTTTTATGGACACATTTATACATAGAAAATTATTATAAAAAAATTAGAATGACTCAATGATAAATACTAGACTTTGTGGGAGTGGAAGCGGGAGAGAGGTGTTTATAATTGAATTTGATTCAGTGACCGTTTAAAAGAAGACAACTCGTCAAAGAAATCAAGACTGGTATGTTTGTTGGCAGACCTAAGAATTCTGGGCATAGGGGAATGAAAACCATAGTTAGTTCTATGGTTATCGGTGACAGAGTAAGTTTTGTCTGAGGTTTCTAGTTGGGATATTTAATTTTATTGAGCTCAGTAGTTCAGGCGCATCAAAGAGTGAGTTGAGAATTTTAAATAGGACTATAAGGTCGGATTTATTTTGACGGTCTTGAAGAGAGGATATATTTAATTTAGTTTCTTATAAATGCCTATAAGGAATCTTCTATACGAGTATTTAGTATAGGGGAGATGGAAATTATCTGCGTGACCGGAGAGAACGGTATTGTAATAATGACATAGATAAAATCATTATTTCTTGAATTTTTCCTTATTTATGTTGTTTGGTCTGATGTATTTTTTTTTTCAAAAATGTCCATTTGATACCACGCGACGCCGACGCTGGGTTGACGCTTAACATATGCCGACGCCGACGGCCGTGGATACAAGAAAATATTTTCAGCAGGTACCTAAAACAGCAAGAAAATCTTTAGGTATATGTATTTAGTAGTCTTTTTTACTGATACTAAAAAATATAATCCGTAACCAGCAACTATGACCGACGAATGTCACTTTGAACAATGTTGATGTTCAGTGTTTTTTTTAATATTATTTATTTTTATTTGTTAATTAACTATCAAACTAAGTAAAAAAAAATAAATGTACATATATATGCATCGTATTATCATTGCTATATTTTTTTTTCAATTCTGTAATTTTGAAATTACTCCGCCTATGACGTCACTAGTTGTCGTCGGTGAGTTGTGCTGCTGTTTTAAAGTAGAACCCTGTAGCTGTCAGAATACACTAAACGTTAAAAAAAAATGGCTACCCGGAAATCGGAAGTCTATCACAACACATAACAACGCAAATTACTATGAGCATGTTTTTAATTTGTGTTGTTAATGATTTTAATTTTAATTAATCTTTAAACTTTCAGTTTCGTTTTTTTTCCTATTATGATCTTATTATTGCACTCGAAATAATAAAACTAGTTGATTGATAACCTTAGCTTGTAATATACTATGGAAAATTACAAAGTATTTTATTTTAAACAAATTCAAAATGTTTTTCCACAAACTAAATGCTGAAACGATAAATAATATAATGTTTTGAGTATGTCCAAATGCTTGCAGACTGGCTGGATTTACACACTCAAAACATTGTGAAATTAACTGCCTGGTAAAAGAAGAAGTATAAAAATTGGAAAATTGATTTTAGGCGTTGCCTAGTAGGTGAATTGGTTCAGCCGAATAAATCTCACCCACATTATAAAGGTTTCAGCTCTTTTACTTCACAAAAGTCAACATATGGAAGGATTGAGGAAATGTGGATGTTCGAACATAGGCAGAATGCTGAATGTTACATAGTGTGTGAAGTGGCCACTTAAATCAGCCAATAGCAGGGCATAAGCCCTGTACATGCGTAGACTTCCATATTCCCTTCTCATAAGTATTTTTTCTCTCAGTCGCAACAAATTTAAATATGAAAAATTCCCTAGGGAGGAAATCCCGCCAGTCTGCAAGCATTTGGAGATTCTTAAAACTCAAAATATTGGTGTACTGTATTTTTCGTGAATAAAATTAAAAATAATACCGTTTCGAGAAACTTCACCGTACAATCAACTGCTCTAATTTTTACCGCGTGCGCGTATAAGAAAACAATTTTTATATCCAATTTGTCGTAGAACTGAACGTCCTCGTTACAATAACCCGTGTTCCCGCATTTCTTCAAGCAAATCTAATCAATCAGGAACTACAAACCCCAACTGCTTTTCCATCTATGAATGTTCGTAAATATAAAGCGCAGAGGTACGAGCGGAACGCAGCCAATCAATTCCACGTTAAGTTTCGACTTGCCTACCCGACCGCAAGTTATATGGGAAAGCTCTCCTCTTTGATATACACATGTCAAAAGAATAAGATGGAGCTCTTCAATATTCTTTCCAATGTACAAATCAAAGCGCCACGGTTCACGGCACTCCGACATTGGCGACCCTCGAATGTTTTCAAGATGTCGGCTCATGCGCGCTGGCGCCCCGCGCAGTTATGACATTTGGTACTAACAAATTCTCCGCGTGATGCTGCCCCGAACGAGTCTGTCAGCGTGAAGCTTTTGATAAAGCGACGGCGCAATCGACACCCATTATTACAACTTTATCAACACATCTTTCTCATACTTTAGCCGAGATTTTCGCGAAACTCGAACAGCGACATTTGTATTTGTGCAAGCAGTTTCTGGGAAGTGATTTCGATTCTGCGTCTCTTTTGGCGGCCATTAGACTGGAAACATCACAAAAATTGCATTTAAATGTAGCATATTTGATAAATTGCGTGAGAAAATATTAAATTATAAATAATTGATACTTATGTAAGGTAGGTACCATACCAAACATATTTTTTTCTTCTTCATTTCCTCATCCGCTCACAAATGGAGCATGTGGACATCACCAATTGCCTTCAAAAGACCCTGTCGCCTATAGTCTTGAAGTTAAAATTTATCTTCAATTTTATCTACGAAGTAAAATGACGTTTTCCGAATGAAAAATATAATATATTAACGATTTGTTTTTCTAAACATGTTTAATTACCGGTTACCGACGAAGATATATTGAATCTTCATACAAATATACACACTTTCATACATAAATACCGATGTTAGTTTATACCGTTTCAGTATATAGCCGTTTATAATCGCGGCCCAGGAGTCCGTAAACCCAAATTGCCTATTCTTCAAACATGCGGGCACACGCCGCCTTCGAAGGCCGTCGATGATGATCTTTCGACTTTATTCGGCGGAACTAAGGGAGGCTAGAGTGACGTGTGAGGAGGCGAGAGTGCTTGCTGACCAAGCATATAATCAAAGTTTAATGAAATTTAGGTAAACTTCGATAAAATTTCTAAGGTTCAACAATACCTTAAACCATAGAATTAAGAATAGTCCAGAAGGAGCGTAGAATCATATTTGAATACATCGGACTGTGTCCAATAATTCCCCCACTCCGCTTTTCTTTCGCCGCTTGCATTCGTGAAGTCGCCGGGTAATGTTGCTTGATGGAAGAAAAAAATCATAACACAAATGTAAGGTAAAAAAAGTATATCTGTTAATTTCACTAAAATTTTATTGTGCACACGGAAACATTGATTGACACAACAGAATATATAAGTAAAGGGTTATTTAATAAGAGTTATTGAATTAATGAATTTTGATTTTTTTTTCCCCATCAAGCAACATTACCCGGCGACTTCATGAATGCGAGCGGCGAAAGTAAGGTGGAGTTGGGGAATTATTGGACCCAGTCCGATGTATTCAAATATAATTCTACGCTTCTTCTGGACTATTCTTAATTCTATACCAAAGATATTGATGTCGATATGAGTTTGGATGTCACTTTCATTTTTGACATTTGCGGCATCTTATATTTTATCCAAACGTCGCGTTGTTCAAATATTTTGTAATTCAGCATATTTTATAGATAATTTTAACGACCTTAGCTTGTATCGAGCAACCTCGTTTATACATAGGTATTATAGATAATACGCAAGAATCTGCAACGTTTTGCAACGATACGAACCTTGCGTATCAAAAATAGATTTTTCGAGGAGGGAGAAACCCCTTTGAGAAATAAATTTGGAGGTCGCATTTAATTATTTATTAAACAGAAAACAACAGCTATTTTAAGAAAAAAAGCAATATTTACAAATAAACTCAAAATTTTAGGCCAATTATAGTTTTCTAGATATAACTAAATACAATGCCAAAAAAGCGTACCCGTGAAAAGCCACTCCGTTTCACTCCACTTGTAAAAAATAACATGTAACAATAATAATTTTATTTTATTTTATTTCATTGGAAAGCCAACAGACATTTATAAGAATCAGTTATACCATAAATACATATCATAAAGTCCAATTAGAGGCTTCCACATAATATTGTTATTTTAAATGTTGTCACATAAAAATTATACATAACATAAAATAACTAATCATACAAAACTTATAATATTACTAGAAATGTAAATAAATATTGGTCACACAGTTGCACATTACAATAAATAATACAACTATAGTTGACCATACAGTGTTCATTTATTATGTGCCTACATACAGAACTGCACACACCTGCATAATATAGGCTGCGGATTCAAGACGCAACATGAATTATTTTTGGAAATTTCACTTTTAAAGGAAGTTAAAGATATATTATTAATATCAATACAATTTAATTTTTGATTACACATATGGCAGGTTCTATTTACAAATGAATTTTGTAAAGATTTAGTTTTACATTTAGAAATTTTAAAAAGAGATTGGTTTCTGGTCTGCGTTACTGGGACTCTAAAATTAATAAGTGACAGAATCTTAGGGCAATCTATCATGTTATTCAAAGTTTTATACATATGAAATAGAACATGTATATCTGCGCTTATGATCTGTTATTGATTCTATATTAAATAATTTTGTGATTATTAGTTTTTACTAACTCGGCTAATAAAAACGCTTCTTGAGAATTTTGCGTTAAAATTTATTTATTTATTTATTTAGGAAATCATATAGTCTTTATATAAATACAAGGTACAAAAGAAAAATTTAAAAAAGTAAGACCAATTACAGATTTCACACTAATTTATTATGAATGCAGGAGGAGGGGGAAAAAATTATTGAATTCTAAAATAGTAAAAACATGAATATTAAATAAAAAGTACATAAAAGGGAGACATTGTATAGCTCCAATTTTACTTTCCTCCCTCTCTCTGCTTCCATATTTCTTTGTAAAAATTTACAACCAACAAAAATGAATTGATGCAGGTAGTAGATTTACATATGAGTAAGTATAAATGAAGAGTTGAAATCAAAAGTTTAAATTAAAATTAAAAGTTTAAATTAAAAGTTAAAATTAAGAATTAAAATTAAAAAGTTAAAATTGAAAGATAAAATTAACAGTCAAATTAAAAGTTAAAAGTCAAGCAGGAGATAAATTTAAAATGTCTTTAACAGATCTGATAAAAATATGTTATTTACAATGTAATATGTCGATGTTACTAAAATTGTCATTGTAGGTAATCTGTATTCTTCGAAGAGTGCTATTTTTCAAATAATTAGTCATTGACTTAGGAATGTCGAAGAGTACAGATTGACGAGTTCTACGGGCGGGGACTCGATATGAAATGCCTCTAACGATTTCTGGGCTATCAATTAGGTTATTAACAATTTTGTAGAGAAAGCTCATATCCAACATGGTACGCCGAGTTGCGAGATTTTGAACCTTGTGAAAATTAGCTGATAAAATAACTGATAACTTCCGCCTGTGACATTGTCGTCGGTGATTTGTGCCGCTATTTGAAAGTAAAACACCGTAGCTGTCAAAAATCACTAAACGTTAAAAAAAATGGCTACCCGGAAACCACAATTCTATCACAAAACATACAATGTAATAATTGATTGGTTATTGTCTCAGAATAATACACCAGAGAAGCCCTTAGGCTCTATTGCGTAGAACAAAAGCGTTCCAAAATTTTGTTTTTATTTAAGAATAAAACTAAGTAAATAAAACTAAGGTTTCGATTTCGATTTCGGTTTGCGCTTGCAGTTTTCAACCCAAGTACCTATGGCCGGTTGTATTGCTGTAATCTGTAGCTAACTTTGTGGTCAATAATCACAAAAGGTTTTTCTCCGTATGGGCTATTCTATTAGGTTATTACTCTAATGTTATTGTCCACATCAACCTTCGATGTTTTAAAGCAGGTATTATGAAAACCATTTTTATAAATTAATTCATACATTTTCGAGAAACATCGCCATACAATTACATGTTCTAATTGTTACCGCGTGTAAGAAAACATTTTGTAAAACCACTTTCCCGTAGGACTGAGCTTCTTTATTCTTTTATTTTTTATTTCAATAATGTACACAACACGTAGTGCCTTTTACCATACAAAAAATAAATAATGTGTACAAATAAACACTTCAAATAATATACAGTAGAAAAGCGAAAAAAAAAGCATAAAAATATTATACGTATGTACATAATTTAATACAGTGGTTTCATAGAATGAACACGCTAATATATATTGCAAAAAATAAATTAATTAAAGGTATATAAAAATTTAAAAAGTTCTACGTAGGCCAGTACGCGGGCGCGCGTATTGGCAACGAAATTACTTAACTGCCTACCGTTGGCGAGTCGTTCAGTATCTGTCCATGCGAGCCAATGTTCGGCTTCGGCTCTTATTTTTTTTTGGCTTTTTTCACTCCTAACTGGGGTGTTCTAGCCAGTGTCAAGTTTGAGATTGACTTATTTAAATATTTACACATTTGTTACTACTATACATACAGGTTATACACTTTACATAATATATAACTTATTTACAACTTAATACCATTTATAACTACATATTTACATAAAATTGTAAATATGCGGTTGATAATAAAAATGTTCGGCTTCAAATGCGCACAAAAAAATCACGTGCGCTTTCTTAGGTATTCGTAGCTTACTAAAATGTCCAATCGTCCAACAGACCACTTTCAACGAAATTGGCTTAAGTGTACTGAAGTTCTGAGAAAGAATTGATTAAAAAAAATTTAATGAAATTTTTTTTTTTTTTTTTGTTTGTGTTTTTTTTTAACGAGTTTCATTTTAAGTTGTGGTCATTATTTATGCCTATTTTGTAAAAATAAACTTTAAAACTTTTCAAAACTTTAAAGATCTGCAGATTTGTAATTTGGTCTGTTGGACAAAAACGAACTAAAGCGACGAAAAACTAGGCCAATGTGAGGACGCGTTCACCCTTGTTCTGCCAGCCGGCCAGCGCCCTCTGATCCGTGTTGAAAAACTGACAAGAGACGGATCGCATGTGCCAGCGCGTGTGGCAGTTTGCCATTACGTATTTGCCAGCGTACTGGCGAACGTATTGGCCAGCCGGCAGAGCCGCCTTTTTACAAGTTAAAGGCCAGGATAAAAAATACTGCGCTGAAAGAATGTTGTATGTGCCGAATCCCCAATTTGGCGTAATATAGTGAAGCGGGGTAAAGCGTAATACGGCAGACTTTTTTTCATCGTCCATTTATAGGTGAAGTGGTGTGCAACCGTTTAACATTTCGTGTTTAATGCCCCCTCAGAGCCCGCACGAGTGCGTATTGTCTTTCAGGGGTTTTCAAACTGAAATATCAATAGATTTAGAACACTATCTTTAAAAAATGACGTTTTATAAGAAAAATAATTTTACAATAGGTGTGCATAATGTTGGTAGGTCTGCATGCAAAAACAAATGTTATTTCTGGAAGAAAATTGACGAACCAACGTCAATTATAATAACGCTTTTAATATTTACATTTGTATTATCAAATCGGCTTGAATATGCAACTTTAATCTGGTCCCCATTCTATGAAAGTCACATATATAAAATAGAAAAAGTCCAAAGTAAATTTTTAAAAGGTCTATCATACATAAATAATTACCAATTCGAGAGTACATTTTAAAATAGACTCTTTGGCTAATAGCGGACAGATTGCTGACTGAATGTTTTTATTTAAGCTTTTAAATGGCATTACTGACTGCCCCAATTTACTAAGTTTAATTAATATCCATGTACCATTTAAACGTACCCGTCACACCAAATTATTTTACTGCACCGATGTAAACACTAATGCAGCAAAAAATTCATGCATACATAGAATTTGCAACTTGTATAATAATATTATTGGAGCCAACGCGAGTGATATATTCAACTTGAATAATAATAAATTCAAAAGGGAAATCAGCGACAGCATGCAGGCATTGTCATCGTGATGGGTAAATACAATATTATTTTTTCATTTTATTTTAAATTTACGAAGGTAAATATGTACAAACACTTCATTTATAGTTTTCCAAATTCTGTTCTTGTATAACATAACTTTATTCATGACACATTACGTATATTGTTAATTATAAGTTTGAAATCATTTTTAGTCTAGTATTAAGTATCTATTATATTATAATCGTATTATTGTATGTATGACTATAGATTTCGATAAATAAATATATTTTTTAAATTGGTTGACAATTTGGAAATATTGTTAATATTTTTTTGACGAGTGTATTACAAATCAAAAATATCTAGAATTTTATTTTTAACTTTAAATTTACGGTAATTTTATTAAGTTTTCTTTCCATGTACAAGTGTATTTTCTATCTTACCTTTATTTTTGTTTTCCATCTCAATTTTGTATTCAAATTGTATTCGGTTTAAATAATGTATAATTTTTCATGTATTTTGTTTTATTTTAATTTTATCCCATATATATATATATATATATATGGTTGGATAATTTATATAGCGCCATTTTTGTGAAAATCACCTCAAGGGCGCTGTACAATTAATCAATTATCCCAGTACGTCTTGCAGCTACAGAGCGCATGGACGGTTGGGATTCTAGTTCCTCGTTTTCAATTAAGATCAATCAAAAATTATAACAGATAGGAGCTATATTACAGGACGTCTTGCAGCTACAGAGAGAATGGACGGTTGGTATTCTAGTTCCTCGTTTTCAATTAAGATCAATCAAAAATTATAACAGATAGAAGCTTTATTACAGGACGTCTTGCAGCTATAGAACGCATGGACAGTTAGAAATTTAGCCCCCATTTACACATTTTAAATATTGACAAATAAGTTTATTGTATTAATGATATTTGAAAAAATAATAACACGAGTAATAAAAAGGAGTAAGATTACAACACGTCTTGCAGCTACTAAGCGTATAGACGATTGGAATTCTAGACCCCATTACAAAATTTAGGTATTTTAAAGTTGATATATAAAAGCTAGATAACCAATCATCGTGCAGCTACAAAGTGCATGGACGAGTGGAATTCTAGCATAGTTAAAATGATATCAATAAATTTACAAAAAATAGAGCATAGTTGTAAATTTGTCAAGTGTTCATGCCAAGAAGTAAGCAATAAAAAACTAAATAAACAAAACACTGTTTTAACTCCATGGTTAACAAAGGGAGATAGATGTCCGAAGAGAAGCTTTTGTGGACAGTAGGTAGATACCGTCGCCATGTGATAATTTCTGTAAACGCACGTGTGTAGTTATGCAGTAAATTTATTTTATTTTGTATTAATGTGTTCCTAGATATTTTTAAAAATATGGCAAAAGGACACCGTAATACAGTATACCTAAAATATTTAACATGCTACCAAACAATATTAAAAATTCTGAGTTAAATACTGGAGTTAAACGTGTGCTCAAAATATGACTAATCGAAAAAAGTTTTTTGTATTAATGATAGTTTTTAATTTTGTATAATGTAATAAAATATGGTATAATATGTAACGTTTTTCAAGTAAAATAATTATAATGTATAATCGAAGCAATTTATAAAAACCTGCTGACGAGTTGTATGTGTACAATTCAGGAAGACTTTAATTTTAAGACTATTTGTGTAAATTTTTTTGAAAAAATACAAAAAATGAGTAAAAGGCGGTAAGCTGTGTGATTATTTTTAAATAGCCCTAATTTACAAAAAAACAAACCCTATCTAAAAAAAATGGTAAGTAGTTATATAAAAAATAATAGGTAAATACAGTGCCTTGGAATGTTTAATGACCCCACCGTTATGTTTTAATGCTTGTCTGTGAACCAAGTAAACGTACATATTTCGCTTGTGTTAGTAGGCACACTAGAATGATTTGTATGTAATCTTATTGTTGCGCACACGCAGTGTCTTGAAATTTCGATGAATAAGTAGTTTATCATTTTTCTGTCACTCTCTCGCAAATACTATTTAAATTGGCATTTGCTGTGACAGAAGAATAAAAATCTATGCCTGTGCATTTTAAATAAATAAAACATTTCTAGCAATGAGCGTCACGATATAATTTTAGTATTGTAATATGCATAGTTTAAACGAAATTTTTCATTTGATTCTTAAATAAAATCTTGCATCGCAGCAACGCGCCGGGTGTGCGCCGTTTGTAAAACGTACCCCGGACACTTGAAAACTACAAGTACCCTCCATTGTATGTTGGCAACCCTCTAAAAATATATTTTGTACATAAATAAATATATAGCTTTTTTATCCTCGTTATTATCGCGTGGAATATAATATAGGAGAAAAAATAACGCCGGTTGCCCGTGGAAATAGTTAGCGACAATGCAACGGCCGCCACCCGTTCATTTTCCATGCGGCCAGTTCTAGAGACTCTTTTCAAATGTGACAGATTCTTTGTCATTCAAAATGGCGACATTTCAAGAGGTGCATTATGATAATCGCTTAATGTAAGTACCATAAACTATTTTCGTAGGTTAAGTACGTGAAACGGTGATCACAGATGAGTATGCAGGAGTTTTTACAGCGCATTAGTCTTTTTTATAACGTAATCATTAATCATGATGCGTGTGTTGTAATTGGGTAGGTACCTACCTACATATATATATTATCGTGTAGGTTAAAATACAAACCTTTGTATAATAGGGAAATATCACAATTTAAAATATTCAAAAAATCAATAAGGGTCAATGAAATGATGTCCAGTAAAAAAAAAATTTTTTTGTACTTATTAGTAGCATAAAAAATATTTTTTCATTTATATTTTTTATTCATCGTTCATTGCGTTGGCCACACCTCTAATATGTCACGATTTAATTACATTTTGAACTTTGTGACCGTTTAGATTTAAATAGAAGATCGTCAAGAATCTTGACGTCACAATTCTCAAGGCCAAACATTTCGCATTTTTTTAGATACATATTTTTAACAATTTCATTAAAAAAATATGTATGAACTCCACAATATCTAAATTGATTTTGAAAATACAATATTTTTTTTCTAAATATTTCACATGTTTTTATCGGTTTGCGTAATGTGTGATATTTCCTTATTACATAGATACGTTACTGTCGCCAAGAAAATGGCGATTCATTTCGTGGGTAATTCCTTCCCGTGTCGTCTTTCACAGACTTTCATCGTGATCAGATATGTCGTCGTTAATGATTATGTGTAATGGTAAATCGGATATAAAAAATGTCTTCTTGCACATAGTAAAAACTAAAACATTTAATTGTAAGACGAAGCTTCTCGAAAATTAATAAAGAACTACTTTAAACGACATTCTTGTCAATCAACCAATAAATTACATCGTTGACACGACGCGTGATAGATTTCTGATTTTTGGGAAGCCATTTTTTTGAACGCTTAGTATATTTTGATAGCTACGGAGCTCTATTTTTAAATGCCACGACAACTTACCGACGAAATAAATATCAATTCTACAAATTTCAACAGGGATAAAGAACCTTTTAGAGAAGGATATATAGAAATCTAGGCGTTTACAGGGCTTACGATATGTCATTGACTGGTTTAAGTGGCCACTTTACACACTGTGTAACATACATCATTTTACCTATGTTTGAAGCCTTGTAAATGTTGATGCTTGCATCTTTATGACTCCCTAGGGGGTGAAATCCAGTCTTTTGTCTATAAAAATTTGGATCAACTTAAAATACTGTAAATACCAATTTATTTTACAATTTTAAACCCTTCTACAATGAGTTGATTTAAACTACTACGAAATGACTTAAAATACTTTATTTTTTTTTAGACCGGTTGGTATCATCATTAATTTGAGTTTGTGCGAATTCCCGTAGACAAATTATGGATTCGACGCAATTTAAAAATACTTAAAAAATCTTTAGTAAAAAAAGAATCCACCCGACTTTAATACGAAACGACAGATGTACAGGTTAAAATACTTTTTCATAGAGATAAAAATCAGAATTTACAATAAGCCCTGCCATCCAATTCGATGTATTCACTTAAATTTAACTAAATACGGCGGCGATTTGAACAATATAAACAATTAAATAAAAATAAATTAAAACAAAATTCTGGATTACAAATTAAATGAACAGAAAAATCTAATGAAATAAGCGACTCATAACTTACGTAACAAATAATAATATTCAAGGATTTAAAAGTTCGGAAGGAATAGTTAAATATTTTGGCTCAGAGAAAAACTTAATCACTATTAAAAATGTACAGACTGAATAATTAAAGATATTCGAGGATCAGACGAAAACATATAAAAAATAATGGTACTTGAAAATACAGATAATGTGAAGATTATACGGAGACGTTAAAGCTCACTAAACATTTTAAATAATTTTAAATCCTGTGTAAAAATGAAAAATATGAAAAACATAAAACTAAGATAACTATAATTAATTAATAACAGGTCATAAGCCCTGTAAATTCCTAGACTTCCATATTCCCTTATTTTAGGTATTCTCCATCCCTGTTGTAATTTGTTGATTTTTTAAATGTTTAATGGCAGGCAAACTTAATAACCTGCAGGCCGACTAAACAATACTATCCTCAATTTTCTTTTGCACGATTTTATTAACCTTAAAGTAGCCACTAAATCATCATCATCCCCTTTCCACGCCTGGTGATGCATAGGGCACTGCATCGGTAAACCAAATGCAGCGTATTTCGAACTTCTTTTAAATAAATCTGATCAGTCCCGCTCTTGGGAAAAATAAATATTGCAGTTTATACAGCTTTACCCAATCTTAGGGGCAGTTGCATTGAACGAAAGTTCACTGTTAAATCATTATTGTTACGCGTTTGTCAAAATGTAAAGCAGCAAAGATTTAACTTAAATCATGTTAAGTAACTTGTATTTTTGTAGCGAAACTGGCTCTTAGATAACTATTTTTACCTTCTTCATTTTTTTTATAGGTGGGAGTTACTTTTGCCTCGCTTATTATGTGCAAGGCTTATTTATATCGCTAATGATATGTTTATTCCTACCACTCTAACTATTGTGTGAGGATCTGGTGGGATAATCGGCTGTGGTCTTGTTTTAAAGCACTTCTCCGCATTTGATTTATAAAGAGGAAACCATTGAAAACTCACTCAGGAGAAGCAGACTATTGCTGCAACGAGGCGGACTTATCTCAACTTGATTTCCTTTTTTAGGATTTTTATCTAAGAGCAGCTTTCTAATCTGAAACTATGGTCCAGGGTTCTGGTTTTGTACTATATTCTTCATTGACCTGGACATACAATTCAAGCCATTAAATGAATAAACAAAATGAAATAATAAAAATCAATCCACACTAATTTTATCGTGTCTTGTGGATTTGGATGCGTTTAAAATGGGGCAAACTCTGTGACTAAAGGCCACGTTGGTGATGACCAGCCGCCCTTCTAGGGGTGGGGAGAGTTGTGGATAAGTTCCGGGTTGAAGAGTGACCACCCCCACCGAGTCCCCCTCCTGGCTGACCGGAAGCGGAACTAACTAACGGAAGCTGCGACTGACAGGCGGGAGCGCCAAATAGAATGATAGCCGTGGTCGTAAGTAGCACAACTGCAGAATTTAATCTACATAATTTGGCTGTCCCCGTGGGGTAATAGCTTAGGCATTTTAGTTTTAAAAAGAGGTTATAAGTTCAATATTGAAATGAATCACTAAGATAATTTGATTTTTCTTAAGACTGGATGATTTTTGCTGTAATTCACTATTGTTTCTGAGGCTTTTGAGTAGTGCTGAATTATTTAATAATCATCAACATCATTTCAATCAGTGGTGCATAAAGCACTGAGTTCATTCTCCAACGAAAAAGGTCAGTGCTATGAGAAAGGAGATACAAAAAATAATTATTACACGTGGTAAAAGTTAAAGAATTTAATTGTACCGAGATGTTTTTCAAAAATGTATGAAAAAATACATAAAAAATAAATACTTTATAACGTCACAGGTTCTAGTGATCAATGAATTATACCATTTTTATGTATTGCGATAGATTTTCGGTTTCTGGGTGGCCATTTTTTTAACGTTTAGTGCATTTTAACAGCTACGGGGTTCTACTTTTAAATGTCAGCACAACTCACCGACGACAACACGTGACGTCACATGTGGTATTCCACACATTCCAAATTATTAATTGAAAATTCAAAACCTTAAAAAATCATAATATCGTTGGGTTTCAGGCACAAATACCTAGGTAACTAACATTTCACTAGTTGTGCGATATTGCACTTTTAAAGTTAAAAGATCATCCCAAATCAACAATTCAAATACAAACACAAATAGAATATTATAAAACATTAGTTTTTGTATTTATATAAAATAAAAATTATTTCTATTTACTTATTAAACAAAGATTATTTTATGCCAGTCATGAAGAGATCTCACTTGAAAATTTGTAGTAACCAAAAAAAAAAAACTTCAGTCGGAAACCCTACGATACGATACATATTTTTTTAAATTTTAGCTTAGTTTGATAGTCCGTCGACAAATTATTTTTAACCCGCTGTACTTCTACATTACAACGTATTTGAATAATTTTTGCTTCGTACCAGTCTTATGCTTCGGTGCCGCGATTATGAACGGCTATCTACATCGGTATGTACTGAGACGGTATAAACTAATATCGATATTTATGTACGAAAGTGTGTGTGTATTTGTATAAAAATTCTAAGTATTTTCGTCGGTATCCGGTAATTGAACATGTTTAGAAAAAAAATGTTAACACATTCTTTTTTCATACAGAAAACTTCATTTTACTTTGTATTTAAACTTAAAAAATAAAATAAAAAATATTTTACGTTTGGCGGATATTTTGTCAAATAATATTTTATGCCATGATGATTTAAAAATAATTTCGGTCAAATGTCCGCCACGGCGTTGTTTAATCCGAGAAGTCCCATTTTCGGTAGTTCTCTCATTAGACGAGCAAAGTAGCGTAAAAAATTTGACTACTCTGGCACCACTAACAAAACGATTTCATGGACATTTTGTTCCATTTTGTTTTCTTCGACAATCTGACTGATGGAAAAATAATTCAATTTTTAAGTAATGCATTTGTTACTTACACATGCATTTGATACTTACGCATGAAATGTGATCCCATTCTGTTAGTTTTTGATCCCAGCAGTATTTTTACACTTTAAAACGACACAACACGCCATAGTTGAATTCAAATCGGAAGTTGCGTACTGATTCACGTCTACAAAGGAACAAAACGTAAAACTACCCATTTATGAGTAGATTAGTCGCTTTCAGTTTGATGTGCTTATGCGGTTTCGAGACTATTCTTAATTCTATGAAGGCAGCGTTTCATACAACATTTGATGCGAATCAAGAAATGACGATGATAATGCCGAAATAAGCATATTTTTTAAATAAGAAATAAGTACCTACCATCTAATTTTGTATAAGCCTAGCGGGGGTCTAATTTAAATATTCCACTTTAAAAATAATACCTATCTATTTCACCCCTCTATGTGTCGTTTGCTCTTATCAAAACAAACTGAAAGCACGGAATTATTGCCAGGTTATTCATTGAAAAGGATCAGTCGAACTCTCGGTCATGCATTATCTGAAATTTTCTAGACAATAAGTGAAGAGTAAACATTATACGCCATCTTGACTGTCAGAATGCGCGCCGAGCGGGTATTGTGGAGTCGCCAGTGTTGCAAGTCACTATCCCAAGGCTGCTAATAATCATTCCAACACTTCAAATTATTTCTTTACTAACCAGGTAGGTACCTACCTGCCCGCTAGTGATGACATGTTTGAAATGGGCATGACAGCCATTAAGCAGGGCTTCCAAAAACATATATTTTATTTTTCTAGGAAAAACAACAAAAAACAATATTTTCGTATATTATTATGAATATAACATCGATCATGTTACACACTAAAGAGAAAACATAGAACAAGAAAAGAAAAGAAGACTAAAGCAATAATGTTTAGGACGAGGAAATAAAGCGAAGGAGAGGAAAGTGGGTTATTACAATATAATTTTCGAATTCAGAATTCGTTATATATGATAAGTAACAAAAACATATTCAAAAGTACATAAATTAATTATACACCAATAAACATATCATTTTGACGTATTTAAAAAAGTTTTTTTGAAATTATAAAATTTCACAGTTAAAATATATTAAATGGGAACAAAATACGTTAGTTCAATTTAGTGCAGTTAAGATAGATACCATGCGCGGTTTATCCATATATTGGATGGAACCAATGCTTCCCTAAAAAATTCACATCTGAACAATCAGTATCTATTTTATTTTTTTAGTAAATTCAGCTATGTATAAGGTAAATAATATTTTAGACAACTACAATAAATATTTTGTTCTTGGTTTATTGTTTTAATCGTAGCGATCTGAGATGAGTTCGATGTTTATAAATATCAATAATAACTTCTAAAAAATTGCGACAACCCCACTGAGGTTCTGAGTTCGATTCCTGGAAGAGTAAACATGGTTTATTAGGTGGTTTGACACTGCAATATGTCAATGTTTCTGGACTGAAGCGTAAGACTGATCACCTTACCTAACAGTGTTTTCAGTATGTCTAAATGTTTGTAGACAGGCTGAATTTCCTCCCTAGGGATTCACTTAGATCTGAATTCTTGCAACAGGGAGGGAAAAACATTTTTGAGAAGCGATGAATCTCATCCACATGATAAAGGTTTCAGCTTTTAACTTCACAAAAGACAACAGATGAAAGAGTTGAGGAAATGTGGATGTTTAAACATGGGCAGAATGGTGAATGTTACACATTGTGTAAAGTGGCCACTTAAACCAGCCAATGGCAGATCATAAGCCCCTATACTTCCATATCCCCTTTTCAAAAATGTTTTCAAAAGTTTGGACGTTAAATTTATTTTGGCAATGCAGTGCCCTATGCATCATCAGGTGCGGATAGCGGTTTAATGATGATGATAATGGTTGTCGTTTCTACTTTTCAAATAATACAAAAAAATACTCTTAAATTTTTAATTCGTTTAAATATTAAACTTTTGGGAACCCTGCTTTCAGTTTCCAGTCTATAATAATCCCCCGGGGTGATTATCTTAGAGATCTGTTGTCATTATTTAGGTGCAACAATTTAAGCGATTGCTAAGTGGGCCACCCGCAAATGTTGGGACTTTTATCTACCAGTAATCTACTAAATAAAAACACTATTAATTTGATCAAACAAGAGTTAAGCACGTTACAATACAGCACTCATTTTTTATTACCATTAAATGAAAAAAAAATAACACAGAAAAAAGTTGTAAATATATTTTTTTATAATTTGTTTATTTACGTGTGTTTTTACTTTCCGTTTTTTTTTCTTCATGAACACCTTACAGGGCGCATTCGGTGTCGAGACAATTATTTAAATCCTTTTTTTAATGCTCCTGGTTATAATAATAGCTGAAAATGTTTACAATGGATTGGTTGAGGTTGCTAATGATTTCTTTATATGCTTTAGTTACATAGGATTTTAAAACGATACGGAATTATTCGGAAAAGATTAATTAAAAGAAAAAAAATAACTTTTATGATTTCGGTATGTCTTCATATTTAAAATTGGTTATCTGATTATCATATTTTATTGTTACTATATTGAGAGTAAATGGTATTATTTTTTTTAAGTACTAAAATCCAGAACCATACTTAAACATATTTTAATAAGCTGTTTTTTTTTCATTTTTTTAATTTTGAGAGCACTAAATGGAATCTCAAATATATTTTATAAACCACGGAAGTCACATTGAACGAAATGTTTAGGAAACAATATTTTATTTTGTGGTTGTGCGATTTTCAAAACACCATAACTTTTGAACCAATTTAGATAATTTTAACCAATTTTAATTTTAACCATTTTTTTAAAGTTTTTTTTTTACAGTATACATAAAAGGTAAAACAGAGTATAAAAAAGGATAATTGCATAGAAATGAAATACATATTAACAGTAAAAATAGTAAACAAAAAAATTCTACAAAGATATGGCCTGTTCGTGGGTATACAAAAAAAGTTTATAAATTTTTTCTCCTAAATAAATACAGTTTAAATATTTTTGTGTAACATAAAGAGAAAAGAAAATATTGTGTAAAAGATTCTAAGGTAATGAAAAAAAGAAGTGAAAAATATTTTTTAAAACATAAAAATATTCCTTATTATTTTAAAGGGAAACAAATTATATTATGGAAAAAAGAGATCATATCTTTAGTTTAAATCCAGGATAGTGCGTGTTTTTTAAAAGAAGGAAAATTTTGAAAGTTTGGGACAAATGAAATATTATCAGTAAAAAAGGAATTAAACATTTTTGGGCCTATAAAATATACATGTCTCTGTGCGAGCCTCGTTTTACAATGTGGTATTTCTAACACAAGATTCCTACTTTGACTTGATCTATTTGAATTACTTGTAAATAAATTTTGGTAATGAGTACATGACTTTATTTTGTAAATTTTAATTGAATACTGAATTGTTTGACGTTTTTAGGTTTTGAAATAATAGTCCCTGGATATGTCGAGACAGGAATTTATTTATGGGTATTTATTTTGTGATTTTTACCAAGAATTCGTTTCGAATGCGCCCCTGATCTGATAGGTTGCGGGTTATTTTTTTAATGAAAATCAGCAAGTCATGTATTACTTGCCGTGGGTGGCAACACTGGAGTTATCTGTCAAAAAGATAGTCGGTGCTAACCATTCACCTGAGAAGTACCTAACTAAATTTTTAAAATTTGATAGTTAATTGTTGGGCACCTACCTAGTTTCTTATGAAAATGTCGAGAAAAAAATCATTTAAAAGATTTTTGAACCAATTTTACTTATGTTTTTTATAACCTTTCAATTCATTTATCTCAAATTCTTTCTTGTACAAATTGTTTATTAATCAATTCTGTTTAAGTTTTTTTTTATATTCGAACTGTTCCTTATTGTAATATTTGTTTCATTGAAATAATTATGTTTAAATTAATTCTTATTTTTTTTACAATAAATTTAACTTACATTTCTAGGTTTATGTAAATTATTTTAACTTCACTATTACTCCCTGGCGTTAACTTTTCAAAATAGTTTAATAATTTATCATTATCATAAGATTATTTTTGGTTAATATCTTGATTATTTTGGTGTCATTTTTCTAGTTATTCAGTTCTATCTTCCTTCTTATATTTTACTGTAAGTTTCAATTTTCTGTTAAATAGTCGCTTTCAGGTTTTGGTGGGTTTGAAAAAATGTTAGTAGAAATGTTAGTGCCTATTTTAATTTATGTTGAATTTTTTTAGTTTAGTTATATGTTTATTATTACAAGTATTTTTTTATGTTATTCTTGTACATATATTTTTGTTTTCTATTGTTTGTTTCTATATTGTTGCTCCTTAGTGTTTGTGTTGTTCTTATGTTTATTATAAATTAATGTAACTTGTTTTTGGATTCAAATGTATCTCTTCACAACAATAAAGGTTTCAGCTCTTTGACTTCACTAAAATCAACAGATGGAAGAATTGAAGAAATATGGATGTTCAAACATGGGCAAAATGGTGAATGTTACACAGTGTGTAAAGTGGCCACTTAAACCAGCCAATGACAGGTTATAAGCCCTGTAAATGCCTTGACTTCCATATTCCCTTATTTAAGGTATTCTCCATCCCTGTTGTAATTTGTTAATCTTAATGACCCCCGAGGGGGTGAAATCCAGTCTTTTGTCTATGAACATTTGGACAAACTCAAATATTGTAATGAAACCAACTGGTCCAAGAAGAAGTTTAAAAATTGAAAAATTGTTTTCAGGCGTTGCCTAGTATGTGAAATAATTCAGTCAGATAAATTTCTTCACAACAATAAAGTTTTCAGCTCTTTAACTTCACTACAATCAACAGATGAAAGAATTGAAGAAATATGGATGTTCAAACATAGGCAAATGGTGAATGTTACACAGTGTGTAAAGTGGCCACTTAAACCAGCCAATGACAGGTCATAAGCCCTGTAAATGCCTTGACTTCCATATTACCTTATTTAAGGTATTCTCCATCCCTGTTGTAATTTGTTAATCGATGTTATCATGTTTTGGTAGAAGGTCCTAATAAAGGAAAAAAAACCGTGTTATTTTAAAACCGTGTGAAACACGGTTCCATTGTATTTATACAAAAAAAAAACTTCTATAATAAACTAATATCCTCAGTAAAAATGGCACTTTCTTCAGCTCCTAGCTGCTGATCTTAAATCACTTTGTTTTCAATTTACATAAATGAAAGACAATAAATCTGCCTTTCTTTAATAATTCATACTGCTCTTATTTGCTCGTCGCTGGTTCAGGGGATTTCTTGGAACAAATTTATTCAAATTATCCCGCGTAATTCATCTTCCGGGAGGCTTGTTGTTATTTAGGGCGGTTCAAGATAAAAAGATAAATAAATAAAGACTTTTAATTTAATTGATTGATTAAACTTGTGTTTTTTATTTGCATTTTTCTTTTTTGTATGTAATAATCTACAAAGTGCTTGTTATTGCAATTAAAATTTATTTATTAACATATACGCCCAGTGGGCATTTTTAAGGACATATTTATACAAATAAAATTATTGTAAAGAAAAGTAGAAAGACACAATGGTATATAGTAGACTTTGTGGGGTGTAAACGGGAGAGAGGTGTTTATAATTGAATTTGATTCAGTGATCGTTTGAAAGAAGACAATTTGTTATCAAAAAAATCAAGACTGCTGTGTTTGTGGGCAGACGTAAGAATTATGTGCATAGGGGAATGATAACCATAGTTAGTTCTCTTAGACGAATGAGTGGGAAATCAATGTATGACAGGGTTACGAATGATGAAACCAGGCGAGAGTGTAAATCTGAGTCAGGTATAATTGATAAGATTAAGAAAGGGTCTCTAAGATGGTTTGGTCATGAAGAACGAATGGACGACAAAAGAATGGTAAAACAAGTATATATGGCGAAAATGAACAGTAACGTGAGACGAAGACGACCAAGAAAGACGTGGCATGATCAGATAAACCAAAATTTTAAGTCTGGTTATGTCAAAAGCAGACAGAACCGAAGGGCATGTATGACAAGATGTATGAATGTGGAAGAAGCTAGGAATATATGCTAGGATAAATGTGTGTGGCGGTCCATTCTCTCTGCCTACCACTACGGGGAAATGGCGTGATGGTAGTAGTAGCAGTAGTATTGTATGTAACAATTAAAAAATATAATTAAATAAACAAAATACTAAATATTTATTTCGAAACTTGGTAAAGCGCTGTAAATTGCCACACTAAGGCGAGGAACCTGTTGATTGTCTGATTCCTATATTTAAACATCAATGTTTTTTCAAGTTTTCCAGCTGTAGATTTTTCATCTTGTGTGTAAGTCGTCATTTAAAGGACCAAAAAACAGGCATAAGCCCTGTAAATGCCTAGATTTCCATATTCTCTTATCGAATACATATCTGTCTGTTGTGCGTATCCAGGCACACGAAAAATACGATTCTGAGTGTGCAGTAGATCTAGAACCTTGTTTTTTTAGTTTAGTGTTTTGTACTCATGAAGAAATCCTGAAAAAGAAAATCAAGTTGAAACGCTTCCTAGTGAAGTGGTTGGCGCATTCGCCTGTCATGCTTTGAGGTCCCGAGTTCGATACCTGTCCGGATGGACGTGAAATATTGATTTGAATGATGGTAACACACTGCAATATTTTATCCTCTCGGGGTGGATTGCAACCTTAAGCGTGAGACGATCGAAGTACGCTGCATTTAATGCATCAATTTGTCAGACTCCGCGCCGTGGCGCAGTTGGTTAAGCCGCCAACTGTGAATCTGGCGTCGCGGGTTCGATTCCCGCCAGTTGCAAGAAAAATATCCAACAAAGATTTTTATCTCGATCGGTCAAGGTGTTGTGATGCATTATTCAGAACTTCCTTCCATAACCTTTTTTGTTACTTGCTGTCGAGCCTTTAGAATAGAGGCTTGGCGGGTTATTCCTTTATTTTCTTTAACTCTTAAAAGACTGTGGTTAATAATCTCTTTGCGCGCGGCGGTGTAACATCGTGTTACCGCTAGTAAAAGACAGACTATTTTAAATTTCGGACATTTGAAGATAAAAAAACATGGAGACATACTGTTTAATTATAACTTTCCATAATTTAGGCAAATAAACATATAATTTAGCCCTGTTTTAGCAAAATAAATTAAAAATCATAAATACGTCGCTTATATTACGCGCGTGCGTCCTCTACTGTCATAATCCGTTTAAATCTGCTTTACACGACACCCGCAACCCGACACAGAATAGCGTCTCTGTCTTCCTTATTATGAGTTCCATCTTCGTGCTCTCTTTCATACAGATGTGTTGCTGAATTAGCGGACATTCATTCTTCGCGTAGCGAGGATAAATATTTTTTGTATCAACATTCAGCGTAGTTGTAAGTTTTATTTTCAAAATCCGGTGTGAAAATGTCCATTTGAAGATTATAAAAAATACGACTTTGGCATTAAAAAAATAAGAGAGACATCAAGTCTTGTATCCTATGCCAACTAGTGTGACATCACAGCCACACAAGAGTTTAAAAAAGAAGGCGATGTTTATCTATTGACTGCTGGAAATATGAAAAGTCAAAATATAATAATTTTGACATAGGTTTTGAGCCTCCCTTGCTCTTGCTTGCCTCACCCTTCGCCAAGGCGGGGGCGGGGCCTATGAATGATCAACTAGGCCTTTTCTCGCCCTCCGAGGCCCGCGAACCACGACCCTCGAGGAATCTACCTGCTCCTCAATCTCCGTTTCCTTACCCTTCACTCCAACCACCCCACACTCTTACAACTTCACTCTGCTTAGTCCGCGCTTTTACTACGTAGAGCGCTCTCAACTCATTTCTCACCGATGCAATATAGTTGGATAACTTTTAGTACGCCATTTTTGTGAAAATCACCTCAAGGGCGCTGTACAATAAATAAATATCCTAGCACGTCTTGCAGCTACAGAGCGCATAGACGATTGAGATTCTAATTCCTACTTTCCAATTAAGATATATTTCAACAATGTTTGAATATGTCCAAATGCTTGCAGACTGGCTAGATTTCCTGCCTAGGAAGTGATTTATATTTAAATTTATTTCAACAGAGAGGGAAAACATTTTTAAAATATGGACGTCTAGGTATTTACAGGGCTTATGACCTGTCATTGGCGTGTTTAAGTGGCCACTGTAAAGTGTGTAAACACTGTGTAACATTCACCATTTTGCCCATGTTTGACCATCCATATTTCTTCAATTATTCCATTTGTTGATTTTAGTGAAGTTAAAGAGATGAAACATTTATTGTTGCAAAGAGATACATCTGAATTATTTAATATACTAGGCAACTAAACCAGCCAATGACGGGTCATAAGCCCTGTAAATGCGTAGACTTCCATATTTCTCCACCCCTGTTGTAATTTGTTGATATCAATATACTTTATTTATTCATATTTATTTAGAATAAAAAAACCGTATTCGATTTAGTAGAATAAAAAAAATCCACGAATTTTAAATGATTAACACCAAAATAATGTAAATATAATGCTCTGCAGTTTTTATTTTATGTTTGTTAATAGACTATCAAACTAAGCCACAAAATATTACTTTTGTTATTTTGAAATTACTCCGTCTGTGACGTCATAAGTTCTAGTCGGAGAGTTCAGTTTGTTGTTGAGTTAGCTTCCCGGAAACAAGAAAGCTATCGCAACACTCGGCTGATTCTTAAGAACTTGCGACGTAGTTCAAAGTATTTCATTTTTATTATTTTTTTCGTACGTTTTCGAGAAACTTCGTCATAGATTCAAATGTTCTAATTATTACCGCGCTTAAGAAAACATTTTTATAAACAATTTCCTGTTGCATTAAACTTGCTTATTAAATTTGAATTGCAATTACGTCCAAGGAAACAGTTTTCAAATACAAATTCGGTGCGTGTTTTAATAAATTGATTCGCTCTATGATAGCTGTAACTTCCGCAATGAAATAAAGCTTTATCAATTAATTATAATCACGTGAGTAAATCGCGGGAATGTTTCACATGACTGAGCGAATTTCAGGGAGTAAAGCAAATCTTTATCCGGGGGCGCTACCTGGCAACACTCGCGTAAAGAGGATTCCATCCAGAATATTCCAGGAATTACCTTGCTAGACGGTGTTGCCATGGTAAATAAAGGTGGATTCGATTTTGTTTTGGACTAGCGAATATACCCAGCTTTGTAGAAGAGCAAAATTGTAAAATATTTGAGAGAAAAGTAAAAAAACGCTATATTTTGCCACAATTATACATACAAATGTATTAAGTACGAGAAACGGATGCATAAGTATCGTCAAAATAACCTATTATTCATCATCATACCCCTATCCGAACCATATGGTGCATAGGGTACTAAATGCAGCGTATCTCGATCATCTGTTACGTAAAGGTAAGGTGATCAATTACACTGGAATATTGCACTGTTAAACCACCTTTTAAGGCTAAGGCTTTTAAGGCTAAGGTTTAGTAAAACGTACGCAAAATGAGGAAATCATACGATTTTTCCATTTTAAAAGTAGTGTTTTTTTTAAATCACGCAATAATAAAAAAAAAACTAAAAAACATAACTTAGATAAAAACAATATTTTTTAAATGTATTTCTATTAAAAAACATGCTTAAAAGTTTTTTGTAACTAAAATATAATTACTTTTGTACCGGCAGATTACGCCATTTCAAATTTAGACTAAACTTAGGATCTGGGTTCTCATGTAAAGACTAAGTATTGAACTAAAACTTGTTGTAATAATTTGAAGATAGTAAATTGAACATAAAAAGTGGCCAAAGCTAGTCTTATTTTTTTGTTTTTAAAAAGAAATACAAGCATTTTAAATCACATACATTTTTGTGATATTTTCCTTTATTTTTACGTAAAATTATGCCTTCGGTTATACTTTTAAAAAATATATTTATTTAAATATTTTAGTTGAAACCTTTTTTTATAGCATTGTATTATCTTTTCTTTAAAAGGAGATAACTCTGGTTTTAATATTCAATTCGTAACAATATTTTATTTACGTTTATATTCTCTTCATACCTGCCTTTACTGGTACTTTGAATAATTAGTTTTATTTTTTCGTTTAGAATCACTTTAAACTAATATTTAACGATGGCCCTGCCAGGAATCTAAACCAGGAGACCTCAAGCAAGGTAGGGACAGTACGAGACGGACTTGTCTCTATTAGATTTTCTCATTCGGAATTTTTACCTGAGAGCAGCCATCGAGCCTAAAACACTCGCTTTGGATTCTGGTTATATATTTTTTAATCTTAATCCGCTGGATACATTACATACGCTACATTACTACGACTATAACACCATATGCTCGTAAGAATAGGCAGAGAGGATGAAATGCCACGCGCGTATACCCTCAGATAATCGCAAATCGGCCGCGCGCGGTGGTGGGGGTAATCATTGTTCCACGGAGATAGCCTGCCCGTGTATCTCGGTAGCGATGTCTCTGGACAATATTTTACCCCACAAGTTGCTATTTTCACGTGGACAATGCTCGAGTCCTGCGACAAAACAATATTGTATTGTCTATGTGTAAATGGCCTTTAAGGAATTATACAATGTTTTCAGGACTTAAATATTTGAAAAAATCTGATCTGATTAACGGGATTAGTGCATCATGAAATTACATGATATAATATATGAATATGGTGTAATCTTCGAGTATGTGACAAATGCTTCTTTAAACACTTGGATTTTCTAAAAAAGCTTACATTTATTTTTAATTCTCTCTTAGCTGTGATACAAAATAATATTCTCTTACATCGTCCCTCTATATAAATTTCTTTTTGATAAAGTGACAGCTTAATCCTATCACGTCGCCGTGTGTTGCCAGTCAACAGAACAGATTACTTCCAAACAATGAACTGGCAATACTGCTTTTTCGGTCGTTTAGGGGGGAGCCCGGGATGCAATAACATGCGATTAGCGGCGCATCGCAAATCGCTGGTTTGTTTTTCAAGTGGAGATTAACCTGGCGTTGCGAGGTGACCCACCCTACTCTCTGTCTTTAGGAGAACAGTGAAGTCACCTTTCACCGACCCATTATATGTTTTATTTCAGATCCGTAACCAATTGATACCTTTATGTTGTTATACGTGGACTCGTCAATTTCAATCAATAAATTGGTAACTCTTATAGTTTATAAGGTAATTTTAATTTATTAAACTATTAAATATTTTATATTGGAAAAAAAAGTCGGACAGTGTTCGGACAAAGTCATAAAATTATTTGTTTTTAATCTTGTTGATATCATAATCACTCTTTTGAACGCATCCTGATGTTTTGTCCCTTTCCTCTCTCTTTGTATACCGAATGGAGCTTCTTGCTACTATCCGTCGCCCTTTTATAGACCCTATCGGATATACAGATTCAGTGGCGTCCAAAAAGAATTTCAAGGCTATCAAAAAACTTTGTAATCATATCGGCAAATTAATCAATTTGATGACTGAGATTTCAGTCGGCGAAAAATTCACCTCCCTCTTTTCCTCTATCCAATGAAGTATATATTATGTTTTCTGGACTACCTTCTTTCATCACAAATATGCCAATGCTACCAGATTACGGAGAGCTCCTTCAGGCAGCTATTATTTTTCGGATACGATATTTTTTTTGTTGTATGTGGGCACCGCCAAGAATGCGAAACTTTTTTTACAATACAAATACTAAAAACATGTTTAATTAGTTTGTTTATAATATTTTTATGTTCGCGGTCAATTGTTTGTGTTTAGATAAGAAATGAGGGTCTATACCATTTGCAAGGAGGAGTTTTTGCTTTGACTAAATTATTGGGTAAATATATTTTCACATAATGGAGAGTAAAAATCTGTAAAAGATGGAAAAAATATTTTGATAAAAAAACAATTTCAGGCTTCTTAATTTTTACTGAATTTTTGAAAAGCTTGAATGAAATAGTTCAATGAGTTGCTAGAAAGTTACAGGGAAGCTAGATTATCTTCTATCAGAACAAAAATTTTACTATTTTTGACCGTCTGCATTAATTTGTCCTTGTTTTTTTTAATGTGCTAGCGTTGTTTATATTTGATATTATATAAATAAATAAATATGTCAGCATTTTAGTGAACCGTTAGTTTATTGTCTCGAGTATTTCTCATTGCAATTTTAAGTATACTTTTTATCGTTTCAATTTTCGTCAAGAACTTTATATTAAACTGGCGTATTTTTTCGTCGAGTTCAGTTATAGGGTCCAAGACGGGGAAGTTTAAATTATGTTATATTCTTGTCTTTGAATACTTGAAATGATATTTATTTTATTTAAAATACCTTTTAACATTATTTTATTTAAGAACGTAATAATTATATACAGTGATGATGTAAAAATCGTAGATATTTTTGAAAATAACGGTAATAGGAACATTACCTTAAGTACCATCCGTTACGAAGGGAAAGGTAGATTTTGATTTTCAACATGGCAACTCTCTTTCCGCCTTTTTTCGGAGGGGAAAAAACTAAGATAAAAAATGCGGGTTTTAGGTGACAGATAGAGAATGTGCATAATTATTCCACGACTTATCCACTGAAGTAGTTACCTATTTAATTATACGCCATTGGACTTACCTGTCTGTGTCAGGGCGCGTGGGCAGATGAAGATAGTTTTGTGATAGTGAAAACGGAACAGAACACTGGACGATTTCTGACTCGACGTCCACTCACAGGTAAAAATTCTGAAAAAGGAAATCGAGTGGAGAAAACTTTTCTTACTATGCTTAGGGTCCTGGGTTCGATTCCTGGCAGGGTCATTATGAAAAATATGTTTACAGGGTGATTTTACACTGCAATATTTATTTATTTTTACACTGCAATATCACTGGATTGGCATCTGAAGCTTACGACTAATCACCTTACCTTCCACGTGATCGTGATTCACTGCATGTAATATTCCAATGCAGTGCCCTATCGACCACCAGGTGCGAATTAGGATTTGATGACTAAAAATTTATACTGTGGTATGTCTTTTTGAAATTTAAACTTAATAATATATTGACATTATAATGACCACTTTATTTTCTCATTTGGCCATAAAAATATTTGAGAACTGTATCATCATAATTACTTTTGTGTTCTTTTTGATATTCTACTCAATGGGTAGGTTCAGAGCTACGGTAAATTGGATATTTATTTTATTTATTTTATTTACTTTATTTACTTTATTTATTTTATTTATTTTATTTATTTTATTTATTTTATTTATTTTATTTATTTTATTTATTTTATTTATTTATTTTATTTATTTTATTTATTTTATTTATTTCATTTATTTCATTTATTTCATTTATTTCATTTATTTCATTTATTTCATTTATTTCATTTATTTTATTTATTTTATTTATTTTATTTATTTTATTTATTTTATCTATTTTATTTATTTTATTTATTTTATTTATTATATTTATTTTATTTATTTTATTTATTTTATTTATTTTATTTATTTTATTTACTTTATTTATTTTATTTATTTTATTTATTTTATTTATTTTATTTATTTTATTTATTTTATTTATTTTATTTATTTTATTTATTTTATTTATTTTTTCTATTTTATCTATTTTATCTATTTTATCTATTTTATTTATTTTATCTATTTTATCTATTTTATCTATTTGATCTATTTTATCTATTTTATCTATTTTATCTATTTTATTTATTTTATTTATTTTATTTATTTTATTTACTTTATTTACTTTATTTACTTTATTTACTTTATTTACTTTATTTACTTTATTTACTTTATTTACTTTATTTACTTTATTTACTTTATTTACTTTATTTACTTTATTTACTTTATTTACTTTATTTACTTTATTTATTTTATTTATTTTATTTATTTTATTTATTTTTTCTATTTTTTCTATTTTTTCTATTTTATCTATTTTATCTATTTTATCTATTTTATCTATTTTATTTATTTTATTTATTTTATTTATTTTATTTATTTTATTTATTTTATTTATTTTATTTATTTTATTTATTTTATTTATTTTATTTATTTTATTTATTTTTTCTATTTTATCTATTTTATCTATTTTATCTATTTTATTTATTTTATCTATTTTATCTATTTTATCTATTTTATTTATTTTATTTATTTTATTTACTTTATTTACTTTATTTACTTTATTTACTTTATTTACTTTATTTACTTTATTTACTTTATTTACTTTATTTACTTTATTTACTTTATTTACTTTATTTACTTTATTTACTTTATTTACTTTATTTACTTTATTTACTTTATTTACTTTATTTACTTTATTTACTTTATTTACTTTATTTATTTTATTTATTTTATTTATTTTATTTATTTTATTTATTTTATTTATTTTATTTATTTTATTTATTTTATTTATTTTATTTATTTTATTTATTTTATTTATTTTATTTATTTTATTTATTTTATTTATTTTATTTATTTTATTTATTTTATTTATTTTATTTATTTTATTTATTTTATTTATTTTATTTATTTTATTTATTTTATTTATTTTATTTATTTTATTTATTTTATTTATTTTATTTATTTTATTTATTTTATTTATTTTATTTATTTTATTTATTTTATTTATTTTATTTATTTTATTTATTTTATTTATTTTATTTATTTTATTTATTTTATTTATTTTATTTATTTTATTTATTTTATTTATTTTATTTATTTTATTTATTTTATTTATTTTTTCTATTTTATCTATTTTATCTATTTTATCTATTTTATTTATTTTATCTATTTTATCTATTTTATCTATTTGATCTATTTTATCTATTTTATCTATTTTATCTATTTTATCTATTTTATTTATTTTATTTATTTTATTTACTTTATTTACTTTATTTACTTTATTTACTTTATTTACTTTATTTACTTTATTTACTTTATTTACTTTATTTACTTTATTTACTTTATTTACTTTATTTACTTTATTTATTTTATTTATTTTTTTTATTTTATTTATTTTATTTATTTTATTTATTTTATTTATTTTATTTATTTTATTTATTTTATTTATTTTATTTATTTTATTTATTTTATTTATTTTATTTATTTTATTTATTTTATTTATTTTATTTATTTTATTTATTTTATTTATTTTATTTATTTTATTTATTTTATTTATTTTATTTATTTTTTCTATTTTATCTATTTTATCTATTTTATCTATTTTATTTATTTTATCTATTTTATCTATTTTATCTATTTTATTTATTTTATTTACTTTATTTACTTTATTTACTTTATTTACTTTATTTACTTTATTTACTTTATTTACTTTATTTACTTTATTTACTTTATTTACTTTATTTACTTTATTTACTTTATTTACTTTATTTACTTTATTTACTTTATTTACTTTATTTACTTTATTTACTTTATTTACTTTATTTACTTTATTTACTTTATTTACTTTATTTATTTTATTTATTTTATTTATTTTATTTATTTTATTTATTTTATTTATTTTTTCTATTTTTTCTATTTTTTCTATTTTATCTATTTTATCTATTTTATCTATTTTATCTATTTTATCTATTTTATTTATTTTATTTATTTTATTTATTTTATTTATTTTATTTATTTTATTTATTTTATTTATTTTATTTATTTTTTCTATTTTATCTATTTTATCTATTTTATCTATTTTATTTATTTTATCTATTTTATCTATTTTATCTATTTTATCTATTTTATTTATTTTATTTACTTTATTTACTTTATTTACTTTATTTACTTTATTTACTTTATTTACTTTATTTACTTTATTTACTTTATTTACTTTATTTACTTTATTTACTTTATTTACTTTATTTACTTTATTTACTTTATTTACTTTATTTACTTTATTTACTTTATTTACTTTATTTACTTTATTTACTTTATTTATTTTATCTATTTTATCTATTTTATCTATTTGATCTATTTTATCTATTTTATCTATTTTATCTATTTTATTTATTTTATTTATTTTATTTATTTTATTTACTTTATTTACTTTATTTACTTTATTTACTTTATTTACTTTATTTACTTTATTTACTTTATTTACTTTATTTACTTTATTTACTTTATTTACTTTATTTACTTTATTTACTTTATTTACTTTATTTACTTTATTTATTTTATTTATTTTATTTATTTTATTTATTTTATTTATTTTATTTATTTTATTTATTTTATTTATTTTATTTATTTTATTTATTTTATTTATTTTATTTATTTTATTTATTTTATTTATTTTATTTATTTTATTTATTTTATTTATTTTATTTATTTTATTTATTTTATTTATTTTATTTATTTTATTTATTTTATTTATTTTATTTATTTTATTTATTTTATTTATTTTATTTATTTTATTTATTTTATTTATTTTATTTATTTTATTTATTTTATTTATTTTATTTATTTTATTTATTTTATTTATTTTATTTATTTTATTTATTTTATTTATTTTATTTATTTTATTTATTTTATTTATTTTATTTATTTTATTTATTTTATTTATTTTATTTATTTTATTTATTTTATTTATTTTATTTATTTTATTTATTTTATTTATTTTATTTATTTTATTTATTTTTTCTATTTTATCTATTTTATCTATTTTATCTATTTTATTTATTTTATTTATTTTATCTATTTTATCTATTTTATTTATTTTATTTATTTTGTTTTTTTTAAAAAAACAACCGTTGTTATTTAAGAATATGAAATATAAAAAATAATACATACATCCAGTTAAAGTTTAAAAAATAAAAAATATTTTCTTACGCGCAGTAAAAATTAGAGCATCAATTGAGGGTATTAGAAGCAAACTTAGCAATCTCCACTAAAAACGGAAAATTATTTATTGATGCCAAAATAAACTATACATAAAAACATACCTACCTAAATAATAGCGTAATACAAAACCGCCTCTAAATCTTGCAAAAACAGATTTCAATTATATTACTTGACACTGCAAACTTAGCATTCTCCATCGAGTTAATGAAGCATAATTAGAAATCTCACAATTCTTTTTTCAAGTTTTTCGCAAATATCTCCGTAACTCCTTCAATGGAGATTTCCAAGTTTGTTTTTAATACCCTCAATTTATCGTACGGCAAAGTTTATCTAAAATGTACGAAAAAATCATAATATGGTTTTCATAAAAATGAACTACCTTAAACGACGTCACAAGTTCTTGTGAATCAACCAATAAATTACGGCGTTGTTATATGCTGTGATAGATTTTCGGCTTCCCAGACATTTTTTTCGTCGTTTAGTGTATTTTGACGCTATGGGGCTCTACTTTTAAATGTCTGCACAACTCACCGACGGCAACTCGTGACGTCACGGGCGGAGTAATTTCAAGATTGCAAAACTTTAAAAAATCATAGCGGTGATAAGATGATTTCTAAGAATAATGAAGTTTGTGGTATATTTTCCTCAAAAAAAACATAGATATACGTAAGTGTTCTCCTAAGAAAGGTAAACAATGGGGTAAACTATATTCATAACTTAAAACAGTCAAATTTAGATACACGATAGTATTTTCTTCTTCTAAATATTTGAATACTTCCGCATATATGTCAATTATCGTTTGGATACCTTTTTAACCCTTGTTATAATCTTTTTTTAATGAAAGCAATTGTGTGTTCAGCGTTTATTATAATAATTTCCTTTCTTCGGTTTATTGGCGGGGGCGGGTCGGAGTCTGGCACCCCTAGCATTCTATAGGGGAGGAAAATAATAATTATGGGATTTATATAAATCCAGACACGTGCTTAGCATTTTGTACTGTGCTGAGACTAAACTACGGAGCAAGGGCATCAGACGTTAGAAGTTCATAGGTTAAATCTGCCCCAACTTCATATAATTATTAATAATCTTTATTTTATCGATAGTATGGCTTTTAAAATATACTTGTAAAAGAAACCCGACAATTCCCAATGTCAGCGGACCTATTATCGTATTTAGGACAATGCAAAAGTCGAGTCATACATTTCTTGTGTGTAAACAATTAATTATCAAAACATTCGATTGACCATTAACAAATTGCTGATACGAGCAGATGAAAAATCGCTGAGAAACATGGAATTAGTTTACGATCTCAAAATCTTACCAGGAAGTAAAATGATCACTGGACAATCTATAATTTATAGCATCCTCAGCTACAATATTCACGGTTCCAGCATGTAGTCCAGTTCAATGCTCAGTGATTCAAGATATAACGTCTCCGGATCTTTATTTATTCGTCATGTAATAAATACGCTCCAACCCTTAACATTGTTCTCTTCTGTGACCTCCAACTGGGTAAGAGCTCCCATGCATCTATATACTGTACGCCAGGTGTAACGAGACAGTATTTTTATATGTATGTTCCTAATGGCTATCTTAAACATCGGCGGCATATGCTGTTTTATCTTTCTCCTTGCAGAACCAGCCTGTCAATGCGTCGCTGTAGTTCGTTTTTGTCCAACATACCATTTTTAACGAAATCGAGTTGATTTTACAGGAGTTCTGGGAAAGCCTATATTTAAAAAATTCTAATTATTATTTTTTTAATTTTATTTGTTTAAGGGGGTTTTTTTAAACTAATTTTGTTGAAAGTTGTGGTAATTATTTAAGCCTATTTCGTAAAAAAACATTTAAAGCACTATTTCTGCAGACTTGTGTTTTGGTCTATTGGACAAAAATGAACTGAAGCGACGAATGGTAATGTCAGTAGGAAGAGCAATGTCTTTATTCAACCGTATCTCTTCGAATATCGACATATTTCATGTTACTGAAATAAACTTTAAAGAGGGTAGTTTTCTTTTACTGTAATTATTAGGTATTTTTATTTTACCATACATTAGACCCATAGATCATCTGGAGCGTTTGCAGAACCAGAGCATTCGCTTTATTTTCAATCTCAAACTAAAGTGGCCTCGTTTTAATCAGAGCATAAACTTTCAATTTCTCTCACTTTTTTGTAATATTCTTCACAACCCTTGCGCACCGAAATATCTTTCTGGCAATTTCGCTTACTTATCTCATCATGGTCTTTCGCTTCGCTCTTCTCAGGAGAGAACACTTTCCATTTCTCGCATAGCACATAATTTTGCTGTTGAAGCCTTTTCCTTTTCTGACCACTTTCAAGAAACGCCTGAAACATTTCTTCTAGAACCCTAACCCGACTAACCTCCCTTACAAAAAAAAAAAAAATGTTTATTCCTTCTCTTTCCTGGTTCCTTTTCTCCACCCAAACTCATTATTTAAATTGTTCTTTTATCCTTCTTCTTTCCTTCCCATCCCCTCTCCTCTCTTCATAGTATAGTTTTTTTTTTTAAATATTTATATTTATTTTTGTCAATCTTTGCTTTTAATTTTTGTATAAAATTGTAAGATTCAATACGTCCATGTATTTATAATTTTCTCAAACTGAACGGTTTGGGTAGGTAGGAAGAAATTGCCCTAAGGCAATATGCCCGCCCTTATATGTATATTTATTGTATATGTATATAAAGTGTCAAATAAAATTATCTGGTCCCACATTCCTCATTTTTAATGTGTATAACAAAATGTACTTTTTATTAAGTTTTATATGCGCGAGCCATATCTCCTCAGTAAAAAAACAGCTGGTATTTTGAATTTTTTGGTATTCACGTATGTATCTTTTGATTTACCGTACTTTGCGGACGATAAGACACATCCTAGAATTTATCTAGCGATTTTTAGAAAAAAAAATGTTTTGGGCGATAAGACGCATCGGACTATAAGACGCATCTAGGGATGCATTTTTAATTGAATTTTGAATTTAAAAAAGTGCGTCTCGTGGTCCGAAAAATACGTCATTTTTTTACTAACTCTTCTTTTGTCCAGACTGGTTTTGGTCGGCTGGAAGCTATTGCTTTTAGCAATAAATCCTCTATTGAGCTTTTTCGTTGTATTTGAAGATTTATATAAATAAATCATTTTTATTAAAGTTCTATTGTAGTTTTTTTCGCATGATTGTATTTATATACTATATTAAAATGTATTTTTTGGAATTAACAAATCAAATTAATGAATTAAATAATAACACTAATTAATTTGATCCCATACACATGTTTTTATACCACCGTAGACGTTTTAATGGGATTTATTTAATCGGGGTTTAAAATAAAACAAACAAATTAATCAACACATTTTTTTATTAATTATTCGGTGTGATTCCATCACCCTTGTCTTGTTTTTCTATAATATAATTAAAATAATTCCAAATTCTTACTTCAGTATCGTTATACATTTGTTTAATGAAATCACAATAATTTACAATTAAAAAACACACATTCATGGACTCGAAAACAATTAAAAGGGGCACATGATTAAAGATTGCATCACTTTTATCTATGGATTTTAAAAAAATAAAATTATATGTGGTGCTGTATTTTGTTTACCTTTTCATGCATATCTTTTTATTGCATTTAAAAATGACAATACAGAGTTAATGGTCAGTTGCACTAAGAAAAAAAAACATCGTTTTGGTGAAACCAGCCCTTAATCACAAAAATAATTTTTAAAAATACGTTCTGTTACCAATTGTTTTTTAAATCATTTAAAACAAAACATAATATCTTTGATAAGCGGACTTAACAGTACAACTGCATTTTTGTTCATTTTACGATTTAAATGTATTAACCATAGAATTAAGAATAGTCCAGAAGGAGCGTAGAATCATATTTGAATACATCGGACTGTGTTCAATAATTCCCCCACTATGCCCCACTTTTGCCGCGCGCATTTGTGATGCGCCGTGTAATGTTGCACGATGGGAAAAATATAATTATAACACAAATGTAAGGTTAAAAAAAAGCAATCTGTTAATTTCTCTAAAATTTTATTGTGCACTTGGAAATATTGACTGACACAACAGAGTAGATAAGTAAAGGGTCATTTATTAAGAGTAATTGAATTGATGAACTAAAACGGATATTTTAATATCATGTTAAATAATATTTGATGTTTTAAAGATAATGTCGGTCAAGTGTCTACGATAGAGTTGTTAAATCCGAGATCCAATTTTCATTAGTTCTCTCATTAGATGAGCAAAGTAGAGTAAAAAAATTACTACTCTGGCAACACTAACGAAATGTTCATTTTGTCTCTTCGACAAGCTGACAGATGGAAAAATAATTCAATTTTTATGTAATGCATTTGCTACATACACATTCATTTGCTAATTACACATGAAATGTGATTGCATCGTGTTTCTTTAAGATCCTAGCTACTGAAATACTTTTCTACTCTTAAAAAGAACACAACACGGCATAGTTGAATTCAAATTAGGAGTTGCGTACTAAACGAAGTCAACAAAGAAACTAATGGTTCAAAACGTAAACCTACTCATTTAAGAGTAGTTTAGTCGCCTTCTGTTTGATGTGCGTATGCGGTTTCTGGACTATTCATAATGCTATGGTATTAACAGTGCACTTATACGACTACTCGCTACGTTGTCCCTATTAAGACTTTGTTTTAATAATTTCAATAATCTTTAGTGGCATAAATAGTACAAGATGGTCTCAGTAATATAAGTTGACAGATTTCTATATTTATTTCGTGGTACAAATAGGATAAGTTAGTTCTAGAAGTATAAATAGACTCATTTCTATCCCATTTTCAATGGTTCAAATAGTATTAGTTCAATATTTCTGTTATTTGTACAAATTACTTGAATTAAGTTAATGATGATCTGTAAATAATAACTTATTGCGTTAAATATGAGTTCTGTAGATAAACTCCTGAAAAGTTACACTTTTGCAGTTATACTCTATGTCTGCCCGTCAAAGATATAATTTGTTACTGTATAATCTCTGATGTAATATAAAAACAAATTGATTAAATGAATTGATGGAGCCGTGATTTATTTAAACTATTTTTAACTGTAATAACATGTAAGTATTAATGAATTCCAAGTCATCCAATTCCATACAAAAGAAAAAACTATTTCAGACTCTTTTTCTGAATAATTCCAATTTATTACTTTGTTACTTAAATTAGTGAAAACTGCTGAAAAAGTTGTTAATTTATATGATTACTTTTGAATTCAAATATGAAAACATTTTCTTGATATACATAATATTTACATGATTATTGAGAGTTACCTGGTAATGTTGGATAACCGATAATGACAGATTTTTAAATCAACAAATTAAAATAAAATGAAAATCTTTTTCTAAATTTCCAAATAAGAAAATACGATTTGAGTGTTATACAAGCTTATCTGTACCCCCTTAAAAATAATTTACATAAAAGTAAACTTCAGATTCCATGCTATCATAACATAAATTTCACTTTCCTTAGAATAATGTTCGCTTATGTACAAATTTCTACAATTTATTCTGCTTATGGCTAAACCTACCATTATCTATGTAAAATCACTGCAAGTTTCCTTTAGTTTTACGATAACACAATCATTAGTTTATAATGAATATTACCACTACAGGTTTTGCGGTATTTGATATCTTAAAGGATAATTTATCTAAAATTTATTTAAGGTACATAAACATGGATGGCTCTATGAAATAACACAAAATCATAAACATTTCGGCTAATTCGTAAATCATTAATATTTTGAAAGCGATCTTTATTCAATTGAAATATTTCAGGTGTTTTCAAAATCCAATAACAGTTCTTTGAAAACAATTAGGTGCAAACCTTTTTGAGGTTCTCCGGTTCTCATTTTAAGCTCTCTAAAATACTCGAGGACAACGGGAATGTGAACGTCCAAAAAAACTTTATTTGAAACAGCTGTGTGCATTTAATGTCAATATTGCATTTCAAAAGCAGCAAGTCTTACGATCTTGTTTATGTATTAAATAATTTAAATATTTACATGAATTGGTTGTGATATCTAACCAATTATTGTTATTTTCCAATATTTTTACAATAACAAAGTAGCTAAAATATTATTCTCAATACAATAAAAATATTTAGAAAGTTGCTGAGGCAGTTATATTTGCTTTTGAAATTGACACATGTAGGTATGTGTACAGTCCATTTTTTTAATAACCTTTGGTTTATGTGTGGGTAACAATAAGTTTTCGTATAAATCATTTAAATATGCGTGTTTACAAAAAAAAAAATGATTTCGTGGTTTACCGACAGGCATTAACACATTATTAACATAGGGTTAAGAAATATTCGAATGCACTGTATATATATTATATATATTTTATTTTAATTTTTTACAACATTATTAATCAATATTTCAATGAAAAAAGTTTAACATTTTTTGGACGTTCATTATTTGTATCTTAGTCTTCATATATTTTATTGTATTAACGTTTTTTCGATAAAATATGATTATTTTTTTCAATAATTTAACTAAAAAGACTTATAAATCGTGAAGTTTTGTAAAGATATTGTAAAAAAACATATTCTTATTTCAAAAATATTCAATCATCATTTTTTCACATTTAAATATTTGTTTTTAGATCATCGTGTCGCTTTTTTCTGAAATAAACCTTTCTTTTAAATAGTACAAATTAATACTTTATACTAAACCAAAATAATAATGGTATTTTTTATTATTTACTAGTCTACCTTATTTAGTAAATACATTTATGTATAGGTACTTAGTCTAATTATGCAGTAACCTAAAGATATTTATTATTGCATTTTACATCGTTGAGACCATTTTATACCCAAAGTATTTTATATTTACAACTTAAGAATTTACTTTAACAAGAAAACTGATAAATTTAATATAAATGCATCTTAAGTTTTATTTGTCTAAGTACACTATGTACAACAGAATTACGTATTAAGTATAGAGACATGTCCTGAAATTATGATTGGTATTTTTTAAAGACTTGATTCCATTAAATTTAATAAGATGCATCAGGATTATTCGTGCATTTTTTAAAACTTTCGTTACAGTAAATTAATTGGCATTTCGGAAGATGTTCACATAGTTTTCATGTTCAGAAATCATATCCTTTTCCTCCGTTTTCAAGAATTCGTGTTGTTCAATAATATTACTTGTTTTTTTGTATGAAGTATGTGGAGAGGTGGTGGGATAGTGAGGTAGACGGGTGGTCTACGTTTTCGCAGCGACAAGCGGCGTTGTGCATTCTTTATGCGAAATAATAAATCTTTAAAATATATAGAAATGATATACTAATTTGATGTAAGATATTATAGAATGTAATTGATTTTTTTATAATTATTTCCAATGTCGCTTTAAAAATATGCAATGCAGAACTGAAACAATTGAGTCTTGAAATTATTTGCTTCTAAAATTTGAGCAAAAAACTTGAAAAGAGTACTTTTTACATATTTATTTTAAAAAGAAGACAGATTGATTAAAAATTTACTATTATAATTACGTTTATCTTAATTAAAAATCATATAGACAATGTTCCATTCAAATTGCTTTTACGAAAATCGCTTTAATTACATTAAGAATAACTTACCTCTAATTGTTTAATTTACAAAATGCTTTTTTTTCTTAATTTAGTTTATAATTTAAATCGTAAATTATTATTTAATACGTACAATCTTGTAACGACGTATTAAAATTTATATAAATTTAATATATTCAAAGATGGTACATATTCGGTCCGCGTGTATCAATAGTCGGCTGCTATGTACAGAGAAGATGTTTTTGTGTGAAATGTTTTTTTAGAATAATTCAATATCAAATTAAAATATGGATTTAAAACTAAAATTATTCTGGCACGGTCCTGACTAGCACAGGAAATCCATAGCTTATCAAGACTAGAAAAAAACAAATATTTTTTTTTACAAAAGTCAAAACCAAAAAATGATACTCCTATTTCTTAAATAATTATACATAACAAGTAAGTAGGCACGGTATTTAGAAAATTATTGTGTCGGGGAAAATAGTTTCTAACATCAACCACATAAGTATAATTCAAATAATTATGCCGTTTTTTGCTTAGATTTTTTAAAAATGCATATGTTTTTATGCAGCAAAATCAATGATTTAAAAAAATCGTAATTAAAAAAAATATTATTTTGCCTCAAATCTACCCGTGCCTCGTATTTGTAAATATCCGTTTTTCATTCAGGATGTTTCGGAATCATCCGGGCGCTCGTTTTTAATTAGCATCGCTCAATTTTGTAACGCCACAAAATCGCCCCTGAATAGCGCCTGCTAACGTCACCAAACATAAACATTGTCGTTTTTATGTAGCATCACGGCTACGCCATAAATGTCTTCTTAAAGTGTTTGGTTTGATTCTGAAACATTCCGAACGGATAACACGTCGGGGATTAACAAATATGTGTACCCAGGCCATGGTTTCATGCCTCAAATATGGTGGTCGAGCGTACTAACCACGGGTCATGATTATGACTCGGCAATGATTAATTTTCCGTTCTTAATTGCCAATGATTTACTCACAAAATGGTGTTTTGGCTTAATTTTTCTAACAAATTAGAAACATCTAAGTTCCGACTTGTGCTGAATGAAAATATCGAAATATGTTCAATATGTTGAGTTTGTCCAAATGTTGGTAGACAATAGGCTGAATTTCACCCCTTGGAGAGTCATTCAGATTAACAAATTAAAAAAACATTTTAGAGAAGAAATTATGGAAATCTAGGCATTTAAATTTGTGACCTGTAATTGGCTGGTTTAAGTGGCCACTTTACACACGTGTAACATTCACCCTTTTGTGTATATTTGAACATCGACATTTTTTCAATTCTTCTATCTGTTGATGTTAAAGAACTAAAACCTTTATTGTTGTGAATAGATTCATCTTATCGAATTGTTTCACATTGCAACAAAACTCAAAATATTGAAATAAAACCAACTAGTTTTAATATTTTGAGTTTTGTTATTTGTTAGTTATTTGACCAGTTGGTCCAAGAAGAAGTTTCAAAATTGGAAAATTATATTGCCTAGTGTTGCCTAGCGTTGCTTACTGTGTGAAACAATTCGATCCGATGAATCTATTCACAAAAATAAAGGCTTTAGTAGCTCAATAACAGATAAGTATCGACGCGCTTAAAAACATGCTAAGCAAATGCTCGCTCAAATGAGGGATCACAATGAACATGCTTAAGTATCACAGTAAGTCAACGCGTGTGTAATCTCTAAGTCAACGCTCGTGTAGGTTTGTTTTTTGTTTTCCTCGTAAATAAATAAAGTTCACTGGCGAAAAATCGGCTTTTACTATAAAAAATAATACAATATATTGCATTTGCAGAATAGTAAATAGTATCTAATACAAAAAAGTGAACATTACATTTCGATTACCATAGCGACTCCTTTTTTGGCATTTGACTTGCCAAACGCTGGCTAAATGCAATAAATAACATAATAAATAAAAATAGCAGTTTTGGAAAACTCACACCGGTGAAATTGAAATATGTGATTGCGCAGCAGGATTATACGTAGCGAAACGTAAATATTTTGACATTTAATATTGTTCCATCGTGATCACGAATACGGTAAACAACCGTGGTGAGAAATTGTTATCACGTCGCTTATTAGCACGTCGATAGTTATTTGTGTTTAAGCTTTATTTTACTGTAAGTTTCAATTTTCTGTTAAATAGTCGCTTTCAGGTTTTGGTGGGTTTGAAAAAATGTTAGTTGAAATGTTAGTGCCTATTTTAATTTATGTTGAATTTTTTTAGTTTAGTTATATGTTTATTATTACAAGTATTTTTTGATGTTATTCTTGTACATATATTTTTGTTTTCTATTGTTTGTTTCTATATTGTTGCTCCTTTATGTTTGTGTTGTTCTTATGTTTATTATAAATTAATGTAACTTGTTTTTGGATTCAAATGTATCTCTTCACAACAATAAAGGTTTCAGCTCTTTGACTTCACTAAAATCAACAGATGGAAGAATTGAAGAAATATGGATGTTCAAACATGGGCAAAATGGTGAATGTTACACAGTGTGTAAAGTGGCCACTTAAACCAGCCAATGACAGGTTATAAGCCCTGTAAATGCCTTGACTTCCATATTCCCTTATTTAAGGTATTCTCCATCCCTGCTGTAATTTGTTAATCTTAATGACCCCCGAGGGGGTGAAATCCAGTCTTTTGTCTATGAACATTTGGACAAACTCAAATATTGTAATGAAACCAACTGGTCCAAGAAGAAGTTTAAAAATTTAAAAATTGTTTTCAGGCGTTGCCTAGTATGTGAAATAATTCAGTCAGATGAATCTCTTCACAACAATAAAGGTTTCAGCTCTTTAACATCACTAAAATCAAAAGATGGAAGAATTGAAGAAATATTGATGTTTAAATATAGACAAAAGGATGAATGTTACAGTGTGCAAAGTGGCCACTTAAACACGCCAATGACAGGTCATAAGCCCTGTTAATGCCTAGAGTTCCATATTACCTTCTATAAATTGTTCTCAATCCCTCAGCTAAATATTTCTCGAAAAATTTCATGAATTTCTTATTTTGTATCCCAATTAAATCTCGCCTTAAATCATAAGCCGAATATGACGCACACGAGTAACTCCGTTCCTGGCTTAACCGGCTTTGAGTCCAGAATGTGATTTAGACCTTTTGTTCGACGGACGCGATGAACGAAGGTGCTGGCGAGGGAACATCTCAATTCTCTATACCGAGACCACTTAAGTAAGATGACTGGCAAATATCTATGGAGATGACAACATAAAGCAAGTGACACCACCATTCTTGGAATAATAAATACTGTGTGAACTGGTACTCATTCTCCACAGACTGATGGCCACGAAATCAAATAATATTTATTAATTTTGTAGATTTAACACGTTCACGTAGGATGTATCATACTAGACATATTACTCAATGTATCGGCATGCACAGCGCGTAGATCAAGCCCGGTCGATGGGCAGTTAGTTTTGTGGGACTCTTTGTGTGATAGAAACAAATACATCCAAGTCCATTGAACTGGTATCGATTTGATGGCCACAAAATAAAACGATCAATGAATTATTTTGTGGATTTAACTAATAAACGCGGGTATAAAATAATAAAATAAAATAATCGATTTGACATCTCTCGACCTTAGTACGGTCCGTTGTTCGACCTGAGTGGCTGCAAAATGGAGCTAACTTCGTGTTTGACAGAATCATATTTCATTTTTTATGCGAATGGGCGGTTCTACAAGCGGTAGCGCGCGCGTTATTACTTAGAGAGGTTTGATAAATATGAATGGTATGATTTTTTTCGGCCACGTGGTGTAATAGTCAGCGCGTTTGCCTACCAAGCGAGAGATCTCGGGTTCGATTCCCGACATGGTTGATATGAAATATTTATTTAAAAGGCTGTTTTCACACCAGAATATTTCATAGTCCCTGGACTGGTACCTGGAGCGTAAGACTGAGCATCTTATCTTTATGTAAAATAAAAAAAACAAGGTACGCCGCGATTAGTGTACCACGATAGTGCCCTATGAATGATGATGATGGTGGTATGAATTTTTCCGCATTTGGATTACCACAATAAAAAAATCATATACATATATTCACTCTCAATCAGGATTTATTCGGCACTGTTGGAGTCCTGTTGTTGATACTAATAATATATGTAAAACTCCTAAGAGAAGAAACAAATACAGCTAAACTTAATTTGCTGTAATTTTAGGCTAGCGATAAAAAAAAAAATTGACACAAATATACAGTACCCACGCAAATAGCGTAATAATGTGTGATGTGCCGTGAGACTCTCTATTTTTAATGTTAAAAGATAATAAAATGCGTTTGTACCATAAAGCTGTATAAGAAAATATCACGTACAAAGAATACCGATAAAAATATATGAATTAGATTTAGAAAAAATAGTTGTATTTTCAAAATCAATATTGGTTCTGTGGAAAAATGTTTCCATTCATAATTTTTCAAATAAAATTGTCAAAAATCCGTCTCCACGAAAACGCGACATGTTTGGCCTTGACGATTGTGACGTTAAGATTGGTGACGACGTTCTATTTAAATTTAAACGGTCAAACCGAAAGTGATTGTTTTTTTTAATGAATGAAAATACAACTAGAACAGTGTGAACGGAGATATTCTGAATCAGGTAGAAGAATTTGTGGATCTGGGAAGTATGTTTACTAGGGATGGAAAGGAGGGTGAGTTTCGGGAACAGGGTGAACGGTGCGCTGAAATTTACTTTGTATGTTTGTCGCAGGAGGCAAAACTAGCAGTTCCCAATGGAGTTCTAGCGCCAACTCTAATGTATAGGAGCTAAGTATGAAATTGAAAAAATGATGATGAAGTAGGTTAAATGCTCTTGAAATGCGATCCCACAGGCAAATGTGTGGTAAAACGATGTATGATAGGTGCACAAATTTCGAGATCCGTGTACTATGTAAGGCTGAGACATGCATTATAGACAGAGTCCAGAAAGGGGTGCTGCGTTGGTTTGAACATATAGAGCGAATGGACAGCGAAAAAGCGGCTTAAAGGAACTTTGATGCGAATGTTGATGGATGCAGAAAACGAGGAAGACCGAGAAAGACATGGCACAATTAAATCCATCAATCACTTGAAGATGGACATGTTGGGAGTAGAAATAATCGGCGTGCGCGCATGAGAAGATGTATGAATGTAGAGAAAGCGAGGTCTGTACGCAAAGACAGAGTGAGATGGCGTTCTATCTTCTCTGCCTACCTCTACGGGGAAACGGCGTGTTTATTTTTTGTTTGACAAACAAAGGTAAACATTTAACCGATTCGTGACGTATTACGGGTGTGGCCAATGCAATGAACCGTTTTCGCGGTATTTTAAAATTGTAAATTTAAAAATATGTGTTATGCTACTAATAAGCGCATTTCTTTCTTCTAAAGTATTTCATAGACCCCATTAATTTATGATTCTAAAAAAAGTTAATATTTTCCTATTGTTAAATCAGTGTCATATGAAAATAGAGAACTTCAGGAAAAAGTTATAAAATGTCTAAATCCACAGAATAGAGTTAATCAAAAAAGAAAAAACATTTGGAATCTTAGTCAGAAAATTTACGAAATAAATTTAATTAAATTATCCAGTCAGCAAATTATTCCTTTAGCTATATCTAATAAAAAATAATTTGAAGAATTTTTAAATGTGTAAATATTATATAGTTTTTAAATATCCACTGATTTGAAAGTGTTAAAAACAATGTCAATAGAAGCTTTTTCGTTTTGCAAAGTTAGTGATGGCGTACGACTTATTGAAGTCTCCCATTTTGCATAATGTCATACTTGCGTATAATGTTACGTCACTTTGGGTTTCCACATAGATAATTAGAATTTTGAAGAGGCCACTTGTTTCATAGAAAATAATAATTACTTTTTACATTTTATTTATACTCAATGAATTTTTTTAGTATTTGTAAAGATAGCCTCAAATGTCCACAAAAATTGCACAAAATTGTATACATTTTAGAATATTACTTATTTCAAATATTAAAAGAAATCTTGTTCGTCTTTTTATTACGTCACGTTGATCATCAGCAGCTGTTAGCAAAAAATGAAAATATTTTTGGGCGCACAACGTAGGTACAGTGCGTCAAAATGTTAAAGAGTCTATGATAAGTGAATCAGCCTCGTGGTGTAATGGTCAGCACGTTTTCCTACCATGCAAGAGGTCTCGGATTCGATTCCCGACATGGTTGACATGAAATATTTATATTAAAGGGTATTTTTACACAATAATATTTTACAGTACCTGGACTGGTATTTGAAGCGTAAAACTAATCATCTTGCCTTCATGTAACAAAAATGATTAAGTTACACTGCAGTTGGTGTACCAATGCAGTGCTCTATGCACCATTAGGTGCGGAAAGGGAATGATGATGACAATGACAAATAGTGTCGAGTGGAAAAATATTTTTTATACTTATTAGTAGAATAAAGAATACTTTTAAATTTATAATTTTAAATTCCCGCGAAAACGGTCTATTGCATTTGCCGCGCCCCTAATACGTCACGATTTGTTCAATTTTTACCTTTGTGACCGTTTAAATTGAAAAAGAACGCCGCGTCGTTTCAAATCTTGACGTCACAATTGTCAAGGCCAAACATGTCGCGTTTGCGTGGAGACATATTTTTAAACAATTTCATTTTTAAAATTATGAATGAAAAAAAAAATCCACAATATATCCGTTTCCCATATTTTCATGGGTATTCTTAGTATGTGATTTTTCCCTATTGTTTAGATAATTAAAAAAATAAAACGAAATTTTCATGAATAAAAAAACATTTCACGTTCAGAAGACTTGACTGAAGCTTCAATCAAAGAATATCTCTTCCTTGAACATGGTCTCCGGACATAGCTGGCCGAACTTCTACCACGCCCTGCCCTGGAGCGGCAGGTAAGCCCCGCACTGTTGCTGGTGCGAGTTGTTGATGAAGTTGCCCTGGTTCCGGTAGGCGGCCATGGCCAGGGAGCCGTTGGAGAGGTTGCTGCACTGCTGGACGAGCTGGTGCTGCGGCGGGTAGGGCGGCGCGCAGGACGGCGGCGAGGGCGGCGGCGGGGGGCCGCTGGGCGGGCCCCCGCCCGAGCACGGCTTGCCGTCCTTCACCAGCACCGGGACAGCCACCCTCCGCGGCGAGCTGGACGACTGAAAGGAAAAAACAAGTATTAAAAAAAAAAAAATATTTGCGCTCTTTACCCAAATGCTTAAATTTTGCGGGCCATTTTAAACGAGTTGTAAATAACGCATTACTAAAATGTAAATTAAGCTTTTCCGTGAGTCGATGATTCGGTGACATTGTGACGTAAGCCGCAGGACCGCAATACGATTCCTGACCCGGAAATATAACCTTTTTAACAGTAAGTACTGTACTTCTAACACTTTATTTGCTGTAAGAAACTACGAAACCAACACTGTCCTGTTTAAAGTATCTAAAGGCAGTTCAGGTGATGTGTTTTTACAGCATAGACAAAGCAAAACAAAAGGAAAACAATTATAATAAAATAAATATATAAATATAAAACATTATGGCTTATGCTTTATATGCATATAGGCTTATGTATAAGTCACTGCACAACTCGGCTCCGGAATATCTAAGGGAACTATGCATTCCAGATGAACTTGCTGACAGGCGTCTCACGCTTAGATCAGCTACGTCTACGGCGAGAGGAAAAGTTATTATACCTCTACGCAAACAGCGCACTAAATTTGGTGAACGCGCATTTGCGGTCGCAGGCCCTATGGCATGGAATGCTCTCCCAGCAGAGGTGCGAGGCTGTGAAAGTGAAGTGATGTTTCGGAAAAAACTTAAAACCCACTTGTTCTCTAAATCATTTAAATAAATCCGTAGCACGTGACAACAAAATAAATTATTTTAATTAAATTACAAATTTAAAAGCTTCAATTAAATTAACTTAACAATGGAATCACCATGTAAAGCGCCCTTGAGGTATTTTATTACGAAAATGGCGCTATATAAGTTATCCATAATAATAATAATAATAATAATAATAACTTTTATCAGTAAAAAAAGAATTAAAAATTTTTGGGCCTATAACTTATTAGCTCATGTTTTTAGATTTTTTAGATAGATTTCAGATATAAAGAAGCTTGTGTAGCTTTAAAACCGGTTGATAGTAAAAATAAAAATTAAGTGGTTGAAACAAAGTGATTTTATTTTATTTTAATATATTCAATAATAATGTTCCACAAAGTAAGTGCTTCAAACATCAAAAATACAAAGTTAGTGCTTCAAAAATAATTCTTAATTATTAAAATAATTAGCTCACTTTTCCATATATGAAACATACCTTAAGGGCAATGTCTTGTCTCTATTAGAAAATGATAATATTTTAGCATATTTTGTTATTTATGTGAAGTTTAATCTTCTTTTGAATCTTAACTATCTAGTTTGTATAAATTTTATTAATACTGTTTATAAACCGATCCACTAGGCTTTTTTTAACAACCTGTCGATTGGTTTATTCAAACCCTTCCAAAATATTTACAGGATTCGATGATTTTGCTACTGCATTGGGAGCTCCTACCTAGTCGGAGGTTGACAAAAGAGAACGATAGTGAGGGTTGAAGAGTATTAATAACATGATGAATAAATAGAGTAACAGAAAGGGTAACTGCGTAAACGTTTTACGTTGAATCACTGTGCACTCTGGACTGTATGATGGAAATGACTGTATAAACTGGATATTGTAATCATCTGCATCTTGTAACTGAGGATTTTATCATTTATAATATTGTCCAGTGTTTATTTTACCTTTTGATGAGATTTTGAGATCGTTAACTAATTCCGTATTTCTCAGCGATTTTATGTCCGCTCGTATCAGCTGTTTGTCAAGTCAATTGAATTTTTACATACAGAAAATGTATGATTCAATTCCTGCATTGTGTTTATTACAATACTAGGTGCTGACATTTAGAATTAATTTTTGGATGACTCCTACATTTAAAAATTCGCGTTCAAGTGGCCGAATTGAACACATAACCGTTTTGTTAAGGTGACGAATCCACAGCATATTAAATTAATTACCTAAACTGGTACCTAAACCCTTCGCAAAGAACTGTTTGACCTATATATATTTTTTTATTTAAAAAAATAAATCAATAACTACAAAATAAATGAAAACATGATACGACCTGCCATCCAATTAGATATTATGTTCATTTTAATTTAACCTCATTAAGCAACGATTTAACAATATGAAATAATAAAAATAAGTAGTTAAAACAACAATGTTTGAGTAAGTCCAAATGCTTGCAGACTGGCTGGATTTCCTCCCTAGGGAGTTATTTATATTTATCATTTTTAAAAAAAAGGAAAACATTTTTGAGAAGGGAATTCAAGAATGGTGAGTGTTGCACAGTGTGTGGAGTGGCCACTTAAACCAGCCAATGACAAGTCATAGACCCTGAAAGGCCTAGACGTCCATATTTCCTTCTTAAAAATATTTTCCCTCTCTGTTTCATTTTTTCCCTCTCTGAATATTTTCAAAAATATTTTCCCTCTCTGTTTCATTTCAATGAATTGAAACAGTTAAAACAATACTCTGGAAAACAAAAATAAAAAAAATTAAGGAAAGTGAAGAGAAGTAGAGAAGGATGAATGAAGGAAAATGGGAGCAGAAAATCACATTTTTCTAACGAAAATAGTAAAAATAATGGTGACGAAATAAAGAAATAAAACAAAACGTGTATTCTTTGTTATTCTGAATCAAGTTTGTTAGCTCTTTTCTGTACCATACTATAATGGAACGTTAAATATATCTAGACTATTAAAATTACTGCTAAATGTTTTGCAAATGCAAGGGATGGTAGAATGTTTTAAAAAGTAACAAATCAACAGCATAATATTCAGTCCATTGCCAAAGCCGGGACCGCTATCCATCGCGGTGACGAAAAAAACTGCGATAAAATTTTCAAAATATTTTTTAACTTTAGTTTTGTAAATTGCGTTTCTAAATAAACATAACCTTACGAATTACGAAATATTAAAAGTTTTGTTTATTTTTTCTGTCCAAAAAACTATTGTAAAAAATACCTTGCATGAAATAATAACTTGAGTGGAGAAGCGCGTACCTCCGTTTAGTAGAATATTTTTTTCAAATGCGTGACCTTTGTTATTATTATGTATTATAATGATCTATTCATAAATGATTTCCAATCGTTTCCGTCATAATAAAGTGTTGTTATTTTTGTGTTGATAATACCATCCTTAATTGATAATAAGAATGTTAAATTCGTACATAATATCTAACGTCGTATATTAAAAGTTAAACCATTATACATATACAGATATATAAACTTCATAAAACACCATATTTACACGCCGCTGGGGATCGAGATGAATGGTAAACAAAATATCAGGTTTTAAAAACAAATTCTAAGGGTTAAACTAAAATTATGGCCAAACATCTGTGCTTCTTAAATTCTTCCAATTGTTGATTTTTGTGAAGTTAAACAGCTGAAACGTTTATTGATGTGGATGAGATCATTTGACTGAATTATTTCACCTACATTTGCAGGAGTAATAGTCCATTGATTGATGACACACAATGCAATGATTTCACCTGAAATAAAAAGCAACGACCGATGAAGCAAGTCATCGTTTTATATCAAATAAAATATATAAGATTCTGCAAGACTAACAGTATTGTACATAAAACGTACGTCTACAAAAGAGAAACGTCCTGCAGTACATTTACGCCATGGAGGCATGAATCGCGGCAAACGGCGGCCTCCGTGGTGTAGTGGTCAAGACGCTTGACTCACGCACGGAAGGTTCCGGGTTCGATTCCCGGTGAGAACACAAAAATTAAAATTTGATTTTTCTCAAGCCTGGTTGTTCTGTAATGTAATTCACCACTGTAATTGGGCCTCCTGGCCTGTTGTGGTGCAAAAAAAATGAAATGAAATGAAATGAAGAACATCTCCTTTTATTTCCTCAATCTCTCCTCCTTTCCTCTTTCCTCTTTTTTACCTTTTCGAACACAATATAAAATTCCGTTAACACAATATAAGCGCATATTTCATTTTTGCAATTTTTCTTAAAACACAAAATTACGAGAGATAAACAAAAACAAAAAAAAATGCCACTATTTGCGTCTTTCTTTAAAATTCTCTATTTCTTCCGACTTCCCCCGACCATTGGCGTGAAGAAACGAGGCCAGCAGTCTCGTCAGCTTGACAACACTACCACGTTTCTATGTCATAAAGTTATGGTTGAATATTTGTTGTCCAATGTAGGAAAGTTGCCTTTCTACCAAAGAGGTGTTAATCCTTTTCTGAAGAGTGATGATTTAAGGCCTTCAATTAATTTATTAGTAGAAGTTGTACTAGAAGTTACTCTATTGTATTCAACGCACTCAATAGGTCTGAGCACCCGATGAAATATTGCTTTTAAGTGACCGACCTAGGTTTCAGTTTCGGCCCGTTACGGCCAATAATTGAGTTTCGGCCGCGGATTCGGTTTCGACCAAAAATTTGCCGATACGTCGCGTCGGCTCTACTGCGGTTTCATTTTGGCTGTACTCGGGTGGATAATTAGCATAATTAGTGATATTGCATTGTCCATTCAAATAATTAGTTATTGTTCATTGTAGCGCCACTGTCTAACATAAACTGTTCGCCACTGATCATTATTATATTTTGTACCATTTACATTATTTTTATATAACTGTTTTCTTTTCTTATTCTTTAAATTAAAATTTATTTTGATTCTTTTCAATTTATTTTTATTACTGTTTTTATTACTTTTACTACATTTACGTATTTTTTTTTATTATTTGCAACTTCTAAGTGCCTAACATTTCTCAATTGTTAGATTGCTTTTATTTTGATGCCGATAATGCACTTAATCAATATGGCTTACATCACCGTGAAAAAATTATATGGACTGTTTTCACAATTTTCGTTTTTATATATATTCTTATTTTCTGTATGCAATATATGTAAAAACTTTTTTATTCCCAAATAAAAAAAATACACGAAAAATAGACGATTTATTTTTTTTTTCCTCTTAATCATTTAATCAAATGCAATTTTCCACTCCTACTTTCCATCATTCATCCTTCACCACTCATTAATTTCCATCTTTTCCATCCCACTACATCCTTGTTTTGTCCATATTGATTTTATTTCAATATATAGTATATTTATTCTTTTTATAGTTCAAATCGTAGCGTCGTCGCTTTATTTTAGTATAACTAAGTGAATACATTATATTGGCTGGCAGGCCCTACTATTTTTATATACGCGTACATTGTTTTATAGTTTCTATTTATAATCATTTAACCTGTACATCTGTTTGTATTCGAAATAAATAAAAATAAAAATTAAATAAAAACAAGAGTGATTTTTAGATTTGTTGACTGTAGTTAGTAGTTAAAAGATCTTTCATATTTCTACTTTTGTAATTCTTTTTTTGTTAAGAGGTTAAAGTTCATATAGCGTACATTGAAAAACAGTTACATATATACATGTATAATATAACAACGAACCCAAAAGCGCTTAAAAGAGAAGACATATTTACTCATTATATTTTTGCCTTTTATTTCATTGTGTATTTTATTCGACACTTATTTTAATGAACCATAAGGTTTATCAATAAAAACACATAATTTTGGGCGTTTTGAAGTGACCTTTAATTTATTTAAATAAGATTTGGATTCAGTTTCGGTTTCAGCCGAAACTAGAAAAGAAGCCAAAATTCACTTCTAGCTGAAAATGCTGTTTTTTTTATATTTTTTTATTTATTTATTATTATTATTATTATTATTATTTTTTTTCAAGTTTTATTCATTTTAACAAATAAGTAACATACATAATTGTATTTTTGTTCCCGCGAAGCCGAAGCTTGTCTGCGGGTTACATTACATTATTTTTTTAATTTTATAAGTAAGTACATAGTTTAATAATAATTGAAGAATAAAATATGTTTATACACTTAAGTTTCACTTGCTGTTTAATATTTTTTTTAAATGAAATTAGGTTTTTTTCTTCACGATTTTTGGCTGGTATTAAATTGTACAGTTTTGGTACTACACTACCCATTGTTCTGTCACCATAGTAGTTTTTCTGTCGTGGTACCATCAGCTGCTGTGCCGATACTTGTCGGGTCATGATCTGGTGATTTATTTTGAATTTAAAATTGCAATCGAGGAAATGATCTGCCATTATCTTATACTGACACTGTTTGTTTATTGGCAAAACGTTAACAAAATCAAATAATAATTTATTGTTGTCTTTTGCCTCATTCTTTATTTTTACAGGTCAGTCATTACTTTTACCTCAATCGGTTCAGCGAGAAGAAAATTACATACGAGAATTTTAAGTACTAAAAAAGAGTTGTCATGTACCTACTTTCTTTTACGGTAACACAAAAAAATAAAGTAATTCTGACGGTAATGTTGAATTACATGTCAGGATAATTCATCATTATCTCAAAAGATTAGATTACCAAAAGATTATGGGGATTATCTCTATAAACTCGCGGGATGTAACGCCATCCCCACCTATGATATTCAAATGAGGGTACTTATTTACAAACCGCACATTTGTAGGGAGCATCGTTTAGTTTACGGATAATCTCACTTCGAGTTTAGGGATAGATTTTATCTGTTTTACCCGACATAACATTATGCCGGAGGCTGTTTATTGGATGTGCATTAGGGGTTGCTTTTCCCTCGCTTTAAGAGATTCAGACAGTTTGATAGAGCGCAATGGAGTATGTAATATTTGAGCAATTTATCTACCTACTATTAGATGGGCTTAACATATTTTATTTGTCGATATATATATATATTGTAAAATTAAACTGTTTTTTGCCTACTGTAAGAAGGTTTTTTTCTAACCTAACCTAACCTCACTTTATTACGAAAGAAATTTATATTTTCTCGCGCTGATAATACAATCTTAATTAATAAGTACAGTACAGAGACAATACTCCTACATGTGTTTTGAAGAAGCCACCAAACACATGGAAGAAAATAACGATCCTGACAGATTCCAAATCTGGCGTCCATGCAATAACTGACCGAAATTCGGTCAACCCTATTGTAATGGACATCAGATCTGATATCCAGAAGCTACGGTGCAGACGCCAGGTCGTGAACAGCGCCTGGATAAGGAAACACATGGACAAATCAAATTTCTTTAAATTTATCTAAACTGTTGGGATCAGGAAGGATATACTAATGTGGGCCGATCAGGAACTTCTCAGCATTTGCTCACGTGGAGAGGAAACCACTTTAAACTCTTCAGGAGAAGCCGGCCTGTTGGCAGTAGTCAACAAGCCTTCCGTTTCACTAGAGGAGTGTTCGACATTTTGTTCCCTACTTTGGTTTATTTTACCAATTGCCTGCACTATATTGACCATGTATGATACTACCTCTCGTGTGAGTTCTTTATTACATATCACCGATGGGGTGTCGCATAGATTTTTAACCTACTTTTGCTTATTTGCTACCTACTGGGCCCTGGTCAAGATGTTGCAATTGCCTACCGTGGGTACCGATATTGTTCCGGCCTCAGAATAATAACTGAATTGATCGTGTGTGCATTTGCTTTTTATATTCTCAACGCGATCGCAAATAAGTTATTTTCGCCATCAATAACTCATTAAATCCATTGTGCCGTGTAATCGTCAAGTGACCCTCCTTCCTGACCACAAGAACTGATGTGATCCTGACTGCCGCGACAGAAGTTTCAGACAATAAAGGTGCCAGAACCCAGAATTAGGTAGGTAATTGCATTTATATTTAGGGTTCCGTGGCAAAGCAAATAAAGGATAAACCATTCCTCGAACCAGCATTTTCAGCGTTCATCTGATAACATGCAAGTGGCGCGATCATTGGCGTTTGGTCATTTATTGGGCAAACAAAAAAACATAAGCGAGTTTAAAATATTCTTAACAGAGAAGGCGAATGGTGATTTTATTTACAGGTAAGCTATAAAAAATATCATATATTTGTACCTACATAGGAGGTACATAATATAATGTAAGTAATATACACTATAAATTGATATTTTTCCGTGGTTCTGTGTGATACAACAACTCTCATCCATGAAATCAACTCAAACGATGTAACTTCGTGATATATTATATTATATAGATATATTATCCATTACTTTAATATGTAATTCATTAAAAAATAAATAAAAAATACCACATAAAATACCACACAGTCGATATTAGGTATTCAATTGAAATGTCAACTGGCATTGTTCTAGTAATTACTAGTGCTAAAAACGGCCGCGTGGAGTGCTATATGTCCTGCAATACGACGCATGAAAGTAATTATGGTCTTATGTCAAAAGTACCATCTCAAAGAAAAATAGTCCTTAAGAAACAATGTTTGAAATACTGTTTGCCAAATCAATCTTCAAATAATTTTTATTTTATGTTATTTTATTTTATTGAAATAAACGGCACTTAGTGCCTTTTACATATTAGTTACAAATACAATTAAATATACATACATGTAAGCATAATTACAGAGTAATACAGAGCATTGAAAACAATATTATTAATTTAGAAAGTCTAAGAAATATAAACTATATAAAAGAATAAAATATTACCAGTTATAGAATTATCGATAAAAAAGATAATTTGGTATTAGAAATACTTTGAACCAGTTAAAAAAAAAACTAAGAAGACAATTTTGAATAACATTTAAAAAATATATAAATATATATATATATATATATATACGAATTATTATTGAAAACTAATATTTAGGTAAATAGTATATGTTTACGTATAAAAATATATAATTATGTAAAAAAAATGATAAAGAGAAATATTTTTTACTTATAAATTAATTAAGAAAAGAAACGAAAAAAGAAAAAAAAAACACTAATAAAGAAGTTTAAAACAAATTTTTAACAAAAGTAACAAATAGTTACCTAGAACTATTACCAATAAAATAATGAAGAAGAGCCGTTCTATATGTAATAAATTTTATGTGAAATGAGTCACCAATGTCCTGGTACTTATCGCCTAGAGAGTGAAGTCTATTGATGACTGCATTTTTACCATATTATGTCGAAGAATTGTTGCCACAGTATTGGTAGGTTTGCCGAGTTGTCCTTTTTTTAATTTGTGTAATCCGTAAGTTTAATCTAGGAGAAAAAACCCGCACTGGGGTTAATACATTCAAAATAAAGTATACTTATTTGTATGAAAAATAAGCTGGAATAATCGGCTAGTTTCTTGACTCGAAGCAAGCGCTGGGCGCGCTTTATTAAAATTTATATTTATATTAGGATAAAAATACGAACGGTGGAAATTATTTAAAATAAATGGTAATTATTTATTTGTTTTTCTGTGAATAAAGTTACAATAAAACATTATTAGGGTTAGTCAAATATAATGGTAAGCTGTGCATAATCGCTTCTATACACGGTTCGCCCCTGAGGTATGAGGCGTGATGATGCGTAACTGATAATTAATTCATAGGAGAATTAGAGTATAGATAAGTTTCTTTTTATTTACGGATTTGGTTAATTTAAGGGCGGGCCATAATTTTTCTTTTTAAATTGAAATAAAAATGAAACTTTTCATTGGTGTCACACCTCGGCGCCATGTGCACCACTGGGTAGGATAAAGTGTAAAAACGGAATATTAATAAAACTGCAGAATGTAACATTCTATCACCCTCCCAGTTGTAAGTAAACAGAGCTTGTAATTTGTTTGTTCTCATATCTCTAGTCTGTCATCTTACGTCTCACACAATGATGCATCCCCGGTACCTACGTCACGGGAGCTAAAATGTACGCCATGTGTAAACATAAATGGTATATTATGTAATATTCGAATGCGCCTGTTTACACCCCATTTCAATTTCTAGTATCCAAATAATGGATTTATTTTTAAAATATTGATTCTTGTTCGGTTATTTAAATTTTATTTTGTATTACTATTTTTACAATCTTGAAGATATCCGGTAAAGCAAAAGACTTCGTAGCTCAATAAATAAATAAGAATAACAAAAACAAAACAATAAAATGAATAAATTGATACTTTGTATCCAACGTAGAGTGTAGTCGACGAATATCTACAAAAAACGTTAATTTCTATTTTTACGTTATCTATGGAATGTTATCAATAAATCTTGTTTTAGTCCAATGGGTGTTATTGCGGACTCATGGATCAGAGATCCGAGGTTCGAACCCCACTCTACCCCAACTTGATTCCCCTTTTATAATAGTGAATTATTTACAACTCGTTAAAAATGTCACCTTAATTTAAATACTTCCAAGGTTCAACATAAGCAAAAACGCAGATCTTTGACAAAAATCACAAAATGAGGTAATATGTTCGACGAAAGATTAAGAGCCATTTGAAATACGGCAATGAGCAGCAAAAAAATATTTCAGTATGAAACCGATTTAATGTGTTTAAAGTTTTTTAACTAATAACACAATATTTAGAGATCTATTAGCAAAAACTCAATTTAGATATATATATATTTATATGTAGTTGGATAATTTATATAGCGCCATTTTTGTGAAAATCACCTCAAGGGCGCAGTACAATTAATAAATATCCCAGTACGTCTTGCAGCTACAGAGCTCATGGACGGTTGGGATTCTAGTTCCTCGTTTTCAATTAAGATCAATCAAAAATTATAACAGATAGAAGCTAGATTACAGGACGTCTTGCAGCTACAGAGCGCATAGACAGTTAGAAATTTAGCCCCCATTTACACATTTTAAAAATGGACAAATAAATTTAGTGTATTAAAAAAATATGAATAATAAAAAGGAGTAAGATTACAACACGTCTTGCAGCTACTAAGCATATGGACGATTGGAATTCTAGACCCCATTTACAAAATTTAGGTATTTTAAAGTTGATATATGAAAGCAAGATAACCAATCATCGTGCAGCTACAAAGCGCATGGACGAGAGGAATTCCAGCAAAGTTAAAACAATATCAATATCGATATGACACACACAGGTTTTATGCTTTGGAAACAATTGACATACTGTGTTTTTACTTATGATTAATGGGGTATTTTCACGTTTTTTAAATAGTTTTATTTTTAATTAAGCAAAAAATTGCGACGCAAATTTTCTACAAAGGTTTAAAATATGCAAATTTTGAATTACCCGAAAATGAAACGTTGTGCCTTGTAAGACAAACAGCACGTATGACGTTTTGATGCCAAACTTGTACGCAATGTTTATTAGAAGCCCTAATAATTAATTGAATTTTCAAAATCAATATGGATATTGAGGAGAAATGTTTCATATATAACTTTTAAAAAGAAATAATAAAAATATGTCACTAGAAGATATGTTTTGGCATTGATAATTGTGACGTCAAGATTCGTTTGAAACAAATTTAAAAAAAAAACATGAATCATGTCGTGTTGTATTAGGGGCGTGGCCAATGCAACGACCGTTTTTGCAAGAATTCAAAATAACAAATTTAAAAAGATTTTTATGCCAGGTACTAATAAGTAGTAAAAAAAATATTTTACTCTACGGTATTTCATAGACCCTCATTGCTTAAAAAGCGTAAAAAAAAGTTATATTTCCCTATTACCAATAATTAGCATTTAATACAAGACGAATCAGTACTTAAAACGTTTTTTTTATGTAGTAATATAGGTTATGATTAAAATTATCAAGTCATATTTTTCTGGGACTTAAGAACTATATAATGACTGAGGAATACTTAACTGATCTTTATATTATTATTATAAACGTATAAAATTATATTTCTTACCTGATTGTGTTGATTCTGTTCGGCCATTGCTTTTTCTTTCGCCTGCCTTTTACATTTATATCGGTGGTTCTGAAACCAAATTTTCACCTGAAACAAATAAGAAAATCGTTTTTAAACCCCGTGGAGATATTCACAAAGCAGCTTCTTAGAATTAAAACGAATCTCCACCCGAAAAAGCTATCTTGAATGAAACTGAAAAAATGTTGGTACAAATAAACAAACTTGTCCGTAGAGCTAGAAAAAAAGGGCGCCTTAGTATGTAAGTATAGTGTTGCCCGTATCGGAAAAGGAACGTGATATAAGTGGCGAACGGTGATTTTATTTGCAGATACGCTATAAAACAATACAATTTATTTGTACCTACGTAGTAAGTACATAATATAACATAATGTAAGTGATATATACTGTAAATTGCTATTTTTTATGTAGTTCTGTGTGATACAACAACTCTCACCTATGAAATCAACTCAAACTACGTAATTTTGTGATATATTATATTGCATAGCTACATTATCCGTTAATTTAACACATAACTCATATAAAAGTTGATCATTCAGTCAGTATAAGGTATTCTTATAACGATTAAAATGTCAATTTGTTCTAGAAATGAATAATGCCAAAATCGGCCACGTCGAGCGCCACGTGTGTTGCGAGTCACATGTTAAATGTATCATCTCAAAGACAGATATTCCTTAAGAAATAATGTTTGAAATACTGTTTTTCAAATCGAGAATCTTCAAAGAATTTGTGTTATCTGCAAGTTTACTCTAGGAGAAAAATTCCGCTACTGGGTTTAATATGTTCAAAATATAGTACACTTATTTGTACGAAGAAATAATCTGGAGTAATCGGCTAGTTCCTTGGCTCATTACTGGCGCTGGGCGTGCTTTATTAATATGTTCATTTATATTTGGAGAAACATTCAAATGGTTGCAATGATTTAAAAGATATAGTAATTATTATTTTGTTTTCCTGTAAATAAAATCACCGTAAAACATTATTATGGATGGTCAAATATAATAGTTAGCTCCGCATAATCGCTTCTATGCACGATTCTCCCCTGCCTGATATTAGGAGTTTTAGAGAAAAAGTAGTTACGTAATAAATATGATACAGAACTTTTTTTTTCAATCCACAAATTCAAACAAGAATGTTAGTTAACTAAGTCGGCAATAGAACCCGACACCTCTTACGTGGTAGGCAGACGCACTGACCACTTCACCTAGAACCGAATTATGTTGTGCAAATATAAATATTAGTGGCTTATTCGTCTTTTTTACTATTGTTTTTATGAACCTAAATAATCTTTTGTAATTTTTTAAATATGTTTTTGTAATTACCTAATTATATAATTTATGTACATTGTATTTAGCAGTAGCACTGTATTGTGCATCAAAATAGATAAATAAATAAGAAGTACTTTTTCGATTTCCATCATTAAATGTATTAAAGATAAACACATTTTTCCATACCTAATATTTTCCCATTGTTGCAAATTTGATACATACCTTTTTAGCGTACGAAATATAATTTCTAATAAAAAAAATATCATGCAATGAAGGCTTTACATAAATCTGACAGTTGGACGATGCATCTAAAATGGCGTGTCGTTAGTTCAATTTTTGTTCGTTCCACAGATAAGTTTGTTGTGCTGTATCGTCTGCGATCTGCCATAGAAATATGCAGTTGCCGCCAGACTTCGGTCTGCGAAGCGAGCGCGGGAAAACGAAGGACGCTCGAGAACAGATCCGCATCAAATATTTAGGATTTTTCTATGGAAACTGGGGGCTAGCAAGCGTGGGTTGCAGAGGAAAATGCAAAGAAAAGGAAAAACTGACATTGAGCGAGGAAATTATTCTCGAAGGATGGGGCGTGTTTGCAACTACACGTTTGAAAAGACAGTAGTAGTTCTAACTAGGCACTTTTTCGATCTAACTTCTCGGCTCGATGAATAGTCTCAGGTAAAAATCCTGAATAAGGAAATCGTCGAAAGACAATTTCACCTGTTGTGAAGTAAAAGGCACGTTCACCTTCCATTCTTGAGCTCCTGGAGTCGATTTCCGGTAGAGTAGACGTGAAATATTGATTTTAAAGGATGCTTAAGTCCTCGACTGGCACCTGCAGCGAGAGACTGATCACCTTACCTTCAGGTAGCAGATAATATAAATTATCTGCACACAGTTGATTAATGCAGTGCCCTATGCACCACCGGGATCCGAAAGAGGAATGATGGTGAATTTAAAAAAAAGTTAAAGCGTTTACGAGGCTTATTATTATTAAAAATAACTTAATAGCGCCATTTTCGTGATGCAATACCTCATGACTTAGATATTTATATAACCTGTCTTTGAGATCCACGAGATCCACGTTTGTGTCTATAATTTCTTAAGCAAGTAAATATATATTTATCTAACATTTTAAAATCCGCAGACGAACCCACGAAACAAACTTTTTTTAAATAAGTATTTGCGTTCTTAAGATTTACCCAAATATTTCATTTTGAGGGCCATTTTCAACGAGTTGCAAATAACTCACCATTAGAAAATGGAAATCAAGTTAGGGGGGTAGAGTGGGGTTCGAACAACGGACCTTTGATCCTTGAGTCTAAGAAACTAACCACAAGACCGCAACCCGATTCATGGATGACAACTATTTGAATTGAAGTCAACCGATTTCGACAAATATTTCGTTACATATTAAGAACCTCTTTGAGAAGGAAATATGAACGTCATGGCAGTTGAAGGGCTTATGATATGTTATTAAAGTTTTTTTTAAATTTTAAAATCGTTAATTTGTATTTAAAAAAAAACATTTACAAAATAAATTTAGGAGTCCTCCTCGCTAGGGAAAGGAAAACCTGTCCCAATTACTGAAAAGTGTTCGAAATTTAATTTAAGTACATTGTTGACATATCACTCGAACATTTTTTTTATTTCTTCCATGCTAATTTTCTGCAGCCGGATTCTGATTTTTAAAAATATTTTTTTTGTTATCTGTTAACGTAGTTTTATCGGGAAGCATATCAAACAATTTGGCAACGAAAGAATCCTTGCACCGTTGACGAAATATTTTATTAAAGGGGAGAATATTGACAATAATATATGGTTTAAATGATTGGTTTATTAATGCTACCGCACCGTGAAAATGCAATACGGTAAAGTAAAAAAAAACAATACTAATTTATTTAATATATTATATTGTGTTGTGCACGTAATTAGGCGAGTTGAAGTTTAGGTACCAATATTTATTTGTAATTGTGTACCTACGTTTTCTACTTTACAACATGGCACTGTGTACACAAAATCAAAAAATATTTATTTTATTAATTTTTCACGCCCATAAAGCTTTTACATACATGGAAGTTATATAAAACATGAGTATATAAACAACATAAAATTAAAAAAATACAATATAAAGCAATAAAAGATAGAACAGTGTTTAGAAGTAAAGTTGGTATAAAAAAGATGAGTAAATAAACAACATAAATTTTCAAAAATGCAATATATAGAAATAAAACATAGAACTGTGTTTAGAAGTTAATTTGTTTTTAAAATAGTTTTTTTTTTTTTTAATAAGCTAAAGAAATGCATGTTAAAGGTTTAAAGCAGCTAGGTACATAATGTTATAAAATACAATATAAACATAATATTATAATCTATTTGATATGGAACGTATACATTGATATTTAAAATTTACAAGACTCACGTTAAAGACATCGATGTTGTTAGCATATTGGTTCGCGAGTTCATGCATCCGCATTACTGGCGAATTGGTCGATGATGGACCGCATTAGAACAGAGTATTACTTTGGGTAACTCGACCAGGTACTCGCACATTAATCAAATTGATAAGTTCACAGCAATCGAACATTGATGTTATTATTTTAAACAAAAAAAGCAAGTCATTAATTTATAGTCTGTTTTTTAATGTTTGGATGTTTATATAATCATTTAAGTATGTGTAATTTATGTATTCAATCGGTATACTTAATTTAAAATTGATAAAGCGCAAAAATTTATGCTGAACTCTTTTGATGTCCTTAACATGTATCCTGTAATACGGTGAGCATATAACTGAGTTATACCCGATTTGACTTCGCACTAGGACAATATACAATGTTTTCATTATTTTATAGACTCAAAATCTCGTATCGTTCGCAGCAAAAATCACAAGGTTCTCATGCTCTTAATAAAACTCAGTTTTTTGTCAAAAAGAATACATAAGTCTGTCATCTCTGTAACTTTTGCTAATGGTGAAGAATTTATTTTATACGTGAAAACGATGAGATTCCTGATGCGGCAGAATACTGATAATTAAAAGTACTTTTATTCAAACATTAAGTTTCATGGATTTGTTTGACAATGTGAGTGTAATAGGTACACAATTTATATGCTAGCGGCCAATTGGTTTTTATTTGACTGTGATTAATTTAATTCCAATTGGCAAAGAACGATGAAATTAATATCAATGGCCACGTGTATAGCTTCTGGATGTTAAAGTTTGAAGAGCGGTAATTACACACACTCTTGTTCGCACTTGGTAAATTGAACAAACGAGTGTTTATGTCTTCCTAGAAGAGCTCGCAGCACGTGAAACGAAGTGCAATTCACAAGCTGGCGCGTCAATGGCGCCCTCCACGTCTATGGCTGACTTGTTTAGAAGTCTATGGCCGACTCTTTGAAAGGTAAACTCTATGGCGAGATCGTTTGAGAAAGAAAGCGGCGGCCGATTCGCGCGGCCAGCGCAAACACATTAACCCGAGTGGCCGTTGAATCAATGGCGTAATGAGTCCGGGAAGACCACTCCTAGCCGCACAAAGCGGGCTGAGGACACTCTATTATACGTCTAACTTCCGCCAGAGGTGAGCTGACGAGAGGCGCCTCCGAGTGACAGGGCGGGAAAACTGACATTCAAAATGGCCGATTGATAACTGGGGCACTTTTGTAACTTCACGCAAAATTTACGACATTCTACAGATGGATAAATTACGTTAATCGAAAATCCTTATCTCTATCATTTTTACTTATGGCAATAAATGTGTAAAGTTGATGTTTAAAGAATTAAAAGTACTAACATGTGAGAAAATAATGTTTTCCAATACGGTAATGTTTGTGTATAATAGAGAATTTTGTAAAAAAAATATCAAAGCCAACATGAACATGATCACAATACCAGGGAAACGGTAAAAATCAGACTACCATTTAAAAAAAAAGGAAAGTCACAAAATTCTATTTTTTATATAGCAGTAAAAAAATATAATGGAAAGGGAAAAAAACATTTATAAAGAAAAAAAAAATCAAAATTCAAACAGAAGATTAAGAAAGGTGTGTTTAACAACTCATAAATTTAATATTTGTACTAAATGTTTGACCACAAAGTTAATGTTTTAAATATTAATAATAACTATATGTACATTGTTATTATTGAAGCACACATAAGAATATGTTTATGTGTGCCCTATTTTAAGATTCAAAATAAAAAATAATCACAAACAACAACAAAAAATGTATTTAGTATGTTTATACTTCAAATTGCACGTCTCTGTTTTATTATTTTCACTTATTCGTCTTATGGGAGAAGATTGTTGAACCAACGTTTATTTATTCAAAAATAATTATTGGAGTCAGCATTACTTTACGGATTGTTTGACCCATTGCCTAGTGTAAACTCTAAATATCATGTAGAATAACATTATGAATGACAAGTTAATGAACAGAAAATAAATATCTGCTGAACTGCCGATATGTACAGAAAAATATATCCGTATTATCAGCAGAAACCGTATTTAGTAACTAAACCAACTATTTAAAAGCATTAGGCAATCCACGAGTTTGATTTAATTTATGTGCGTAAATTAAATGCTTAATTCGTGAAATTCCACCAACTAATTTGATTTATTTAACCAATATTCCCCCAGAAGTTAATAATTTTGTTATAGGTAATTAACATTTGTTCTGACGTGGGGGTCATTCTTTAGGGTAGTAAAATAAAATAATTTTAATTTATGTTTAGGAAGCATAGTTCGTCATATCACCCCCTACGTCACGGCAGCGGTGTAGCCAAGTTGTACGCAAAAACAATATTTGTATAAGACACCTTTAATCCCAAATCAGCCGGTGTGGGTACAATGTCCCGTACCCCGTGTTATTTCAAGTAAAGCTAGGTAAACAGACAAAATGGTGGCTCATTGTGGCGCTGATGGGAACTGACACTCGTGTTTGTGGAAGATTTTAATATTTCAATCGGGGAATTAAGAATGGCTTTTCATAATAGTGACATTCTGAAAGTAATCAAAGGACGTTTAATGGGGGCATGATCTGCCCTTTGTCGTTTTAAAGTAACTCGTATCATAGTCACGTTTATAGAACAGTTTTAAATGTATATTTTAAAACGGAATTATGTTGCATTAATTTAAATGGTGAATTTAATGTTAAGTCTTAAAACTATTAACTGGCATAGTTGATTTAATGTGCTGCTATAATTTTTTTTTGGATGAAATTAAAATGACCAAAAAAGTAAATTAAAAAATATGTATTAAATATTAAATTTGATATTAGAACTGGATGTCCTGAAAGCACTTATTTAACATTAGTAGAGAATATGTATGGTATAATACGTAAAGAGATGTTTCATAATAAAAAAAAACCGCATGTCCCTGTTGTAATTTGTTCAAATAACAAATTACAACAGGGACAGAGAACATTTTTGAGAAGGGAATATGCAATTCTAGGCATTTACAGGGCTTATGATCTGTCATTGGCTAGTTTTCTTAATGACTCCCTAAGCGGTGAAATCTGATATTTTGCCTTCCAACAGGACAAGCTCAAAATATTGTTATTAAAATAAGTTTCTTTGGAAAATCTTTGGTTTACTAGTTTAAAAAAAAATGTACACCCTTTCGATGATTCTTAAATGATTTTAATCACCAAAACGTTAAAATTAACAGGTAAAATAACAAAATGGACTGGACAGGTAGAGTTTAGGATAATCGGATAACGTTTTGTTTGATTTCTGTTGACGTACGTACATAAATGACAAGCGTACCTTCGGAATGTTTATTCTAAAAATTCTGTCACTTCCATGGAGGTCCTTCATTCATATATTTAAAAAATATTACAACATAAAACCGTCGTTAATATGAACCTCAGGTACATTTAATATTTAAGTATAGTGATGTTTGTTATCCAAATACTAACTCTGAATTACTTGATAAGTTAGAACGATTGCAGAATATTTGTATTCGTTATATCTTTGATCTTCGCAAATTTGACTACATAACCGAGTATCTCACGCAACTGCACTGGCTCAGTATCAGACATAAAAGAAACATTCACATTCTATCACTTCTTCACAATATTTTAAATAATCCCACTTCGCCTGTTTATCTGAGAGAGCTCATCCAACCTCTTTCACAACACGGACTATCTCTTCGTTCTAGTAACGAGATTTTTAATACCCTTTTAATACCCTGTCATCGCTCTAATTTTCTTGCCTCCTCATTCACAGTAGTAGCCGCATGATTGTGGAATAATCTAACAACTAATGTTAGAGACTGCTGTACGCTGCTGTGGGGACCAGAGAGTTGTTGTCTATGGTTACCGTGCCCAATGGACCTTTATAAGGGCGCGTAACACGTCACTCGCCCTTCTCTGTCTTCACCAGTATCTATTCAAATTCACTCGAAAATATTTATTTATTTTTATTTTATTTTTTTATTTATTTATTCACACTCTTTATCAAAATACAATTCCATATTCACTTTGCCCAGCTAACAAGGGTACATACCCCGTTCCAAGCTAGGCAATTACATTTTAATATATTATAAAAGTTAACAAATTAATATAGAGCACAGACAAACAAAATATAAACTTATTCGGATACACATTTTGATTCATATACATACAGACATACACATATATACACACATATATATAAATATACACATATATACACATGTACATACACACACACGTACATACACCCATGCGCATACACATACATACATTCATAAAAACATAGACAATTTATTTATGCGAAACTTCATGGTTGTCATCTATAAATATATTTTTTTTAAATTATTCCTTATTTTTTATATTTTATTTTTGACATCCAGTAAGGTTCTCCAATCCGTGGCACGCATCAACTTTTCTGACTCCCTACGACCAATGTCATGAAAGAGCGAGGTCAACACCTTCCGTAACTTGACAACACTCCCGTCTTTCCACGATTCTGGCAAAAGGTTATGGACCTTTTTGCCTACGTTATAGTGTTGTCTCAATGCCAGAACAGTGTTGACCCCTTCACTTCATATTAGTTGTGTAATCTTTGTATTTTCGTGTGTAATAAACCAAAAATTGTAAGTAACTTAAATTGTTTTATTTATTTATTCCTTGAGGTTAAATCCATTAAATCCATTTGTCCATAATATGTTTAACATGAACTAACAAATAGCTACTATCAAGTAGAGTTTAATAATAAATCCTCTACACTGCTATTCATGTACCAATGCAGTGCCCTATGCACCATCAGGCGCGGAAAGGTAATGATGATAATGATGAGAAGATGGAAATTAAGTTGAGGTAGAGTGGGATTCGAACCACGGACCTGTGAACCGTGAGCCCGAGACACTTGCCACGGATCACAACCCGATTGGTTTTTTAAAGTTTTGTAATTTTGAGATTAATCCGCGTGAGACCCTTCAAGTTCTCTTCGGTGAGTTATGCTGATTGGTGAATTAGCTTCCCGCAAGCCGGAAATCTATCACAACTCTATCATTGGTTGATTCTGAAGAACTAGTGTCGTTATTCAAAGTACTTCGTTTTTATCAAAAACATTTTTACTTTTTTATAATACATTTTCAAGACTCCGCCGTACAATTTAATGCTCTTAAGTTTTACCGCGTGTAAGAAAACGCTTTTTATATCCAATATCCTGTAGCACTGAACTTCCTCATTACAGCGTATCTGGATCGTTTTTATTACATGGAAGGTAAGGTAATCAGTCCAGGAACAATAAAATATGCAGAGTAAAACCATATTAAAAACTGACAGGCGCCGTGGCGTAGTTGGTTAGCCGGCTAACTGTAAAACTGGCGTCGCGGGTTCGATTCCCGCCAGTTGCAAGAGAAAAATTCAAGAAATATTTTTTTTCAATTGGTGGTGTATTTTTCATAATCTCCTTCCATATGCCCCTCTATCCCACCCTGACAACCCTCTAAAGCTTAGCGGGTTGATCCTTAAATCAAAAATAAAAAAAAGTTTTGCGTCCAGCCCGCATGGAATCGAACTCAGGTCACTTATCTCCACTCAATTTTCTTTTTCGGGATTTTCTCCCGAGAATTCATCTAGTCGAAAACACACATCCAGAGCTGTATTTTCCATCCGCTCGGATGCGGAAATTTTTTTTGAAAATAGTGTCTGTTTGATTTCTGACAATTTTATATATTTTTTAAAAATATGGTTACGTTTTTTCCCAGCCCCCTAGGGGCGTAATCGCTGGAGCGTGGCGGGCCCCAGCGGGGACCCGGGACCCGCCACAAGGGGAGCGTATTGCCGGAACAAGAGCAATCATGGACCAATATTTCTTTGTACTTACATAGTGTAAGGACACAATCTTTACAAGGAGACCAATCGTAGTTAATGAAGATAACGTGGTCATTCATTTGCGTGCGTGAAATCTGCAAGTCGCCCGACGAGATATTCTTTGGGGAAAAAAATTCTAGTCACCTTAAATAAAATAGACTAGATAACGAATGATAAATCCAAACGATAATGTGAATCGAAGAGACGTATAATGATTAATAAGATTAGGAAAGGATCAGTAAAGATGGTTTGGCCATGTGGAAGGAATGGATAACGAAAAATTGGCTAAACAGAAAGAGAATTGGTGCGGCGAGAACGGCAAAGAAAGACTTGGCACATCCAGTATCTCAATCACAAATAACTATCGACGTGCTAATAAGCGACGTAATAACAATTTTGTTTAAACAAAACTGTCACCATGGTTGTTTATCGTATTCGCGATCACCATGAAACATCAGTGAAAACCTAATATTTAATGTCAAAATATTTGCGTTTCGCCACGTATAACCCTGCTGTGCAATCACGTATTTAAATTTCACCGGTGTAAATATGGAAAATGTTCAAAAACTGCTATTTTTATTTATTTATTATTTATCATGCTATTCATTGCATTTTCAGGGAAACTCCTTGATGATTTTCCAAATGCTTGAGTTTACTGTTTACCATATTGATGTGCCATATATATATTTTTTTTTAAATATTTTTGATGTTTCTAATTCTATATTTGTGGTGATATACTCTGTGTCATATAATTGCTCGTCCCATCTCAACACAGGACTTTTAGTCCCATGGAGTTGGGACTTATTGTCTCAAAAAATGTACAGTAGTATGTAAATAAATAAATAAATAAATTTAGCCGGCGGTTAGCAAGTCAAATGTCAAGAAAAGCAGTTGCCATAGTGATTGTAATTTAATTTTAAGATACTTTTTACTTCTTTGCAAATGCAATATATTGTATTATTTTTTATAGTAAACGCTGATTTTTCGCCAATGAACTGCGTTTATTTACGAGGAAAACAAAAAACAAACCGACACGAGCGTTGACTTAGAGATTACACATGCGTTGACTTATGACTTTGATAACTTAATCATGTTCATTGTGATCGCTCAAATGCTAAGCATGTTTTTAAGCACGTCGATAGTTATTTGTGATTAAGCTACAGATAAATCAATATGTCAAGTCAATCATAGATGCTTATCGACATTGATTAAAAGTCCTTAAGCAACGTCAGTGATTACAATGGCAATAAACTCACTCATGCGCAAGGACAGATTATTTTATCGTCGTCACTTGATCATGTTAAACATAAATTTGTGCTCAAAAAATATTATGTACCGTGTTTAACAAATGTTTCATTTATTTCTGTCTCAAATTGAGTTTAAAAAAAACATATTAAATTGCATACAAACAATTACAATATTACAAAACAAATTAAATTTAACTTTTAGAGTGATTTCCATTATTCAATAAATATTATAATTAAACCGTGCCAAATATCGAAATGAGCAAATCGTCAATATTTTAAATTATGAGATAAATTATTAGATGTTGCCACGCATTTATATACGATAGAGAAATATCACATACTACGAATACCGATAAAAATATTTTAATTGATTTAGAATAATTAATTGTATTTTCAAAATCAATATGGATGTTGTGGAGAAATGTTTTCATATATAAGTTAAAGAAATATTTTTTTTTTATTCGTCACTAGAAAAACTCGACATTTTGGAGTTTGGCCTTGATAGTTGTGACGTCAAAATTCGTGATAATGTTCCAAACAAATTTGAATGGTCAGAACGTATTAGAGGCGTGGCCAATGAAACGACCGTTTATGCGGGAATTCAAAATTACAAAGTTAAAAATATTTGTTTTGCTACTAATAAGTACTAAAAAAAATTAACTGGATAGTGTTTCATAGAATGTGAAAGAAAAATGTGAAAAAAAGTCATATTTTCCAATTCTCGATCGATGCATTTATGTCGATGTTCTATTGGAATCGGTAAAACGGTAAATAACGCGGCGAGAAACTTTTATCGCAACGAGTATTAAGCTAGGGTTTCCTAGGACAGCGGTGCCCGTATATTTACGGCCGTAGTGAACGGTGATGCAGTGGACAGCCGTCGTAAAGGTGACTAGAGTGTGGTTTTATAGGAAAACGGTGTTATCAACACCATTTAACACCGTTTTCCTACGAAACCACTCTCTAATCACCTTTACGACGGCTGTCCACTGCATCACCGTTTACTACGGCCGTTAAAATACGGGCACCGCTGTCCTAGGAAACCCTAGCTTAACTGTGATTGAGCTTTTGGTCTTGTCAAAAGCAGAAACAATCGAAGAATATGTACGGCAAGATTTGTGAATACAGAAGAAGCTAGAAATGTATGTCAGGATAGATAAATGTGGCACCCCATCTTCTCTTCCTACCCCTAATGCGTAATGGTTGAAGTTTCTTGTAAATGTAGCAATAATTGTGTTCTCTCGTGAAACGCGTCACAACTAAGTATTTTGACTTGGCCTGCCAATTTGGAATGACGTCATATTATGTCCGGTGACGCGTGACTTGGGGAATGAACCCGGACTTAGACGATGGGGGCCCATTCTTTATTGAATCCCCCCCGTGGGCCCCGTCAACCGGAGCCCGGGATCATAAGAAATACAAGCCTAGACGATCCCCGGAGAGCGTGTAAGAAATCGACAAATTTGACAAAATTATTATGTTTAAATCATTATATTTCTGTATTCAAGCGGATGCAAAATACAGTTCTATGTGTGAAATAGAACTGGAACTCTGGAAGAGTATTTTTGATTCGATGGCTGCTCTCAGATAAAAAACCAGAATAAAGAAATCCATTGTAGATTAGCTGGCTTCGTACGGTATCGATTAGTGTGTTTGCCATTAAATAAATAAATAAAAAAATCATAATTCAATAAAAATCAATCGATCCATGTAACTTTATCGTGCCGTGTGTATTTTTATGATCATCTCAAATGAGCCATAAACTCCATAAAATGTATTACCATATTTCTCAATAATGCTTTCCTTACTAAGGAAGACAATTTGTAACCAAAATAATGATTTTAGATTACAGGTACTCAATTTTTTTATTGGATTCAGGGTTAGAGAAAAGACAAATATTATAATTTAAATAAATATTCTTCAATTTTGACGTTGTTATTACTGGCTCTGTACGACAAAAAACAGTACCTGCTTACTGCTTAGGCGGGACAACTGACAATAGCGACCCGCTCGCTCCTTTGCGATGCGGGGTAGTTTTGACGTGTCCACAGGTGGCACAAATGGCACACAATGGGGTCTTTAGTGCCCACTGGACCGCGTTACCTGATGAGGACCAAATTATTGGATTTGACCGCCTCATTACACAAGATGGCTGACCCTGGAGAAAGGACGCCGCCGCATCAATATAAGATTCATATTTTGTTCACACGCCGATTACTTATGCGCCATGACCATTTTTTTAAATTAATACGAGCTGTTTTGTGATTATGGGGTAAATTATAAATGGATGTGAGCACTTATGTTTAAAATTATATTAGATGCAAAAATAGACCCATTCGACCTCTAAATCTATAGTGGAAGGGCTAAATCATAGGTACGAGAAGTACTAAAAAACAACTGTTGTAAACAATTAAGTTAATAAAATAATTTAGCCAAAAATTTAAACCGGACATAATTTTAGTATAAAACCTTTCATATTAGAATTTTAAAATGAATTAAAATTTGATTAAGCACAAATTAATATTATTTGAGAATTTCTTAAATATTTTTTTTGAAAATAGTTTAAGAATTATTTAGAGTTTGTTGCATTCAAATTTGTATGAAAATAAATAAAACCTTTTTTATAACATTAAAAAATATACTACATATTTACACAATACATTTAAAAAAAACAGAAATACTCAATACCAGTTATTCTTTATATTTAAAAAAATATATACATATAATAAAATCTTATGTTTTCCCATTAAGTTTGATAAAAACAACTCCCTCGGATGACAAATTTCCAAAAGAAGCGAACACGGCGTGGCAGTTTGCTTTAGTCTTGCCTTAAGATAAAACGTTTGTTCACAGTGAACCCAACAAAACGGAAAAAAATATTATTTCTAGAAAAGATTTCCATAAACAAGCCAGTACTTAATTATGTACTTTGCAAATGAAAATTATTTCAAAGTTCGTGTTGTTTCACTTTCCCTTCCCGGTGATGTTAGCTAGTACACATTGCATCTAATAAGTTTAATATCTCTATAAATATAATAAATTCTGGGTTAAGATTTTCTGCATTCCTTCATTATACATTTATGTGTCGGTTGAAATATTTGTATTAAATAATTAATACTTATTGGGAAGAGAAAGGGGATTTTATCAAAAATCAGAGATAAATACAACAAAATGTTTACCAATGTGTTGCATATTGCGGAGTGCGAACGAAAGGAGTACTGAATATATTAAAACTGTCTCACATACTCTTTACGTGTCACTCTCGATACTACAGGATTATTCGGGAGCGAGAAAGACAATTACAGGCGTCACACGCGCGATTATACGTCGCGTAACGTAAATGTTATGACATCTAATATTAGGTGTTCACGAATGTTCCATTGTGATCGCGAATACGATAAACAACCATGGTGATAAAACAAACAAAATTGTTATAACGTCGCTTGTTAGCACGTCGATAGTTATTCGTGATTGAGCTACAGGCGCATCAACGAGTGAATGAGGAATTCCAGCCCAACCCGGAATTAAATTTTAAAAATGTTTTCGTGTACACGTGAATATTTAAAAAATTTGGAGTAGGATGAAATATCTCAAAAACGCACGCAAAAATAAATAAAAAATGTTACTCCTTATATCTACGTGTAGTATTTCCGGTTTCCGCTTTAAAGCCCCGCACCTTGTAAGGAACGTTTTGACCATAGAAAAAAAGAGTAAAATTTGTATAATTTGACAATTCAACCAGAGATTATGTCAACTTTCTAGGTTTTTCTAAATCGAAACGTTCGTAAAAACAACCATAACATAGAAATGAGCAAATTGCGATAAACTAAATGAAGTAATCAAAGCAATATTCCAAAGATTCTTGTCGGTTTTGTTATTGGCTGGAGAAGTACAACTTACCGCGGTCAGTGAAAGTAAGAATGCCAACCGTTTCATGACGTCACTACTGAAAAGTGACACACTGATTACAGTCATTTGGCGCGGTATTTGATAGATGTAACTTTAAAAAATCATATCTTTGTAAATAATGCACAAAAAAAATATATTTTTGCTTAGTTAAATAATACGCTAATAGAAAATAAATAAATTAGAAAACAGTGGAATTCCTCATTGAGGCTTTTGAATAGGACTTACTTTGACGATCTTTTACTAGACATTATGTTAAATACTGCGATTGTTATTTAAAATCTTGATAATCACAGAGAGAACAAAGCACGCAGGATGAACTGGTGCTACGGGAAGGTAGGGTAGCGGTAGAGGATACAGGGGGGTGGAAAGGGGGAGATATTATATGCAGCTGATTTATAAGAGGAAGGTTAAAAAATAGCATGGAGAAAATTTAAATATTTTTATTTATTTATACAAATTTTAAATTGGACACAAAAAGGGCAGAAGACAGTTTAGGGTTCGTGCCTTAGACCTGATCTGGCTCCGTAGAAAAATCTGTGAGTCAATTTGTTTGTTTTAAACGAACTAATTAAAGCCCAAAAAATACAGTCAGGAATACAAAATAGTTTAGCAAGAATTTTTATACGGCACTTAAATTGAAAATATATAATAGTAAGTTTATTTTCATAAAATCATTTTTTCACGGGGACGGGCTGTTTCTGATTGCGTCGCAAAAAACAATGTCTTTGTATTAAATCAATTATTTATGCTTCATTTTGTGATTAAATAAATCAATTTAAAAAATATATTATTAGTAAATAGAAAGTAAAATGTCATTCCCCATTATTGTACGCAAAAATGTATTTTTTGTTTTACGTAATGGGAAACGTTAAAAAATATATGTAAATTATTTGAGTGCATTAAAAAAACTTATGCTAATTGATCATAAAATTTATATTTTAAATAGTTCACATTTATAAATCTGTTTGAATGGGAAGGTAGAAGGTAAGAGTTGGAAATAATGTAGCGATTTTTAGAATCTTTTTTATCTATGGGATTACATACTTGTCATCACAAGAAATACAATCATAAAATTATATTTTATTTTTGCGAATGGATGAAATTTTACAATGAGGAATTCCAGCCCAACCCGGAATTTAATTTAAAAAATGTTTTCGTGTACACGTGAATATTAAAAAATTTTGGAGTAGGATAAAATATCTCAAAAACGCACGCAAAAATAATCAAAAAATGTTAAAAATAGTATTCATTTTAAAATCGTAAATAATGACGTCACTCCTTATATCTACGTGTAGTATTTCCGGTTTCCGCTTAAAGCCCCTGCAACGTTTTGACCATAGAAAAAAAGAGTATAATTTGACATTTCAACCAGAGATTATGTCAACTTTCTAGGTTTTTCTAAACCGAAACGTTCGTAAAAACAACCATAACATAGAAATGAGCAAATTACGATCAACTAAATGAAAAAATAAAGCAATATTCCATAGATCCTTGTCAGGTCAGTGAATGTAAGAATGCCAACCGTTTCATGACGTCACTACTGAAAAGTGACACACTGATTACAGCGCGGTATTTGATAAATGTAACTTTGAAAAATCATATCTTTGTAAATAACGCAAAAAATATATATATATATGTATATATTTTTGCTTAGTTAAATATGACGCTAACAGAAAAAATATATATAAAACAGTGGAATTCCTCATTGTCTGATTTTTTAGCTTGCTTCCAAAAAATCAGACGATAAAAAAATAAAAATATCGAGAAATGGCCAACCGTAAAAAAAATGCATAGACTTAAGGTTGAAAGCTCGAATTAACGTAGGCTACTGAAAAACACCTCTAGGTCCAGTGATGAGATGCAAATATTTTTATTTAAAAATAAATAATGAACAAATTTATTGTGAACAATGTTTACTGTATCTTGTATTTTCTAATGTTTTTCATACTAAAGTGACTCCTTCACAGAACTAAGACTTGCTTTTAACCGTTGACACTTGACATCTGCTATTTCTTTGTATACGAGCACAAAATTTATTTATTGTGCTTCATGTTTTGATCACCCTGTTCCCGCATCAATTTCTCTTCTTTCCCCCGAGTCTGGGCCCGCATCAGCCACATCCTCTGAGACCAATCACAATCCTTCACCAAGATTGGACTCCTTCATTATTGTGAAAGGATCATTACACGAATTATTAAGTATTATTGCAGTCGCTTCAGACGAGTCCTTGTAACTTGAACAGCTAAAGCAATTTCGACCATGATTTTGCATTGCAGTGTTAGATTAGAAACAGTAAAAAGTGTGTTTTTAATTCCTATAATTTGTAACTATTTTAATATTCTTGTGCCAAAGTTACTGTATTAACTTTTTTGTTCAAAATGAAGGTTTAAGGTTTTTAAGTCTCTTTTTTGTATTTGTACTTAAATCGAACAAAATCAAAATTTTGATATCAATTATTGCATTTAGTCCAAATTAAATATTTATTTATTTATTTAATTTTACAATACGCCCAAGGGGCATTTACAAAAAATATACAGTTAAGTACAAACATAGTGCGTAAAAATTTAAAAGATAAACAATGCTTTTTTGTATACATTTAGAAACAATAAGAAGCATACTGCCATGCAAAATAAAAAGTGAAAATTTACATAGTAAAAAAGAAAAAAATAATTTTATATGGATATAATAAAAGTAATTGAATTAAAAAGAAAATTGTAAAGAATTCAAACAAAAAAATAAATACATTTTCATATACTTATAAGTATAAAAAAATGGTATCAACAAATTATTGTTAAAAACAAATAATGAAAATTAGTTAACAGTAAGTATATATGTGAAAATAATATAATATACGGTACACAAAAATATTTGATAAATTAATATGTGCGTATACATGATTATTTTTGTGTTTCAGTTAACATAAATTGTGAGGACAGAGAATATTGATAAATAGGTATTCGAATATTGTTTTCCTGTCACTGTCTTGCAGATGCTTCCCCTATTCCGTGCGAAAAAGACAACTGCATGTCAGATCTTTTGTTAGAATAGACAAAATCGACATTTCGTTGTCCCGTTTTCCGCACCTCAAAAGTCAATCGAGTTGTCATTTTTTTTTAGACATAGTAGCAGAATAAAACTTTCTGTATCGGTACGTTTTGCGTTTTTCAAAAATAGTTCGCACCGTGCGCCCGAAGATAAAACTGTGTCTAGTTCCAATAATGAACAATTTTGTAAAAACAAAACAATACGGACTCGCCAATAGTAAATATCTATAGTGTATTAAAAATTCACCGCTCTAGTGTCATAATCCAGACAGAAAATACGGGAATACGTTTGTATGAAGAAAAGTCGTACCGCGTTTCCTCTTAATATTAAACATTATTAAGTATACTTACAAAACTTTACTATATAATGCTTTAATGTAACCATAGAAAATGATTCGGTGTTCTTATTTAAAACCATCTACCTATTAATACACAAAGGCGCACCCGGAACCCTGTTAAATTCTGACACTAACTCATGCCCAAACGCTCAGTACTGCCCTACGTGAATTTAGTCGTTCTTTAACCGCCAGCCGGGTTTCTACGTGAGCATGATATTTAATTCGAAACCGAGATGCTTGGATGTGTCGTGACATCGTGTAAAAACCGTTCGGATAAACGTAAAAAAGATGGTGTAACTTTTAATTGGTAAGTATGTACCAAGGAACTTGTTTATGATTGAATTCCAAAAGTTAAAATAATTAATTTTCAAAAATTGAATTTGAGTGGGTATCTAGGTTCTTGTTAATGATTAAATTCCAATGCTGTAAATAATTCATTTTCAAATATAGAATTCTTTTTTTAAATGTCAAACTCTGCTCTACTTACCAACAGTAGTGCATTTGGTGTAAGAATCCGTTTTTCGAAAAAGTATCAAATGTCAGTTTTAATTGTTTTAGAATTACTAAAAAATCATTAGAAATAAGTAAATGTGTAGAAATTAAGAAGTTGTAAGGAAATTAATCAATTTAGTATCCATTAAAAATAATTGTTGTTTGTAAACGTTAAAATACAAACTTTTATATTCACAAAACATACTCCGAATTTTTCAATATATTCATTTTAGTCTGGAAAATGGATGAAAAACTAACTTTCTAACTTTTTTTCCACTCAACACACTGAAAATGTTATTATATATAAACCTCAAGGACGTAAATTAAAAATGTTTGCACAAAGTCGCACGGAGACTAATAACGGCGATTTATTTGTATATAAATATATAGTTATATATAGATTGGATCGTCTGTTTCGAAAAGTAGCGTGGATGATTGGCCTCAAGAGCAAAACTATGCATCACAATCAGAATATCCATATAAACCCACGCGATTCACCCTTTCTATTTCATTATAAAGCTATGGTTTCCTCGGACAGCGGTGCCCGTATCTTAACGGCCGTAGTGAACGGCGATGCGGTGGGAAGTCGTCGTAACGTCGTCTAGAGAGTGGTTTCCTAGGGAAACGGTGTTAAATGGTGTTGATAACACCGTTTTCCTAGGAAACCACACACTAGTTACGACGGCTGTCCACCGCATCACCGTTCACTACGGCCGTTAAAATACGGGCACCGCTGTCCTAGGAAACCCTATCTTTATTGTCCTTGTTTCCGCCTCATTGAAATAATGAAAATTAAAAGTTTTATCTTCTAACACAAACAAACAAACAAACCATCACGCCGTTTCTCCGTATGGATAGGCAGAGATGATAGAACGCCATAACACTCTATCTTGGCATACAGACCTCGCTTTCTCTACTTTCATACATCTTCTCATGCACGCACGCCGATTATTCCTACTTTCGACATGTCCATCTTCAAGTATTTGATGGACTTGATCGTGCCATGTCTTTCTCGGTCTTCCTCGTTTTCTGCATCCATCAACATTTGCATTGTAGATCCTTTTAGCCGTTCTTTCGCTGTCCATTCGCTCTACACGTCCAAACCAACGCAGCACCCCTTTCTTGATTCTGTCGATAGTGCATGTCTCAGCCTTGTACACTTCACGGATCTCGACATTTGTTCACCTATCATACATCGTTTTACCATACATTAGCCTGAGGGATCGCACTTCGACAGCATTTAACCTACTTTCATCATCATTTTTCCAATAACATAATTCGCTCCCATACATTAGAGTTGGCACCAGAACTCCGTTGTGAACTGCTAGTTTAGCCTCCTGCGACAAACATTTGTTTGCCAAATTAGATTTCAGTGCACCGTTCACCCTGTTCCCGGCACTCACCCTCCTTTCAATATCTTTCTCGGCCTTTCCGTCCCAAGTAAACATACTTCCCAGGTACACAAATTCTTCTACCTGATTCAAAATATCTCCGTTCACACTGATCGCACATTTAGTTATATTTTCATCCCTTTCAAAAAACTTCACTTTTGATTTATCAACATTCATAAGCAAATCGCTTTTCCTGCATACATCGTAGACTTTTGTTACCAAGAATTGCAGGACTTCTTTGCTGCTAGCAAGAAGCACGGCATCGTCCGCATGCAGAAGACAGTGAACAGTTATACCACTCATTTTTGCTTCCATTATTAAATCTTTCAGTTTTTTCATACAGTTATCGATGTATATGTTGAACACCCACCCAATCAACCAAACAACAATATCTTCTGATGTTAGTAAAATAGTGTCCTGGCGAAGAGAAGGGTACTTATCAAAACCAGTGGACGTGGAAGTTGTTAAGTGTCTATAAATTATTATTTTCGCATGATCAAAATTATAATCTATGCACATAATAAGTACGTGTGTGATTTGTGCAATTTCGAATTAGATTGTCAGCGTGTGCAGTGTGCAGATTGTTCACTTAATTCCCAACAACACCCCTCCTGTGGAGAACAGCGGTCTATTATGTTTCCTATGCCTTATTTCAGTCGTGCAAATCGACACGACACGGCATTCATTTTGAAAGACAATTTTTAAAAACAGTTAGTTAAAATATGGACTAAAAGAATCAAAAACAATATGCATAAACAAACTAATCATTTTATATATTATTACGAAAGACATAAAGAACATTTTTATTTTGTTAATCTTTGTTTTTAATTTTTGTATAAAATTGTAAGATTCAATATGTCTTGTAATTTTTTCAAACTGGACGGTTTGGGTAGGTAGGGAGAAATTGCCTAAGGCAATATGCCCGCCCTTATATGTATAAAAAGAGTTAAATAAATAAATAACATTTTAAAAAAGGGAATATGGGAGTCTAGGCATTTTATAAATTATTTTTTTTAAATTTTTTTTTTTGCACCACAACAAGCCAGGAGGCCCAATTAAAGTGGTGAATCAGATCACAGAACACCCAGGCTTGAGAAAAATCACATTTATTTTTTTCTGTTCTCTCCGGGAATCGAACCCGGAACCTTTCGTGTGTGAGTCAAGCATCTTGACCACTACACCACGGAGGCTGCCAAATTTACAGGCATAAGCCTATAAGACTTGTCATTAGCTAGTTTAAGTTACAATTTTACACACTGTAACATTCACCATTATGCCTGTGTTTAAACATCCTTCAATTATTCCATCTCTTGATGTTTTTAAAGTTAAAGAGCTGAAATCTTTATTGATGAGGGTAAGATTCATCTACTGAATTATATCACTCAGGTACATACTAGGCAACGCCTGAAAATATTTTTTTACTCTGTTGAATTTGGTCCTACCATGTCTTTTTCAGTCTTTCTCGTTTTCTGCAATCATTAAGATTAGCATCGTAAATTCTTTAAGCCATTCTTTCGCTATAACGATTTATTTTGATTTAATTCATTTACAAACCCTTACGGATTTAACTTAAAATGTTTAAAAAATCAATTCATAATTCATTCATTGTTAATGATTATATTATTAGCATCTTTTGTAAAGGTAATCTAAGTCGTTTAGTTTTTTTTATTAGATTATCAAGTTTATTTTTTTAAAATGTTATTTTAGTCGCATATTTATTATTCTTGACTGTCCTCGTATAGTTTTTAAACTCTATATGGAATATTGTTCTGATATATATTTTTTTTTTTTTTTTTTTTCTTCATTTTATTTGGGATTTTTACAGCTATTACATAAACAAAATAATTAGAAAAATCTTAACAATACTAAAGCCAATTACAAAAATCCACTGTAAATATAATGACACATAATATATAAGAAAAGAAGTTTAGTAATTTTATTTGTGTGACGTTTGTATTCATGTGTATGTGAATGTGTGTATGCGTGAATGAATGAGGGAGAGGATACATGTGCGTGTGGGAATGAAAGAGGGAGAGGGTGCGTTTGTATGGGTGCGTAAGTATGAAAATAATATATTTGCTTAAAACTTGTAAATTATATTAAAAATGGTACAATAAAGAGCTTAGTAAAAAGTTAGAAACCTTTTTGTTAAAATTCAAATGACGAAATGATATAAATTGTTTTTTTTTTTTTTTTTTTTTAAGTATGTTAAATTTCAAAACCGTATTATGAAGAAAAAAAAAGCATTTTATTTTTTAAATTTAACTGATACACATCGAATGAATAATGTGCGACGAGTCCTATACAATACAGTAGGTAATCACAAAATGCAGTAAATACGAAATAATGACAACAATAAAATAAGGATTGACAATACGCGAACGTTGATTCAAAACGAACACACAAATGCATATTATATGCACCTACATAATATATAAATAAGAATAACATATAAGTTTAATATAAATGATTCGGATTATAAAAATCAGGTGTCACAAACAGTTGGCCCGCAGTACGGGGATACATAATTATATTAAAAGATCTTCTCACTATAAAACTTATGTATGTTCAGGGATAGAGAGCAACGGAGAGGAGGATGCGGACAAAGACAATTTATTACCTATGGCAGTTTTGATAAATTTAATATTTTTGGTAAATATATCTATTTCGTTAAATTTCCTGTTATACGTATCCATAATACGGTTAATCGTAGCGTTTTTTGACGAATTTGTTCTGCATTTAGGTATGTGGAAAAGTTGTGTATAACGCGTTTGTCTCTGTGGTACCTTAAGATGAATGCGGTTAACCAACTCGGGGGAATCTATTTTATCAGATATTATGTTGGTGAGTAACACTATATCAGCTGTGGTTCGTCTATCAGCGAGAGTTTGGATATTATGAAAAACGCACGCTTGGCGATAATCTGGAAAATTGAGATGTAATCTACGGTTTAAATTTTTTATAAACATTTTTTGAATTCTTTCAATTTTGCAGGAATGAATTTTATAATAAGGAGACCAGACAGGTGAAGAAAATTCTAGTAAACTACGAACATAAGAAAAATATAATTTTTTAAGAGTATCGGTATTTTGAAACGGTTTGCCTGTGCGTAGTATAAATCCTAGTGTTCTAAAAGATTTTTCAGTAATACCATCGATGTGACGATTAAAAGTTAATTTTTCATCTAAGAGGATACCTAAATCACGGACTGTTTCGACAGATTTAATATTTGTATTATTTAATTTGTAATTAAAATCGATGGCACGGGTCTTTCTTTTGAATGTTATTATATTCTTGAATTATGTCCGTGTTTATTTAATTTTATTACATCAGTGGCTAATTAATGTCATAAATTTGAGAGATTCTAGTTGAAAAAAAATAGTAAAATTTAATTGCTTCAAAGTTAATATTAGGTAATGAAAACATATCATACCTAATAGAAAAAGTACTTAATAGAAAACGCCAAAATGTATGTAGATAAGTCCATCAAAAATTTAGGAGTTGTTTTGGACTATAAGCTGACATACAAAGAGCGTATAGATAATGTAGTAAATAAATCACTGAAATTACTTGGCTTCATTAACAGGATTTCCTCTGATTTTACTAATGTTCGCTCTCTTTATTGCTTAACTTTTTGCCCTCTTCTAGAATATGCCTTCGTGGCCTGGTCTCCATTTTATGTGAATCGCATAAATCACATTGAATCAGTCCAACATCGCTTGCTTAGAAAAGTAGCGTGGATGCTTGGACTAGAGAGAGGTAACTATTTATATGCTGATATAGAGAGTCAATGTTAAAAATTTCTAGTCTACAAAAACGTAGAACTAATATTGCATCTATATACGAGTATATATTCGGCATACTAAATGGTATAATCGATGTGCCATCATTGCTGGGACAGCTAACATTCCATTTTTTAACTCGTAGGTTGAGAAACAATGAAGTACTGTTTATCGATCAGGATAGAACAAACTATGGCCTTAATTCTCTAATGACCCGTCTTTGTCGTATCGTTAACTCAAGACAAGATCCGGACTTTTTTGTTTTAAGTTTAAAACGGTTTAAACGAGCACTAAATAATAGTACAGATCTTGTCTTGGTGATGTTTGTCAATGCTTCTTCCTTCTATTTGGATGGTTTTAACTATTCTTATATTCTTATATTAATATCCTATAAATTATAAAATAAAATAAATAAATGAATAAAAATAAATATCATAACTATTGTTATAAAATTATTCTGCTTTACGTAATACTTTTTCGCTTACCACGTTTTTACCTAAAGAGCTGAAATACCCATAACTAAAAATCAAATAATTTTTTTATACTACAGTAAAAAAATTTATAGTAAATAATAGTTGAGTTCTCTGTCTCGACGAATATGGATAAATCTTATACCGCCTCTCTGTAATATTTATCCTGCTACCAGTTACCCGTCATCACTAAACTCCCACCCCCTGTAGCTTTTGCCTCTAAGGGGTGAGAATGTTAGGGGATAAACTATTACAGCGTTTTATTATTTTATTTAAATGCTAGCAATTATTTTTACACTGTGAATTCCCCCCCTTCTGATTCAGAATTCGTAAAATTAAAGCGATAAAAATGCATACTCATAGACTTCAACAATAGAATACCTACATATTTCGTCAGTAGAAATTCGAAATGCCGTAAGCGAAAGTGGAAATTGTCCTAGAGAGGGAAAATAAATTATATTCATTGTGTCTGTCGATACTTAAACTTACATTCTAACTAAGCTAACACTACAAACTAAACTTTCGGATTTTTAATTTAACCAGACGATAAACGAAAAAAGTGGGATTTCAATTGAAATTTGAACTGACTGGGACCGTTGAAAATTTGCAAGTATGAAAGCAATGAAAGCAATGAGATAGTTCAAAACTACGGGAAATTGGATACAATTTTTTTTATCTTACACACGGTGAATATCAGAACATTTAATTGTTTAATTGTACTATGAAGTTTCTTGAAAATGATTTTTTTAATTTTTTACAGTGTCTTCATTCAATAAAATACACATGTTAAATCAAAATTAATGCATTTAAAAAAAAAGGTATGAAAACATATTTGTCTCGATAAACTATTGAAAAATTATCTTTTTTAACTTATTTTTAAATGTACCTACACTTAGATAATATTTAGTTTTATATAAATTATCCTTACACTGTATAATATTCACTAGTCTGAAGATGCCCATTAGTGGGTGAAAGCGCTAATTGGTAAAATAAATAAGTGGAAGTTTACCAAGTATTTTTTAATTCAATACAATGGAATTACATCAAGAATTGTCAATAAATTATTTGAATAAAATATTAAACAATAGTTTGTCATCGGGTGCTCAGACATTAGTTTTAATTAAGATTCAAATAAAAGAGTACAGATGTAATATTGTACACATATAAAATAATGTACATATTTTATTTTATTTTTTGTGCTTTGAAAATAAAAAAGCAGTATTAAGATGAAAAAATAACTAAATGAAAGCAAATAAAATGTTTTTAAAAATATATAAAAAGAGAGTAATAAATACAATTAAATTATAGAATAACATTACGATTTTGAAACATAAAAAAAATGTGTACTCATAAATGCAACCAAAACAAGTTTTAAAAAATAAATCAAAATTTAAATTGAAAAAAAAGAATTAAATGTACCTACTAAAATTCAGATCTAAAATATGCAAATAAAATAAAAAAGAAAGTAAAAAAAAGGTTACAAAAAATGTATTTAACGAAAACAAAACTAATTTGAACTGCGTCTCAAGTTCTTCCAAATCAATTAATGATAGAGTGTTGTGATAGATTTCCGGTTTACGTAAAGCCAATCCACTAATCAACAGAACTCATCGACGAGAACTTTCAGGGCGGAACAATAAAAAAAATTAGTAAACTTTAAAAAATCATAGCGCTGATAATACGACACATATTTTTTTTGGGCTTAGTATAATAGTATATTAACAAACAAAAAAAAACACTGAACTTCCTCATGGGTTCCTGACAGAGGAGCAGGCTGTGGCAAAAGTACGATCTCCAAACCCAGTGTTTGGGCAGTTTGAAAAGTTGAAATGCTGACCTAAGCTTTCGTAAGCCAGTCGATTGGGTTAAAAAAAAAGATACATTCTTTGACATCTATTTTCCTTAATACACAGTTCAGACACTATGATGCAGACTCCAGGACGTGTACATCGGCTGGATAAGTGGACACTGCGGAATCCTTGGCAACTAAAAGGCTGACGAAAAGGCTCGGCAGGCTACGCTCAAGGAGACAGCCCCCGATTTCACTGATTTCCCACTCGGCTTTGTCAAAAGGAAAATAAGAAGCAGGACCCTTCATTTCTGGAACGACCGTTATTTGAGTGAATCTACCGGAAATATTACTAAAATGTTTTACGAAGTGTGCAAGGAGAGTGATTTGCTAATGAATGTGCAAAAGTCGAACGTCATGGTCTTTGAAAGAAATGTAACTATGACTGAATGTAAGATTGTAGTAAATGGAGATAGTTTGAAACAGGTCGAAGAATTTGTATATCTGGGTAGTATGTTTACTAGAGATGGAAGTATGGACAAGGATATTGAAAGGAGGGTTAGTGCCGGTAACAGAGTTAATGGTGCCTTAAAGTCTGTCGTAGCAAATAAGTGTCTATCGCAAGAGGCTAAATTAGCAGTTCATAATGGAGTTCTGGTACCAACCCTAATGTATGGAAGCGAAGCATGGAGTTGGAAAAAAAGGGACGAAAGTAGACTGAATGCTGTTGAAATGCGATCCCTCAGGCGAATGTGCGGAAAAACAATGTATGATAGGTGCCCTAATGTCGAAATTAGAGCAGAATGCAAGGCTGAGTTAAGCATTATCGACAAAATTAAGAAAGGTCTTTTGCGATGGTTCGGTCATGTGGAGCGAATGAATGATGAAAGAACGGCTAAAAAGATTTATGATGCGAATGTGTCTGGTTGTAGAAGTCGAGGAAGGCCGAGAAAGACATGGCATGATCAAGTACAACAAATTCTTGAAAGTGGTCATGTGAAAAGTCGGAATAATCGACGTGCGTGCATGAGAAGATGTATGAATGTGAAGGAAGCAAAGGAAGTGTGCCAGGACAGAGTGGTGTGGCGTTCTATCCTCTCTGCCTACCCCTCTGGGGAAATGGCGTGATGGTTAGTTAGTTAGTTAGTTATGTTTTTCCCTGCAATTTTCCATGCCTATGATTTCAGGAGAATACAGAAACCTGGCTACGAGCTCACCCAAATTCTCACGGGTCATGATGGGTTCATGAGCTACCTGCATCGCTTCAAGCTCTCCGAGATCGACAGCTACCCATGCGACGATGAAACTCCTCAAGATGTCCCTCACTTGCATTTCCCCTTTTTCAGCTTTCAAAGACAACAGCTGGAGGCCCGATGCAAAAGCCTGGGTGAATATCTTCGCGACATCCCATCGGTGATATGTAATAAAAAACTCACAAGAAAGGCAGTATTTTACGTGATCAATAAAGTGCAGGCAATTGGTAAAATAAACCAAAGTAGGGAACAAAATGCCGAACACTCTTATAGTAAAGCGGAAGGCCTGTTGACTACTGCCAACAGGCCGGCTTCTCCTGAAGAGTTTTAAGTGGTTTCCTTTCCTCATGAGGAAATGCTTAGAAGTTCCCGATTGTCATATATTAGAATTTCCTTCTTAATCCCAAAAGTTGAGCTAAAATAAAGTAATATTATCCAGCAGAAAAATCCTCTTTTTGAAATATAAACCTTGTATATTACAAGCAAGTTAAAAAAACAATGCAGCTCTGGAGCTATTCAACAAGTTATACTGTGTACTCTGTTTATATTTAAAAAAATAAAGTTAGAAACTCGTCCAATAATATGATTTTATTTTTGATACCTTACCAATAATTTAAATGAAATTCTACCAACTTACAGCATTTACAATAAATATGTTTTGTAATGCAAAAAAGAGGCAAGCTCTTGTGCTTGAAGGGATTTTTACACTGAATTATCATTAATTATCATAAGAGTATTATGTAATAAAAATAATTACATATTTACTGTTTATTTTTATTCAAGAGTTCTTTTAATTTTTATTCTCAACTTATTTACGTCTTGTTCAAGTATTTCGTTAATTCCTATTGTGAAGCAATTAAAGTTTTTTTATTCCACAATGTACTCGTATCTAAGTTTGCTGGAATTGTTTAGTGTTACATATTAGTAATATGAAATTATTAAAGAGTCTTAAAGATACGCTAGTGTTCAATTTCGTTTTATTGTTTTCTTTGATCAACTGAATCTTCAAAAAAATTATGTTAACGCTCTCTACGTTAGGAATTTGGAATGGAAGTGTTTTGTTGAGAAAGTTAATATTTTTAAGATATCAACAATATTTTGAGTTCGTCCAAATTTCGGTAGACAAGGACTGGATTCAACTCCCTGAGGAGCTGTTAATATTAACATATTACAACGTTGATAAATATTACTTTCTCTAAAATGATCTTCATCTCTGTTGTAATGTGTTTTTTAAAGATATGTTACTAAAATAATTGTTATTTGTAGTACGTTTAAAGAGTTCATTACGTTACTATACGCTCCTCCCACTCAACAATCCCATAGTGTAGTAATGAGTGAACGTAAAAATAGTACCTACACTAGATGATGCCAAGACAGATTATATATCTATGGCCAAGCTGTTGGTACAGGATTCTGTTTGAAGTGTGAGAATCATCTAGTATCGGTACACAATAGACGAATATGGAATAATCCTTAGCTTATAACACTTGCCATGTTCGTCAAAGGCTTTATGCATAGGTATTATTATAATGTGTATAGACTTGTAAACATGATTTACACTATATTTTATTATTTATTGAGTCAGTGTTAATATTTTTTAAATTAGATATTGGTTTCGTATTTACCTGCTTTACTAAAGTACCTGTATCGAGGCCGGAATTTCACTCCAGATTTCTCAAGATCTGATTCTCCTTCAAGATTTAGATCAAGGACTTTCAATGTTTGATACCCCTGATCTACTGAAATTGATTTCATTCTATGTACTACTAGGTGAAGCAGAACGTCTACAATATTTTATTGTCAAAATTCTCGAACGGTAGCTCAATATAACTCACCTATTTTTAGATTACAGAATACCGGGAATGAATATGCATCATATTTTTTGATATATTTAGTTTATCTCTGCCTAACTTAAAAAAATAAAGTGACCAGCATATTTTTATCAAAAAAGCAAATCAACTTCAGAAGATTGGGTTGAAATAGTTATAATTTGATTGATTAATGTATTTTGTTATAATTTCTTTAAAATATGCAAGTAATGTATAATGTGTATAGTACGAGTATATTAATATTTCATGCTCGATTTTTTTATATTTTTATTTTTAAGCACTCTTTATACCACATACATGTAAATGGCAGAAATGCCGTATATAAAAAAAAAATATATTACCGGGAAATAACATTTTCAAAACGATTTTTTTTAGAGCTCTGGAAAAGCCTAATTCAAAAAACATTCGTTATATAAATCATGAACTGTCTTTACCTCAGAGTAATAACGCGCTACCGCTTATAGAGCCGCTCATAAGCACAAACACTGATCAAGGATTATCCATCACAAAGTTCGCTGCAGTTTGCAGCAAACCAATGGGCCGTAGGTATTCAGGCCGAGAATAGTGAAATATCACAAACTACAAATACTGATAAAAATGTCTGAAATGGATTTAGAAAAATTAATTGTGTTTTCAAAATCAATATTGTGGAAAATGTTTTCATTTATAATTTTCAAAATGAAATTATTTCAAAGTACGCCTCCACAAAAACGCGAGAAGATTGGCCTTGACAATCGTGACGTCAAGATTCGTGAAATATACGACCGTTAAAATTGAACCGAATCGTGACGTATTAGGGAAAAATATTTTTATGCTACTAATAGGTACGAAATATTTATTTGTTTACTCAACAGTATTTCAAAAACACTTACAAATTCATAATTGTAAAAAAGTTATATTTCCCTATTGCCAAATCAATATTAATTCATATTGTAATTTTTTTTTAGTGTACCTTTGTTTGATTAAAATTATTTATTGACAATTCTTGATGGAATTCCATTGTAATGATGTAATAACTTAAATTTACATATAAGTTATTACATCATGTATCTTTGTGTTTATTTCTTTAAAGGGTAGGTATTACCTATACTTTTATTAATGTAGGGTTATTCCTATTTAATAATTATTTTATTATTACCATAAGAAAATTTTCACGTTATTTATGAGCAAACCGCCTAGCAACAGCAAGTGTCCGTCACACGTTTGTTGTTAAACCAAAAACCGAATCAACAATTTGCAATGATTTTGTTCTATGCAATAGAGAGACATGGCATCTCTATAAGCGGGCAACGTTTTATTACTCTGAGGTCTTCATGAGGAACTTCAGCCCTACGGGAAATTGGATACAAAAAGTCTTCTTGCGCACGGTAAAAATTTGCGCATTAAATTGTTCGCGAAAATTTCTTAAAAATGTACAAAAAATATTTAGGTAATTTTTTTATAAAAACTCACCACTTTGAATGACGTCACTGGTTCATATGAACCATCCAATAATATGAGAGCATTGCAAGATATCCGGTTTGGTCACCGTAAACGAACCAATCGAAAGAACTGTCATAGAACAACCTCTAACGTCACACGCGGAGTTATTTCAGAAATACAAAACTTTAAAAAATCATAGCGCTGATAATACGATATATAAAAATAAAAAAATAAAAAATTTGGCTTTGTTTAATATTCTCTTAACAAACAAAAAAAATTAAAAAGACACTGAACTTCCTCGTTGGTCAATACATGTCCAAAGAATTCAGGTGGGGGTGACTGAAAATTATATGAAAAATGATTTCAATCATAGAAGGTTAAAGTGATTTTGACTGTTTTTTAAATTGCTCTTTGGCGTTCGTTAATTGTATGCGCAGTTTAACTTTGTTTAGTGAGGCCAAATGAGGCCCCTAGATGTCATTTGCCTAGGTATTTGTAATTCCAGTGATATTTCAATGCATGAAAAAAATATTATAACAATAAGCTGTAATCTTTAGCAAATATTAAACGCCGCCATGTTGGTTTTGACAGCAAATAAATGATATCACACGTGTCGGTGAAGTTGGTTGCAGTTACAGCAGTGCATGGCGTTCTAAATTCTAAATAATCCGAGAGTTGGTCCCGTGCCACGGACATTATCGCGTCTCATATCGCGCCCACTGCGCATGACAGCCGAATAATTTATTCCGCGATGATAATTATTTATTATTCCTAATGCCATACGCCATACATTCTCGCGGCCGCAATTGTTTGCGCGCGTTTTGGCGATTATTATCCAACACGCGCCTCTTTCAAACTTCAAATTGGAACATGGAACACGAAACGGTAGTCGCCATAGACAAAGGGATGCCAGATATAAAAATAAATCTGAAAATTTAATTTTTGTTTTTAAGAATTTCAAAGAGAGACATAATTTGTTTTGTTTTTTTTTTTGACATTCCCTTTTTTGTAATACAAGACAATAAAAATATATAATTTGGAATAAATACTAACGCTTTTAGGAGAACTTGAACGTTGAAACTATTAATACTTTTTTACAATCATTTCGGTTAAAATGTTTATTTTTTTATTACATAGGTTTGATTTTAAAATATATTTGTATTGTCTATTGTCTATTGAAAGTATTAATCTTGCAAGAATAAAGGAGGTTATAATTATAAAAAAATTACATTGTAATTATTAACAATTGTAAAAAAAAAAGTTTTTTTTCACTTTTACAGTAAGGCCTCGACAATCCGGATAAGAAAAAAACAGAACTTTGGCGGATTACCAATTACCGTTTATTGAGTTTTTTCCACTTTTTCAGTAGGGCTTTGACAATACAGAACAGAACTTTGGCGGACTACCAAGGCGTCCGGATTGTGGTCTGGAGCCTTATGCTGTTAAGATGTGATATTTTGTCACCCACTTGGCAATAATTGAGTGGTCATCTCGATTGCTTCGTCAATTTGGTATTCATAAAAAACCTTCTACAATTTAATTGTAAAGCGAATGAGAAAGTGGCCACACTAACGAAAATACGTAACGTCTTTGGCTTTCGAGTCATTTTTAAATATCAATTGTATTCCGCATTTGAAATCAAGAAATAAGCTCTGCGTTGGTTTGAACATGTAGAACGAATGGAAAGATTTACGATGCGAATGTTGATGGATGCAGAAATAGAGGAAGACCGAGAAAGACCAGGAATGTTGCGTCTCATAAAACGAAATAATACGGACCAGAATGGACACCAAGTCATTGGAACAAAAGGCATAATAGTACTACACACGTGCGTTTCCAGAAACTATCTACTAGCCAGCGGGCCACATGGCGACGATATCTACCTACTGTCTACAAAAGCTTCTCTTCGGACATCTATCTCCCTTTGTTAACCATGGAGTTGAAACAGTGTTTGATTTATTTAGTTTTTATTGCTTACTTCTTGGTATGACCACTTGACCAATTTACTACTATACTCTATTTTTTATAAATTTATTGATATTGTTTTAACTTTGCTGGAATTCCTCTAATCCATGCGCTTTGTAGCTGCACGACGATTGGTTATCTAGCTTTCATATATCAACTTTAAAATACCTTAATTTTGTAAACGGGGTCTAGAATTCCAATCGTCTTTGCGCTTAGTAGCAGCAAGGCGTGTTGTAATCTTACTCCTTTTTACTATTCATATTATTATTATTTTGTAATACACTAAATTTATTTGTCAATTTTTAAAATGTGTAAATGGGGGCTAAATTTCTAACTGTCTATGCGCTCTGTAGCTGCAAGACGTACTGTAATCTAGCTCCTATCTATTATAATTTTTGATTGATGTTAATTGAAAACGAGGAACTAGAATCCCAACCGTCCATGCGCTCTGTAGCTGCAAGACGTACTGGGATATTTATTAATTGTACAGCGCCCTTGAGGTGATTTTCACAAAAATGGCGCTTTATAAATTATCCAACTATATATATATAAAGACATGCATGACCAAATCCAGCAAATATTTGAAGATGGACATCTCAAAAGTCGGAATAATTAGCACACGTGCGTGATTTTTTATTTTAATTTTATTTATTTATTAAAAAAAAACAGCCATTGTAACAAAAACAAAACAATATTTACAAATAAACCAAAATTATAGGCCAATATAGTTTTCTTTATACAAAAATACAATGAAAATAAAAAAGAAAAAAACGAACCGTGAAAAGCCACTCCGTAAAATTCCACTTGTAAAAAAATAAAATATAACTATACTTTAACATATTACAACAGAGATGAAGAACATTTTAAAGAATATTGTAGATGCCTTGACTTCTATATTACCTTCTTTAAAATGTTCTTCATCTCTGTTGGAATATGTTAATGTTAACAGCTCCCCAGGGAGTTGAATCCAGTCCTTGTCTACAAAAATTTGGACAAACTCAAAATATTGTTTATAACTATACTAATTAAAAAGAACATATCGAGGCTATACTAACAGAATGCATGAAGTCAACAGTATTTATATATTTCACTTACTTTAAAATATAGGTGCAAGATGTTGATTTTAAATTTTATGCTATGCTTAGAATAATGATTACTGTTTCAAAGATTTAAAAATAAAAAAAAAATAGTGGGAGAAACAATGCGTTTTAAGCATAATAAAGCTTTAAATGTGATTATCACGGAACTTGTTTTAATGACTTAATGCATTTTGTGACTAAAATTTCGATATGAAAAGATTTTTTTTTTGTTGACTGTCTTAAAAAATCCTTTCGCCAGCGGATCTATACGGAGTAACTCCAAGTGCATGAATGTACTCTGCGTTCTATCTTCTCTGTCTACACCTACGGAGAAACGGCGTGATGGTTTGTTTGTTCGGTTTATGAAAAAATGAAATTGAAAGATTCTTCTGTACCTACAGAATATAAAAAGAATTTATTTATGTCCGAAAGGGTTAAAGAGTTTCCTAATATTCGATTTCAAAAACAGTAATTTGCGTAATAAAATATTTCTTCATCTAATGCTTAAAATAATTCCTAAGAAGGCACTCGGCATGTTTGCCTTTAAGTGAAGGAGGTTGTCACCTGAGTGTTTTACAAACGTTTAGTGTCTAATACATGAATTTAGCTGTCTAAATACAACACCACGAATTGCACGCTCTAAAATCCACGGACATGTCATAATGAATTCTTGATTTTTGAAAATATGTCCGCCTCGTGGTATGCGACGACTTATGGGTTACATGCAGTGACGGCTGAAGGGGTTAAAAATGGGAGGGTAATTTCTTTTACTAAATAGGTACATGTATATTTCACAATAATTTTCAAACATTTTTTTTTGTAAAATACACGAATCTATAGTCGATATAGATTTTTCCAATATGATACACAAATTTACAAAATACCTAACATAGCGAGTGCAGTTTATAGACTCTATACTATATATATAGACTATAGCTCATAGAGTTTCTTGAAAAGGTCTTAATTCGCTTTAGCGTTGAAAAACATTCTTTACTCTCAACTGCCGTCATCGTAAAACGTCAATAAAAAAACAGTCATAAAAAACAAATAAAAATTACTAGCACATTTAACTTTTAAAACACAAAAAAAAACTATAAATGTACAGGATTTAAATTTTACCAGTCAATATGAGTTTAGTGCATACGAAACAGGACCCTAACAAACACTAGGTAATTGAACACGTGCAAGAAACAGTATATTGTAATCATATTTATTCGCAAAATTCATTTCAATCTTGTAAAAAGGAACGAGAAAATAAATTAAATAAATCCTTAAAACTCCTTGGATTTATTAACAGAAGCACAGCTAACTTCAAAAATATCAATACCCTCAAAACTCTCTTCTGTTCCCTAGTTCGCCCGCACCTAGAGTATTCCTCTGTTATGTGGTCTTCATATTATGATGTTCACATCAAAAGTATTAAATCAGTTCAACATCGACTTTTAAGAAAGATAGACTGGAAGTTGTCCTTATCCGGAGACCAATATACGTATAATGAATTAGAAACTAGCTTAAATATATCTTCTCTTTAAGACCGTCGAAATAAATCAGACCTAGTCCTATTTAAAACATTTCAAACTCTTTAATGCCCCTGAAACTACTGAGCTCAATAAAATTAAATATCCCAACTAGAAACCTCAGACAAAACTTACTCTTTCATACCGATAACCATAGAACTAACTATGATTTTCATTCCCCTATGCCCAGAATTCTTAGGTCTGCCAACAAACATACCAGTCTTGAGTTCTTTGATAACGAGTTGTCTTCTTTCAAACGATCACTGAATCAAATTCAATTATAAACACCTCTCTCCCACTTCCACTCCCACCAAGTCTACTATATACCATTGTGTCTTTCTACTTTCATTTATAATAATTTTCTATGTATAAATATGTCCTTAAAAATGCGCATTGGGCTTAAATATAAATATATAAATAAAATAATTTGTTACGATAATTTCTGGATTTTTAACTTCAAAACGGTAAAATGTGGACGCCCGTGTTTTATCCTCTAGATATATCTACATACTCTCAACAAATATACTGTTCGTTTCCTGTTGTAATTCTGATTGGCTGTTCAAGTATTTCCCCCGTAATAGTGGCTGAAAATCGCCGAGATTTGCCAGTTCTTAATTCGGAAAAACAAAAGACTCGCGGGCCCGTTCGCGCGCTGCCAGATTTCCACGCGCGCGCAATTTGCGCGGCACAAGTCTATCTTGGCGGAGCATCTTAGTCCCCGCACTTAAAGCACTTTCCATTTAACTAATATAAAGTCGCCGAGCTTCATCTCAAGCCGGGAAGAGCTCCGCAAACAAGCGGGACGTTTCCATTACATATTTTTGTTACAACTTAATACAGTTCCGCCGGGAGTTATACTCGTATTCCCTTCCTGTATTAACTGCAAATGTTTGCGCGGCTCTCCAAATACTCGTATAGCGGGGCGACAGTCATTCGTAAGCCAAATGTAGGTATGAACTTGTACTTAGACGCACTCTCTATACACAACCCGCTTTACTCTAGATGTAATGGACGTTGGAAGCTATAGACTTTGTTTTTGCACCAATATTGATCTAATAACAATGAAAAGCACGCAGCATCATACAAACACTTAACGGCCAAGTAAACTGATAAATATTTTATCAATGGAAATGTGACGGGTATTAGCAAATTAATCCGCATCTATTTTTCGTGAAAATGATTTTCAACGCTTTCATGTAGGTACAAATCTAGTAATTTACTGATATTATTTGTCCTAAATATGGGATTGTCAAACAGCAACCGATATAAATTTTTAATAAAACAAATACCGCAAGCCCAGCGGTGTAAACATCAATTTAAAAAATAATATCCATTATTTAAGTCAAATTAACATCAATTTCAACAATTAATAGCTCGGTTCCTACTTTGAAAACTTTTTTCGGTGGAAACACTGAACCGCTTTCAAGGTCATTAAGTAACCAATAGGAGTAGTTTTCCTGTGGTGTTTCTATTTCAAAATGGCTTCCTATCAAGCAGCCTGAATACATTTCAAATATATATTTATTACATTCAAATCTCTAGTACAAATACTGCGTGATGCAATGGAGAACAGAATAAACAGAGAGGTTTTCAATTTCAGTAATTTCACCATTCAAATTAAATGTCAACGAGACGTCCACTTGAAATGCAGCAATGTGACAGGTACCCTTACTTCTACCGACCCAAGTATGCGACAGGACCGTAATCAGTACCTGTGTGATTTTTTAAATGTATTTTTTTAATTCAACAATTTCGTCACCATATGACATGTTCATACTTTAAAGTTAGGAAGAGTACAACGTAAATTACTTATATTTATCTACCATAAACTGAACGTGCCCACTGAAAATATTTATTACGATTATTTTTGTGTACACTAAATACGTCAACTCTTTACAAAAGAAGAATTATAAACGATTTATTAAATTTATATAAAATTGCAAGTAGCGTATTGGACGTCCCGGAATTACTTAGTATTATCAGCATAAAAGTACCTGTTCAAAATACTCGGCAACTAATGTTATTTTTTTTAATCTTCTGTGGCCTTATCTGTAACTAATTCGTTTCGTAAATCCATTCGTATCGTATGCGAGGGAAGGAGAGCAAAATACGATTTTGATTGCGTTAGAGTGAAATGGATATATGACGAACGAACGAACTTTTGACACGAAATTGTGACAGAATAAGCCTCCTGGCAGTCATAACTATTATTTCAATTCACCAATACCTAGACTACATCGGCTGGGTAGCGAATATGGTGAAATTGATATATTTCATTAGTATTTATATAAATTACGAACTGAACCCGGCAATGCTTTGCTATTGTTAAAATGAGTACATACTAGGATAAATATTAAATGAACACAATAGAAAGTTTTAAATAAATACGGCTTTAGCCACTACACCACGGCCTCCGCGATGTAGTGGTCAAGACGCTTGACTCACGCACGGAAGCTTCCGGGTTTGATTCCCGGTGAGAACACAAAAAAATTACGTGGTTCTGTCGCGGAAAATTTAAACTGTGTGTTATGTGCTGTAATTCGCCACTGTAATTGGGCCTCTTGGCCTGTTGTAGTGCAAAAGAATAATTTAAAAAAATAGTAGGGCATGCCATCCAATAACACATATTCACTTAATTGTTATAAAATAAAGCGACGATGTTGCAAACTGTATAAAAAAATAATAAGCAATTAAAACAAGGTTATTCAGATAAATTAAAATATAAGAAATAGGGACAAAACAAAGAGATAGCAGTGGCGAGCCGTGATTTATTTTATAGGTAATCTACAAAAAATGATAATTAATTTGTACCTGCACACAAGTACATAATATGTGAGTAATATAATTATAAATGACTATTATTCCTGTGGTTCTGTAAAATCAACTCAAACAACAATTATTATTTACCTCGCGATATACGTAGCTTCATTGTACATTATTTTAATACAATACTTGTACAAAAGTTTATTAACAAATACCACAATGACATTCAGCAGATATTTCCATTGTGATTTAACTGTCAACGCTGAGCGCCGGCCGATTCCCGTTAAAATTAATAATGCCAAAAACGGCTACTGCGAACGCCACATGTCCTATGTGATACATACTATGTCAACGGTATCATATTAAAGAAAAATAGTCCTTCGTAAATAATGTTCGAAATGCAAGTTACAAATAGAGAATCTTCAAATGATATTTGTAATCTGCAAGCTAGTTTTAGCGCTAAAAAAGGTAACTTGGGTTGAGATGTAAAATATGGTGTCCTTTTTTGTATGGAGAAATAAGCTAGTTTCATCGTTCTCTGAAAACAAGCTGGGCGCTGGGCGCACTTCAAAGATATTTTTTTCATAGGAAGATATAAACGGTTGTGGATAAACATGGTTACTATAAAACATTATTATCGAAAGTCAAAAATAATGGTAAGTTGACGATTCGCCCCTGGGAGATAGTGGGAAGGAAATTAATGAGGAGGATGATAGAAGGAAACTGGAAGGAGTGAAAAATTGCATTTGATTTGATTACGAGAAATATATAGCAAAAAAAGACAAAACGGCTATTCTATTTTACACTGAATCAGGCTTGTTAGTTCTATTAAACATTAATATTAAACAAAGAATTTTAAAAACTGCATTTTATGTATAATCCACATTGTATTGTTTTTTAGCTCTTGTTTACGAATACCAACTACGAGTAATTTGGTTGATCAACTAACATCATAGCATAAATTCCAATTTTTTTACCGGACCACGATAGTCTGTGGTGAAATCGAGAAGTAATAATATTGATTTAGAAATAAATTTTGGAACTGTCACTAAATTTAAATGATCAAGTGAAAATATGATTTGTTTTTCTATAATTTTATAAGAGGTCTTCAATATTATAACGAAAAACTCACTAAACACTTAACTACAAAATGTTGAATGATACGTTTTGTTCAAAGTGCTAAAATGAAAGTTGTTGGCACAAATTATGTGTGAAAACTGAATTGAAAGTTTCCTGTAGTGCTAGTACACTGAAATGATTATTTTCGTACTTTTGTGTTAGTTTTGTATAAAAAATATGTAAAACATAATTATTTATAGTAATATAATTATTATATTACAAAAATACTCGAGTGGTGGTTATATCGTCAAAAAATGTAATTAAAATGAACTTGACCGGGCCGCGATTATGGTGGGAATCAAAAAAAAAAGTTATTAATTTTTTTCCATTTGTTTTATTATCTTCCTGAGTGTACGTATCGAGACGTTAAAGAAGCCGGCTATGTAATCGCTCGATAGATAAATGCAGACGATCGTTTAGCATACTGACTTGGAAATAGTCAAGAGTCTTGTTTAAGCGAGCAATTTTTGCTTGAATTGGGATTTATTGGAGTTTATAATCACTTTTAAGTGGGTACTTTTTATCACAGAAGCTTATTTAAAACATAAATAAGAAAAAAAAATTGAATGAAGTAGGGAACGCGGACATAATTTTCGGGGTCATCCATTGGTTGGATTTGATCATATGACGTCGGGATGACAAGTCGGTAGAACATACCGAGACTAGACAGAGACAGTACAGAAGTAAAGTGTACCGTCTCGATATGTTCAGATGAAGATAGCGTTTATAACCGCGGCACAAAGTAAATGAACTATCAAGTGTCATATAAAAATCATTTTCAAGCCAGCACGTTTTGCTTTAATTGCGATTTATTTGAATTTTTAATCGTTTTGAAATGGCTGCTTTTTATCACAAAAACCTATTTTAAATATGAAAGAGTGATACTTTCATTTCAATTTAGCATTAAACCTGGAGTAAAGTTTCATAGACACCTAGTGGTAGAATTAATTCATATGAAATCTTAGATGACGTAATGAAAACACGTATTGGCATGTCAGTATATCAAAATTCGCCATGCCTAGGAAAGAACAGGTAGTAGAAAAGTTAAATACACCGTTTCAGTATGTATCAATGAAGATAGGGTTTGTAATTATAGCTCAGAGCATTAGGTAATAGATAAAACCATCTGACAAGCTCTATGACGAAATCAGGATCAGGTTACCAGAATCCTTGTTGATATAAAACGCTTTAAATGTTGAGTGGACTAAGATCAAAGTATCCAACGGGAAAGATCTACATGAGCGCTTAAGATACTGTTTAAGAATACAGTAAAATTATGGGTTCAAAATGTGTTTTTAACAAAATTATTATCAATATTTTGAATCTTGAAATAGTTCATACATAAACATATTGTTATGTTTAACTCATGCTTTCTGTTGCTTGTCTTTGCTGTTATGGGCAATTGCAACACTGGACACATCAAACTCGAGGTGACAGGCCTGCCAACACAGAACGCAACACGGCGCTTACGACTGGAAACCTCAAACAGACTCTCCGACCACCACTGATTTCGGTTGCCTTCGAAACGACATTGTTTCTCACTTGTAATATTTCAAGTTAAATTATTCCAATTTCCACAGCTACTTTCAAACAGTATTGTTCGGTATTTATTCGTTGTTGTTTGTTGAATTATATACATTTTTTTTATTATTTATAAATTTATTGCAAAAAATAATATACATACTTAATAACAGGGAATCTAAAGAAAACCAATTAATGTAAAATGAAAACGGAGTATTCTCTGTTTATGATAGTCTCCATCTAACATGGCACAGCCTGTTCTAAGATGGAGATTTTCTATCTTTAGAGCATAAGTAGTCCTATACTAATAAAACAATAACATAAAAAAGAAAAACTAAAACTATTTAATTATAAATGCCCAGCTAATCAAATGTAAGAAATTAAAAATCGTTATTATACAAATATAAAGTATGTATATGTTGCCAAGAATACATGTTACTTAAACACAAATAATATAGTATAATATATAATAAAACAAATATAAAGCAATGAAATACATAAAAATATAAATAATATGTGCTCCAATTATATAAAGTACAACGTTTGTTGATTTACACATATTTTTAAAAATAATCTCTCGCTACACTATTTATATGTGCAGTTATTTTTATTTTAAAATTTGTTTTACACGTTGAGTCTTTTATATTTGACAATAAATTATTAAATATTTTTGGAGCAATTACATTGTATTGCTTTTTACCAAAGGCGGTTGACACAAATTAAGTTGTAAATAAAACTCCCGAAAAAATATGTAAGATGAAATCTGTTATAATAATAACCACACGAAACAGATTCCACTGCTCTGTAAACAGTAGCGAACTTCGTGGTTGAAAATCAGAATTGTTTTTTTCCGTATGGGCGACTCTACTAGCCAGTAGCTTGTTGTTACTGTAAGAGCGTACTCATACTAAAGAACATGTTTTCCTGGGATAAAATAAAGTGAACTTTACCATATTTACTTAAAGCATAAGCGAGGAAAGTGTTTGTTGAAAATATTGTGAACTGATTAAAAGTCTTGGCGATGTCTACTTATCTGGAAAATCTCGTTGGCCCATAAATAATGTAGTCAAACTAAACCAAGAAGTTTAATTTACATTGTATATTGAAATTATTAACTATTATATATGAAGAAATGTATTATAATATACAAAAACATCAATATTGTACTATCACATAATTAAAACAATAGTTATTGCGCATTTTTACAACCATTAATTCAGTTAAACGCGTTTATTAAATGATAGGTATGACATGACGACTTGAATATAAAAACAAGTATCTACCTACAAAAGTTAAAACTTATAGCAAATACATACGAGTTTATTTACCACTTGAATAAGTTTCGTATTTACATAGAACTTATATGAATTTACTTATATTGTAGGAACATCGTAAATGTTTAATTTATTACTTTATTGTTAAGTATTTAACCAAGGCTCTTATATTTTGTGACCAAGCAATAATTTTCAAGAAAAGTATTATAATTAATAATTCTTATCATAGCGAAATGATTATATTATGTTGAAAATCAATGGTAGTGAGCAAAAAACATCTACGTGAAAAAATCTCTAAATAAAGCTGTCCTTCCGAACGGCATGTTTTTTTCTAAATTCTGTAATTCATTTGTTGGAGATCAGATAAATCAGAATCTCAAGTCTGGTCACGCCAAGAGCAGACACAACAGAGGGTCATGTATGACAAAATGTATGAATGTGGAAGAAGCTAGGAATGTGTGTCAGGATAGCAGGGGCGAATCGTCAAAATAAGCGATTATGCACAGCTTACCATAACTATGTTAATGGAAAAATAAATAAAATAATAGTTGTTCATTATAAATCACCACCACAGTTTATATCTTCCTACAAAAACATAAATTGAAGTCCTACATTTCTATGACGTGTGCCCAGCGCCCAGCCCGTTCTCAGTAAACGATGTAACTAGCCGACTACCTCAGCTTATTCCTCCATACAAAAAAGTACACTATATTTTACATCTTTAACCCAAGTTAGCTTTTTTAGCGCTTGCAGATTACAAATATTATTTGAATATTCTCTTTTTGGAAACTAGAATTTCGAACATCATTTCCGAAGGACTATTTTTCTTTAATAGGATACCGTTGACATATTATGTATCACATAGGATATGTGGCGTTTGCAGTGGCCGTTTTTAGCATTATTTATTTTTAAAAGAATCGACTAGTGATCAACGTCGACAGTTAAATCATAGTGGAAATATCTACTGAATGTCATTGTGGTATTTGTTGGCAAACTTTTGTACAAGTATTGTATAAACATAGTGTAGAATAAAACTTCGTATATCGCGTAGTTGATAATAATTGTTATTTGAGTTGATTTTCACAGAACCACATAAAAAAAAAATATTTATAAATATTTAACTTACATATTATGTACTTATATATAAGTACAAATTAATGAACATTTTATGTAGATTACCTGTACACTGTCATTGGCTGGTTTAAGTGGCCACTTTACACACTGTGTAACATTCACCATTTTGCCTATGTTTAAATATCCTATTATCCGTCCATAAACCAGTCAATGACAGTTCATAAGCCCTGTAAATGCCTAGACTTCCATATTCCCTTCTCTAAAATTTTCTCCATTCCTGTTGTAATTTGTTAATTTTAATGACTCCTTAGGGGGTAAAATCTAGTCTTTCCAAAATATTGTATTAAATAATAGTTTGTCATCGGGTGGTCAGACATTAGTTTTGATTAAGATTTCAATAAAAGAGTACAGACGTAATATTGTACACATATACATTTATGAACATATTTATATTCTTTTTGTTTTTGGAGTTTTTAACAAAAACTCCCTCGGAATATTATGTAAAATTATGTATATTATGTTTCAAATTTAATATATATATACTAGCGGACCCGACAGACGTTGTCTTGCCCTAACGTTGGCTTGCCTGCTATTACTTTGGAAAAAGACTTTTCATTAATAAGTAGGTAATTAGGTACTTGTTTGTGATTACATTCCAAAACTAAAAATTGTTAATATTCAAATATTGTATTTAAGTAGGTACCTGTTTATGGTTAAATTCCAAAACATAAAATAAATATTTTTTTCAAATATGGCATTCTTTTTGCTAACGTCAAACTCCGGTCTTCTCACCAACAGAGAGGTGTACTTTTATAGGAATACGATTTTTACAATGTATTAAATTTAATATTATTAAAGTATTACCAAAAATCCAGTAAAAAATGAATAAATGGATAGAAATCATAAGGAATAAATCTGATTGAGATCAACAAAAAACAAATGCTGTTTGTAAAAATTCAAAAACAAACTTTTTTTATACAAAAAAAAACAACATCTTTTTATAAATGCATTCTCCTCGAATGCAACCCTGGTAGATCGATAAATAAAACCTTTATGCTCCTTACTTCTTTTTTACAAATTAGATTAAAGTATCTACAAACACGCACAGGGCAAAGATCTATATTTCTCTGAAAACCGCACGTAAATCGGTTAAGTCGTTTAGGAGGCGTTCGGTGACATCGCACGTACAGAGGAATTATACATATAAAGATATATATATATTAAACAGAAAGAAAAAAAATAGTCAACGAAACCAGAAAAAACGGTTTCAAATATTTTTTAAAAATATAAAAATAGTGGGTGCTCATAAGTGCAACCAAGAAAAAAAAACAAAGTACCTACTGTTATATTTAGTTCAATTCATATTATAAAAATTTAATCTTAATGACTCCCTAGGGGGTCCAGTCTTTTGTCTACTAATATTTGGATAAACATGGACATGAGTTTAAAATAGTGTTTTTACTCACTTGTGTGGGGGTGAGGTGTATAAGTGATGCTAAATGCTCCCTTTCAGGAGCGGACAGGTATTTTTGTTGCTTAAACCGCCTCTCCAGTTCGTAGACCTGCAAAAAACAAACAAACATATAAGTCAAAATATTACAAATTGCCTTTAATGATTTTTTTTAGGTTTATTGATGGCAATTTTCTTTAACCGACCAATAAAATAAAATGTGTCCAAAAGTTTCCCAACTATCCCCCTCCCCGCGCGACATTCCACCTGCGCACATGCGTGTGGTGGCCGCGTAATGTAGCCAGACCGCGAACAATATATTATCATAACACAAATATAAATTTATTTTGTGTTATGTTATGTTATGATTTACCACAAAACATATTTTACTGACTGGACTATATGACTGGTCTACGATGTATGCAAGAAATGCGATTTGCTTATGAATGTTGATAAATCGAAACTGATGGTTTTTGAAAGGGATGAAAATATAACTTAATGTGAAATCAGTGTGATCGGAGATATTCTGAATCAGGTAAAAGAATTTGTGTACCTGGGAAGTATGTTTATTAGGGACGGAAAGGATGAGAAAGATATTGAAAGGAGGGTGAGTGCCGGGAACAGGGTGAACAGTGCACTGAAATCTACTTTTGCAAACAATTGTTTATTGCAGGAGGCTAAACTAGCAGTTTACAATGGAGCTCTAATGTATGGGAGCGAAGGATGAAATTGGAAAAATGATTATGAAAGTAGGTTAAATGCTGTCGAAATGCGATCGCTTAGGGGAATGTGTGGTAAAACAATGTTTGATAGGTGCACAAATGGCGAGATCCGTGAACTGTGTAAGGCTGTGATATGCATTATCGACAGAATAAAGAAAGGGGTGCCGCGTTGGTTTGGACATGTAGAGGAAATGTACGGCGAAAGAACGGCTAAAAGGATCTACGATGCGAATGTTGATGGATGCAGAAAACGAGGAAGACCGAGAAAGACATGGCGCGATCAAGTCCATCAAATACTTGAAGATGGACATGTCAAAGGTAGGAATAATCGGCGTGCGTGCATGAGAAGATGTATGAAAGTAGAAGAAGCGAGGTCTGTATGCAAAGCGTGATATGGCGTTTTATTCTCTCTGCCTATGACTACGGGAAAACGTTGTGATGGTTTGTTTGTTTTTGTTTATTGTTTGGACTAAAAAAAAACAGATACTTTTATTAGGAAAAAAAACATTAAATAATAAATAAGTAATTACAATTAATACCGGGCTTGTTACCCACATTCGTAAACTTGACTCTCCATTCAAAGGCTTTTAATAAAATAAAATAACACATTTTACGTAAAAAGCAAACACAACGTCTTTTAGAATATTTTTTTTTCCTTTTAAATGACAAATAACCTTTATCATTTTGTTTAGTTTTGGTGCTAATTTTATAATTTGAAAAAAAACGGACAACTTATCATACCCAACACATTAAAAGATAATATAATATAGAACTTTTATAATATTTCCTAAAAAAAATCAGTAAAAGGAATAAAGGCCACAAAACTGATAAATTAATCTTGCCGGTTATATTTTTTCTTAATTTATTTTCCAAAATACACTTTTCGTAAAATAATTATTTAACATGCATTTATTTCTGTAAATGTTTGCTTATACTAATTGTAAACACAAAATTGAATATTTACGTAACCAGAATGTTTTAATTAATAATTAATTAATAATTAATAATACTAAATAACCAAAGGACGAACCTTGTCTGAAATTTAGTAAACTTTCTTATTATTCTGTTGTACAGAACGTTTATCCCCTTCAAACAATGAATAATAATTATAATTTAATCGGCATGTATTTAATTAGGGGAGCGTTTCCATTAACCGATGGTTAGGTACTTTAGCCATAATATATATGTACCTGGCTATGTACTCTGTACACTAGGGTGTATTTGGCTTACTGGCAGCACTTAGCCTCGGTCTCGGTGTATCATGGCGGGAATGGAATTCCAAAATTAAACCGACTTGACGTTTAGGAGTTGGTTTCTAAGCAAACAGCGGCGATGAATATATTAATGTGTAGATCGTAGCATATTTGCTTCGAGAAAGTAGGTACCTACAATATACATACATATTTAGATGAATTTAATGCTAATGAGTTTTGGGTAGGATATCAAATATTACATAAACCGTTAATTTTTTTATACCGTCGGCGTCGTTGCGCAGGCGATATCTATTAAGTGATTTTTCTTTTTCAAACATATATTTAATTTCTTATTAAGATAAAACAATTTTGTTCCAACAAAATTAAATTGCATCTAAGTCTTCGTCGTCCTTGAGGCACAGAGCAAGTTAGGCGTTTCATGGGGTTTTTGTCATCCATTCTAATTAAATGGCCAGCCCACCTCAAACGCCCCTTGACGAAGTTGATTACATCGGGCGCTCCGTAGATTTCATAAATCTCTCTATTGTAGCGACGACGCCAATGGTTGTTTTCTTTCACAGGGCCATAGAGACAACTCTTGAGGATTCTTCTTTCAAAAGCAGCGATGGTTCCCTCAATATTCTATGTCATAGCCCAGGTTTCGGAGACATATGTCAGGATGATTTGATCAGAGTTTTGTACATTAAAAATAATTGTCACAGAAGGCGCATTCCATTGTGACTGGTGGGACATTTAACTCATGTAAGTATATCATCAGATTTCAGTCAAATATTTAAATATTTTTTAAACCAAGATAAATAACCGTTTTTACTGTTTTCAATAAAAAGCCTAACAGGTCAATACGACATGCGTAATTATGATTTAAACTAATGTGACTGATGGGACTCTGGTAAATCCCTCCTTCGTCCTTAGTACATTTGACGACAAATTTATGTCAAACTACCCAATATAAATGAGAGATTTTTTGTACGAAAACATGTAATATTAAACACTTATGTTTTAATTAAATGAAATGCTAATAACAGTTGTAGAAAAAACAAAATTGTGACTGGTGTGACAGAACTTTGTGATTTGTGGAATTTCAAAATAGTAAATATGTGTGAAGTAACGGTTTCCATAGACAAAAAAGTCATTATTTATTATTTAGAAAAATATTTTCGTGTGGATTTATATAAAAGAGGTTTAGCTATGTTATCATTAAATTATAAAATTAGAGATGACAAATAGAAATTTAAAATTTACGTCATTTTCCCGCTTTACATGGAATGCCCCTTAAATCTTGTGTGGCTTTGATGTCACACTAGTCTACATACGATACAAGACTTTATATATCTCTCTTATTATTATTACATATGAAGTTTTATTTTTTTAATCTTTAATTGGACATTTTCACACGGGATTCGGAAAGTAATATTTGTATAATTCGCTGGATTTTAATACAAAAAACATTTATCCTTTCTACGCGAAGAATGAATGTGACGCAATACATCAATAAATCTGTAAAAGAGAGAGCACGAACATAGAACTCGTAAGAAGGAAAACAGAGAAGCTGTTCTGTAGCTGGTATTTGTATGAAATATATTCAATCGGTTTTTGACAGTGATGGGGAATGCACGCATGTAAAAGATGATTGGCGTATTTATAATTTTAAATCAATTTTGCCATAACAGGCCTTATTTTTATGTTTATTTGTATAAATTATGGAAACGGAATTGTTGAAGAGTATGTCTTCATGTTTTTTTTTTTTTCTTTTTTTTTTTTTTAACTTTAGAATATTCCGTCTTATACTTGTGGTAACACGATGTTACATCACCGTGCGCAAAGGAGTCATTTGCTGCGCAACGATGATATATGTCGATATTGTACAGAAATTCACAATCTTATCTATTTACTTTCTCTAAGTTGTTCCATATTACAGACACATTGTTCCAACTGTGTCATTTTTAACTCAAAACTAATTATCTCATTAACTTCAAACAAACTCTGATAGAATTGCTGTAAATATTATGTGGTAAGATTCCTTTCTCTGCCTATCTCACCTTTCTCCATCATTTTCCTTCCTTATGGTGCTGCTATTTTTTTTTCGGCATCGTTGTGTAGTGGTCAGCGCGTTTGTCTATCATGCAAGAGGTCTCGGGTCCGATTTCAGACATGGTTGTCAAAAAAGTGTTTTTACGCTAGAGTATTTCGTAGTCCCTGAACTGCTACCTGAAGCGTAAGACTGATCACCTTACTTTCATATCACATTACTATATAGATACGCTGCTATTGGTGTACCAATGAAGTGCGCTATGCACCATTAGATGCGGAAAGGGAATGATGATGATAATAATGACGATTTTTGCTTTAACTTAAGTACCTAAATCGTGGACGACCAAGAAAGACGCGGCATGATTAGATAAATCAAAATCTCAAGTCTGATAACGTCAAAAGCAGACATAACCGAAGGGCTTGTCTGACAAAATGTGGAAGAAGCTAGGAATGAATTTCAGGTAAGACGTGTGTGACGATACAGTCTCTCTGCCTACTCCTACGGGGAAATGGTGCGATGATAATAATAATTTTCGGTATCCAGGCGGAGGAAGAACACAGGTCTCCGTGGTCTCACTGCATTTCTCTTGGGCATGCTGGGAACCAACAGTTTACAACATAGAAGGATGAGTTCATACTAACTCATTTTTTCAGGCTGATATAAAGAACCATTTTGGAGAGTATCAATTTTGATCTTCGACAGCGTCAGCACATACTGTTTTATCCTCCCAGCTTCCAGAACCAACACTCGCCTCAGGGGCCCGATTACAGTGGGAAGTTAACTTTATCTTCAATTTCATCCACAAAGTAAAATCATTTTCTGTATGAATAATACGCATAGCATTATATGCATACCATTTTTTTTCTAAGAATGTTCAATTATAGGTTACCGGCAAAAATACTGCAAAGATACTCATTTTCGTACACAAAAATCGGTTTTTTCTTTAAAGGCAGTCAAAGATAACTCAGTTAACTTCCCATTGTAATCAGGCCCTGGTCATGCCTATAGGAAGAGCAGTCAGGCAGCAGAACATGATCTCTTTGGAGATCGACAGCTTTCCCATTAGTGAAACTTTGTTTGAGAGACAAACACTTTTGCTATTGGAGAGTATTTTGTCTGCATAATGCTGAAGGGTTCCTCCTGATAACGCCTCATATATATATTTTTTTGTAATGTTATTTTGGCCTTTTAAAATTTGTTTGAATTTGAATTCTGCGTCTGAAATAGAACCAGAATCTTGGACGGGTGTTTTTGACTCGATCTTCTTCAGCCTTTTACTCTCCTCTGCTGGATATAGGCCTCTTCCATACCCTTCCATTTCTTTTGTTTGGTTGCTGCTTGCAGCCAATTTTTACCCCCCACAGCGGCCATGTCGTCGGACCATCTTTTTTAGGTCTTCCGACGCCTCTCTTATTCTTCCAAGGTCTCCATCTTTACATTTTTGGGGTCCATCTTACGAGGTCTTGTCTCGCAACTTGTCCTGCCTATTGCTAATTCAGTCTTGCTACGCGATCTATGATATCCGCTATTCTGGTTCTGGTACTTATTTCCTCAATTCCTATTCTGTCTCTAGGCTTATACCAAGCATGGATCTTGAAATGTGTGCATTTGAGCTTTTCTACATTTCTTTCTGTAAGGACCATGGTCTCTAATGCGTATGTAGTCACTGTCAGTATCCATGATTCGTATGTTTTCCGTTTCAGACAAATCGGAATCTCTTTATTTTCTAATATGCGTCGTAGTTTTCCAAAATCTGCTCAACTCATCCCTATTCTTCTTGGCAGTCCCGCCGTTTGATTTTCTTTGCCGAGTTATATTTTATGTCCAAGATATAAATATTCAGCAAAGGTAAAATGGAATAGAGATAAGTCCACCTTGTAGTATAGTAGTTGACACGTTCACCTACCACGCTTGAGTTCCTAGGTTTGATTTCTTTCAGGGTGGGCGTAAAATATTCATTTTCAAGAATGTATATATCGAATGCACACACTATTGCCTGAATTTAGGGACAAAACTCAAGGCGAGGAAAGTACATCCTAATGTCATATGAAGATAATAATTTTAAGGTGAAGACAGTAGAATGTAAATTCTTTATCTTGAGTTTTGTTTCTGAATAATTTATACCTACTTGTCGCCACCAAATAACTAAATTTAACTAAATCAGCCACTCAACTGAGCGACAAAGCTGTCCATTAAATGCCGGCATTCAACAAAATGGCTAGGCGGTTCACTGAATGAACGTTAAACGAAAGGGTTGAACGTCAGTTAGCCTGTTTAATTTTATAATACAACAATATTTTTGCTATGTGAAGTTAGGTTAGGTTAGGTTGGGTTAAGTTTAATAAAAAAAAACATTTTTTTTTACTTAAGTTAACCCTTAACTTAACTTAATATTTAATCCTTAACGTAACTTAATATGTTAAGCGAAAAATATTTTTTTCTTTATTATTGAATTTAACCCAGCCTATCTTAACCTAACTAGGCGGCTTTTGGCTCGGCCGTTTCCATAGGGCTGCTGGCTAGCTTTCAACCAACCAACACGTTCAACGGCAAGTTATCGTAGATCATTCAGCGAACGGCTTTACCATTCAGTTGAATTTCAGCATTTAATTAACAGCCTGGCCGCTAAGTTGAGTGGCTGATTTGGCTATTTGACGGCGATATATCGATAAAGATTAAGAATTTATTAAAGATTAAGAAGGAACAGAAAATTTAAAACAGCATTTTTAAAATTCTTTGTTACTTGTAGGTATTATTTGTTAACCCTCGATATAAAAATAAACCCCATAGACTGAATAATCCCTATACCGGCGTGGGGTTTTAGGTTTTAGGCCGAAATGGGGTTGGGGGTACCTACGGAGCAGGGTAAACAGGGGAGGCTCTGGCTGTGTTTGCTCTGCACTCGAGTAGAGAGTGAAGCGCGCCCCCTGCCCCCGATAGTGGGCACCCTGCACCCAGTCCGACCCCCTCGAGGGGGTTTTCCGATAAATAAATACTGATTGTTTCCACAATAATGATACATTCTTACAGACAGACATCTCAACAGATACGAAAAAATCATTTGAAAATGAACATGTAAGTCTCATCATCATCATCATTCCCTTTCCACACCTAATGGTGCACAGGGCACTGCATTGGTACACCAATCACAGCGTATCTTGATCATTTTTGTTACAAGAAGGTAAGATGATCAGTCTTACGCCTCAGTACCAGTCTAGGGACTTTTAAATATTCTGGTGAGATAACATCCTTTTTTTATTTTTTATTAATAAATTTCATGAAAGATACATGTTTTTTTTAATTCTATACATATCAACTTTTACACATCTAGTAAATGTTATCACTGTAACTCTCCAAAAAAAGAGACTAACTCTTGTGCTTGGAGAGTGACTTACACTGTTGTAGTTGTTTACATAATTTTAAATACGAGTACCTACATGAAAAAAAAACATAGGATTTATAAAGAAAAAACATAAAACAATAATACATTCATACTAATTAAAATTTAATGTAGTTTTTACACGTGTTCAAAAGATTTCTTTAGATTTACTTTAAATATATTTATTGATATATTATTTTTAATAGTTTTTAGTTCATTGGGAAGATACTTTGACCATGAATTTAATATTATGTTGGTATCTGAGTGACTTATTCATCTCAAATTCTTTTATTTTTTCTTTTTTATAAATATGTAAATTAGAATTTAAATAAATATTTCGTATAAAGCATGCCGGGAATCGGACCCGAGACCTCTCGCATGGTAGGCAAACGCGCTGACCATTACACCACGAGGCATGTAAGTCTAGGCACTTCCTATTTATTTATTAATTTAATTTATTTAGGAAATAACAGTTGTTATTTTTATTTTTATTTAACTTTTGTACATAATAGTATTAGTACATTGGCGGGCTTATTGCCAAATGGCAATTTCTTCCAACCAACCAATAAAATAAAAGTTTTATTTTCATAATTCAAGTTACAGAACATATTCAATAGAAAAAAAATAATAAAAAGTTAAAAATGTATAAAAATAGAAATAAACGTATTTGTTTATAAATTACCTTAAATCAAAACTATTATTCCAGCCAGTCTGCAAGCATTTGGACATAATCAAACATTGTTGAATACTGAACATGCTTAAGTTATCGCAGTCATAAGTCGACGCGTGTGTAACCTCTAAGTCAACGCTCGTGTCGGTTTGTTTTGTGTTTTCCTCGTAAATAAATGCAGTTCATCTACGAAAAGTTGGTGTTTACTATAAAAAATACACTTACAATTACTATGGCGACTGCTTTTCTTGACATTTGGCTTGCCAATCACCGCGCCGGCTTAATGCAATAAATAGCATGATAAATAATAAATAAATGAACAAAAATAGCAGTTTTGGAATATTTTCCATATTTGCACCGGTGAAATTCAAATATGTGATTGCGCAGCAGGATTATACGTCGCGAAACGTAAATATTTTGACATTTAATATTAGGTGTTCACAGATGTTCCATTGTGATTGTGATCGCGAATACGATAAATAACCATGGTAAGAAATTGTTATCACGTCGCTTATTAGCACGTCGATAGTTATTTGTGATTGAGCTACAGGGATTATTATAATGAGATGGGTCTTACTAAAAGCGATTCCTTTTGCAAAAAAATGGGCCAATAACAGATATTATTTTTTTCTTGCCAGCATTTTGTAGGAGGTCAACGTCGAGTAAAATAAACATACATGATGTTTTACAACAGAGATGAAGAACATGGTGTAGAAGGGAATATACAAGTCTAGGCATTTACAGGGCTTATGACCCGTCATTGGCGGGTTTGAATGGCCACTTTACGCACTGTGTAACTTTCCCTATTATACATATTCCTTCAATTCTTCCATCTGTTGATCTTTGTGAATTTAAAGAGCTGAAACCTTTGTTGATGCGGGTGTCATTTTTGCCGAATTATTTGTTACCTTTACGCGACAAATGATCAAGATGCGCTGCATTTGGTGCACCAATGCAGTGCTCTATGCACCAGTGAGTGTGAATAAAGACATGATGAATGGTGGTGATGGTTATTGACAATGATTTCAGTTTGTCCAAATATTTGGTCAAACGATATTTTAAAATATCTATTGTCTGTTCATTATTACAAGAATTTCCAAATAAACAAACAAGCCGCGTGATACCCGACAGAGAATAGCCTTTTTCACACACATCTTAATCCAAACGGCACGGTAAAATTATAGTGGACTGACATTTATTAGATTCGTTAATACCTATTTAAATTTGATAATATTTATATTCATCTTGTTTTTATAAAACTCCAAAGTTAATTATTTAAAAAAATATATCAATAAATACAACTCGGTTAATACTTTAAAAAAATTATATTTAAAAAAATGTTAGCGTTCTTATAATTTACCCAAATATTTCAATTTTGATGACCATTTTCAACGAGTTGTAAATAACTCACTATTGGAAAATGGAAATCAAGTTGGCGTAGAGTGGGGATCGAACCTCGGACCATTGATCCGTGAGTCCACGACACTAGCCACGGGACCACCACCCGATTCAAATAATAAGGTGTATAGTGGGTTTTGCATGTTGGTTTAATTGGTGTCCTAACGAAGAGACGGGTACGTCTCGAAACCGGTAGACAGAGAAAAGTCGGTAAGTGGTCAAAAACACAAATATTGAATAACATTTATTTAAATGTTCGACCACAAAGTTAATGCTTTAAATATTAATAATATAATTAGTAACGAGAAAATGTTTAAAAAGACTATAAAAATATGAATAATGGAGTTAGGTAGAAGTAAAATGGATTGTCTCATTCGCCCAAATCAATATTGAATCAACCGCTCCACAAGTCTATGGCTTAAGTTAGGTTTTTGTTTTTTTCATTGTGCGTTTTGTAATATAAATAATATAGATTTACATATATACATAGTTTTTAAAACTGTGAATATTTTTTAAAATTATCTCTGTTTATTAAGTTAGTCTTCTTTGTTTATTCTCTAATGTAAAAACATTTCAAAAAAGTATATTATTAAGTGTCCTCGGCACGGGTAACCCCATTGACGTCACATTATTTTTATTATTAATTATAGTTTGTAAGAGAAAAATATGAATAAATAAATAAATAGTCAAACTTGACAAAAGAGATTTGAATGATTATTTTAACAAAATCATTATTTGTATTTAGCGAGTAGGTACTCTTGGGTAAAATACTGCAACAGGAAATCGACTGGAGATTAGTTAGTCTCATGGTGTACTGGTTATTGCGTTTTCCAGGAATTAAATGAATAAATAATTGTAAAACAATAAATATCGATCCACCGTATTGTATCTTATCATGCCGTGTTGATTTTTGTCGCGGTTAAATTGTGCCTATCATGCGATATCACGCAGTGGGCTCATGGTTTGCACGTGCACAGCGGTCCAGTCTCCGTAATGTACTAGTCGGTAGGTAGTTCTCTCGAAACTTGTGAGATGATGCGTAATAAAAACCCATGGTGCATAGTTAGAAATTAAATTTGATTTAAACTCTTTATAATGAAGTTAATCCTTATTTTATAATGATGACTGGATCATGACAGCTGATGTCTTATGAAAGGAAAATCATTCATTAATAATTGGCCAGTTGATCATTAATGATTTTTTAAACACACTTCTCAAGGTCGAGAGGTTTAGAAAACGTGATTGAATTTTAAAAATGTATTTCTTATTTAACAAGGGCATTGTTAGATTAATATATTTGTATTATGTGCAACCCCCTATTGACAACACTGGGGTAAAACATAAAATTACTTTTAATCAGCAACATCAGCCCTGCGGGAAATTGGATACAAAAAATGTTTTCTTACGCGCGTTAAAAAGTAGAGCGTTAAATTATGCGGCAAAGTTTCTTGAAAATATACGAAAAACACATTTCAAAATAACTATTTTAAACGACGTCACTAGTTCATATGAATCAACCAATGATAAGAGAGTTGTAGAAGATTTCTGGTTCACTTACCGTCAACGAACCTATCGACAGAACTGACCGAGAAGAAGCGTAAGAGAACTTTAGAAGTCACACGCGAAGTAATTTAAAAAATACAAAACTTTAAAAAATCATAGCGCTGATAATACGATACATATTTTTTTTTTTTAAGTTTTATTTTGAAACCGAATTTTAGTTGTTTTGACAAAAGCACGTAATTTAAAATACAAATATCATCATGATATTACTGACAAATTGTTAAATAGAGATGACGCTACATATAACGCGAATTTGAAATCGTGTTCTAAAAATTATTGAACAACATTGCGTGCGTTGTAAAGAGGACTAACGGTTTATGCCGCTTACTCTGAATTCAATGCTGTACGTCTCGCCCTTACGCACTGCTTCACATTTCACAAAAACACTATTTCTCACCAAATACAAGATAAGCTTCGGAACCTATGTTGAATAGAACACTAGTAGGGTGCTTAGTGGTGTTTATCGTTAACCTTTATAACTCTGTGAAATTCCTTGTTTATTTTTTAAATTTTTTTATTTGACCAACGAGCGCTTTCGCATATTCAGGACTAGTAAATCAATCATTTACAATATTTCCATCTTACATACTATTGTTTTGACAAGTGACTGGAAGTTCAACGAGGGACAACTTCTTCTTCAGCCTTATTATATCCACTGCTGGGTGGCGGATGGCGGCCTCTTCCAAACGTCTCCATTCCTTCCTATCACCCGCTTTCATCATCCATGTTTTACCGGCAATAAAAGCGATGTCATCGACCCATCTTTTCTGTGGCCTTCCAAAACTTCTTCTGTTTGCACATAGTCTCCATTTCATTATTCTGGGTGTCCACGTGCCATCAATTTGTCTCGCTAAGTATCCTGCTCACTGCCATTTTAATTTTACTGCATTATCCATGATATCCACGACTCCGGTTGGGCGCATTATTACTTCATGTCTTATTCTGTCTCTTAGACATACACCGAGCGTATGTCTTTCCATGGATCGTTGCCTGCATTTACTGACAACTAAGTTTGTATTATTCAGCGATCAACAATCATCAGGTTTCTAAAATAGCTCGGATCTTGAACCTTATTGAAAATCAGTATTTCCAGATGAGAAAAGCAAGTGTGAACTAAAAACGTGCAGTGCAACAAATTAGACCGAGGATAAATAAAGTGACACAATCAGCAAGAAAAACGCAGACAGTTAAAGTTGACAGTTAACAGTGTCATGGGCGAGGGATGTCTGTAGGGTACCAGGGACTATAATAGGAAAGCCCGTCGCAGGAGGTCAAAAGTCCTGATTTTTTGTTGAAAATAATTTTGATTTCTTTAATTAAGATAATTTAATGCATACTTATATTAATTTATGGTTACTCACAACAGCCTTCATGAAGGTAGTAAATCCGGAAATTTAAATGTGAAATTCTTCACATGTAATGTGTTTGAAATTGTTTTGTGTTAATAATATTAACCCTTAACTATTATCTCTCATCAACTTCAGGGTGCCTGGAAGAATGATTAGACAGGTGCCACAGTTTTGTAGCAACAATTCACGGTCAGTATATACTTGTAATGCCGTATTAAACAGACTTCATGAACTCGGCAATAGTTATTCCCACGTATCTGATATATTTAGTGTAGGATATTGTTCCTATAGAACAAACCTTTTGAACTTTTTCAAAAATAGTGAATAGTAATAATATTTATTTATTTATGCATTTCATAATATATACAATTTTTTATTCACTTTGCCCAGCTGTATGAACCAGTACTTATGATTTTCTTGTTATATTACTTTAAAATATTTTATTATTTAATTTGTTTTTTTACATTTATTCTTGAATTGTTTAAACTTTCCACTGAATATGTTGTATAATTTTTTTGTTATTTTTTTTAAACATAAATCTTGTATTATTTTTAGGTTTAATTTTTTTATAAATCTTGGTTAAAAATAAATTTATACTTTTTAAAAATATATATATATTAAGCCAAATATGGTAGTATTATAAATTTTATAAAAGGCAGATTTGCCGTTTATGTTAATAAAATAAAATAAAATATTGCTCCCATTGACTCGACTGATAATCTGTTACTATTCCTTGTCCACTGAGATGCCCTAAGTTAAAAAACCATTACATAAATATGTAAAAATAAAATATGTAAATGCGTTGTGTAGCATAATACAAAAAAGTACAGGAAAATCTTTAGTAATTTGGAAAATCAGGTGCTGTCATTGCACGCAATGAAGAAAATGGCTTATTGATTTTCAGCTAGTTCTTCGTAAAAAATAGTGTGCTCTATGTTAAGAAAAGTTTTCAGTAGGCGTGACGAAAATCCGGACTCGATGTAAATCCGAGCGCAATCCGATCTAAGCTCTTAAAATCATTAATGATTAATCAAGGTCTTAATGTTTTCGCACAAATGTTCATGCGCGCGCAGATCTTGGTTCAAAAATTTGTTGAAAAACTAGCTCTAAGTTTGCCGTATTTTTCCACAGATTTCACCCAATTTACTTACACTATAATCATTTTGCACAAGATCTTGTATTATTTTATGATCCTTGTAATACGAGCTAAACAACACTTAACTTGATTTTCTTTTACAGTCGAAAGTTCACTTACAAGTCTCAACACATTTGTCTAGGATGCTGTCTCTGATTCAAACTGCAGTATTTTTAATTCCATGTATTCCATTTGAATGAACTATCAAATTATTTATTATCTAATTAGGTACCTTATACGAATTACTGAAATGATTGTTTAGATGTTTTTGTAAGTGGACTAATAAATAAATAAAGATTAAGTTTCCCCGGTAGTCGGGCCGGTATTTAGCTTGCATTTATTTGAACAGTTAATGAGGGTTAGCGTTGAACGTGACTTGCTGAACACGCGCATTCGGTCCGTGTAAGGGAACCGGCTGCGCATGTGACCACAAAGACCGATCCGTCATAAAAACGTTACGCAACAACTGAAAATTCATTAATTTAATAATTAACATTTAAATGTTAAAAAATCATCGGACGAACTTGGTCTTAAATTTTTTATTACTCTTTAAAAAAGCGTCCAGGATTTACCAAAGCGGGAAATAAAATGATTTTAAGCAAGAAATCAATGTCACCCAATTAATATAAGTTGTAACAATAATTAGTCTTTTGGCAACAGCTATTGAATATTAATATACATAGACATGTCCTGAGACCTCAAAATTGATGACACTTAACTCATACCCAACGCGTATTTAGTCGTTCTTCGACCGCCAGCCAGGCGTGACGTTTAGAATCGAAACCAAAATGCCTGCTTGTGTCATGAAAGCGTGTAAAAAGCTTTCGGATAAACATTGTAAAAAGGATTAAGTGACTTTTCATTAGTAAATATTTGTTCAAGAATGATTAACAAAGTTTAAAACAATGGACATTCTTTTTCTTATTTTTTCTTCTGCTGTTACTGCGTCCTGTTATTGCTCGGAGCCTGTTCCTGGGGTGCGGACGTCCAACTGTCCCGCCATCTTTTTGGTGGTCTTCCGGGTGGTGCTGCTGCCACTCTTTCTGAATCTGCTCTCTCCACGAGCTCTCTCCAGAAACGTCTTCTTGATCTTCCCCATCGCACAACATCTTCGGCGTCGCAGATCCTTCTTGTTTCGGAGTTTCTTACTTTGTCTCGGATCGTCGTTCCCGCAATGGGTCGGACAGTTTTCATTTCACTCGTTCTGGGAGGTTTTTTATTTTAGTGGTGTCGGCCCTTGTTTCAATGCCGTATGTCATGATAGGTCTAATGCAGGTTTTAAAAACTCGTACTTTGCGTATCGGCATATGTTTGTTTCCCCATACAGAATTTCTGAAGCATCCAGCCACAATTGATATTGAAATATAAATATTATTTTTTGTAAACGTCAAATTACACCTAGCGGCCAAAGTACGAAGTTCTTCTTGGGCTGCGCTGAAGGAATACGTTTTCAAAATACACGTTTTTCAGGGCCAGACCGCGAAACTTCAAAGGAACATTCCTCATGAAGAGCTTTAAAAAAAATCTTACAATTTTTTTTCCAAAAAGTCTTCAAAAAAAAATGTAACATCAATGTGGAGTAAATCCTTAATTCTCAGACAAGCAGTCCCTCCACAAACCCCTACCCCTCTCCTACCCAGCCGCTTTCCTTGTTCGCGACTTGTGCGCGCATCGTTGGCCAAAAACTTTTTATCGCATTTTGTTATGTCGTGGAGGAGTAGGGGTTTGTGGAAGGGATGCTAGCCCGAGAAAATAAAGACTTACTTCATTTTGAGATCATAAAAAAAAAAAAAATTAATGGGATTTTTTAAAAAGTTTACCATGAGAAATGTTCCTCTGAAGTTTCGTGGTCTGGCCCTGAAAAACCGTGTATAATAAATTTGAGTTACTGTTTTTTTGATTTCCTAAAATCCAGTGAAAATAAATAAATGTGTCGAAAGTATAAATCAAATTGCATTCGGTATTAAATGCGACATTTAATGCATATTGCATTAATGGAGTCAGTTTCCACGGATAGCTTGATGGTTAGTAAAGGGAGTAAAGGCGAGGGGCGAGGGGCGAGGGGCTACATGCTTCTGCACTCTAGCGGTAGCTTCAGTAAACAGAAAGCAGGTAATATTTATATATATGAACACGGGAAAGCGGTATATGGATTTGTTTGCAGATTGAATTGTTGTAATATTTAACATGGCGATGGTACTGTCATCGGACGAATGAGTTCATATTTCTAAATCGGGCCACTATATTTATAATTAATTATTTGACTCGATGCACGGCAACGTCAAGCCAGCTTTCAATGGAGACGTCCATCAGTACAGTTTAGCACACGATAGCCGGACAAAATTCACAATGTAGGATCTGGGCCTCAATATGAACCCTATCTTCATCTGTATATATCGAGACGGTATACTTAACTTCTGTACTATCTGTATCTTCCTCGGTATGTTCTACCTACTTGTCATATTGACATCATATGATTGAAACGAACCAATGAATGACCGCAAAAATTAGTCCGCGTTCCTCTTACTTCATTATCATTAACATTTAAAATAGGTTTCGTTTATATTTAAATAGGCTTCTGCGATAAAACGCTCACTTCAAAGCGATTATAAACTCCAATAAATCCCAATCCAAGCAAAAAATGCTCGCTTGAACATGATTTTTAAAAGACTTTTGACACTTGCCAAGACGATATGCTTAACAATCATCTGTATTTATCTACCGAGCGACTACAAAGCCGGCTTCTTTAACGTCTCGATACGTACACTCCGGAACATAGTAAAACAGACGGAAAAATATATTGACTAATTATTTTTTTATAGTGGCTACTTTCTTACGCCTAGATCTCTTATATGTTTATAGGGCAGAATCTAGCGACTATATTTTTTGCATCTAGCCACTCGTTTCGGAAACTTACAGTTATTTTTTTAAAATTTATTTCTCTCTTATATTTTGAATAGGATTTTAAGAAAAAAAGTGCCAACCTCAAAACAATGAAAAATTTAAGTAAATTAAGGTATAAACCAATGTACTTACATAAAAAACTTGTTGGTGGGGGGGATTGGTAGTGTGTCTTAGTAGTTGGTCGGGAGACTTTTATCTGCAACTACCACGTCATTCTGAAGCTATGTCATTTCAGTGCGTAGATATGTGTACCGCGACGTACGCTTCCCCTTGTTTCATATCGATGTACCTATCCAAAACTTGAAGTTGGGGGGTCGGTAGTGTATCTTCGTAATCGCTAGAGAGAATTAATTTCAATTATACCGTCAAGGTGAAGATATGACGTCTTTATCTTCCCATCATAATCGAGGCCCTGAAGTCAACGAAGTGTCGATACATCCCACCCGACCAATATCAACCCCCTTGAAACCGTATGCGTATGTATGTTCAAACGAGCACTCACATTGCGATTTTATTTTTCCCATAATAAATCAAATAATTATGTCTAGTTTTTGTTTTCGAATTGCTGGCAATCTTCTCTATGGCGTCTCTTTTTGTCCGCTATGTTGCAATACGTAATCCCGCCTGAAATGGTATTCATATTTGACAGTTTGACTATCGTTAGACTGTCCCCGGGGAGCTGTTAACATTTACATATTACAACAGAGATGAAGAACATTTTAGAGAAGGTAATATAGAAGTCTAGGCATCTACAGGGCTTATGACCTGTCATTGGTTGATTTAAAAGGCCACTTTACACACTGTGTAACATTCACCATTTTGCCTATGTTTGAAAATCTATATTTCTTCAATTCTTCCATCTGTTGATTTTAGTGAAGTTAAAGAAATATTGATGTTTAAACATAGACGAAATGGTAAATGTTACGCAGTGTGTAAAGTGACTACTTAAACCAGTCAATGACAGGTCGTAAGCCCTTTAAATGCCTAGATATACCCTTCTCTAAAATGTTGTCCATCCCTGTTGTAATTTGTTATTTTTTAAATTACTCTGTCCGTGACGTCCTAAGTTCTTGTCAGTGAGTGCGCTGATTAGTGAGTAAGCTTCCCGGAAACCAGAAATCTATCACAACACTCTATCATTGGTTGATTCGGATGAACTGGCGACGTAGTTCTAAGTAGTTAATTCTATTAAAATTATTTTAATTATTATGTAATACGTCACGATTTATGTTAATTTTTAAAAGTGTGACCATTAATTTTTTTTTGGAACATCGTCATGAATCTTGACATCACAACTATTAATTCCATACATGTCGCGTTTTTCTAGTTACTCATTTAAAAAAAAAATATTTTTTATAGTTACATATGAAATCATTTCTCCACAATATTATGGCGGCCTCCGTGGTGTAGTGGTCAAGACTCTTGACTCACACACGGAATTTTCCGGGTTCGATTCCCGGTGAGAACACAAAAAAAAATTCTGATGTGATTTTTCGCAAGTCTGGGTGTTCTGTGATGTAATTCTGTAATAACTGTTGTGGTACAAAAATAAAAATAAATATATGTAATATTCATATTAATTTTGGAAATACAATTAATTATTCTAAATTCATTTCTTTACAGATTTGAAAAATCACTAAGATAGACCAGATCTTATCTTAAGGTAGTAATAATTTGTTTTTTTTTGTCCTAGCTTTAATTTTATTTAGTTGTAATTTATTTTATAAGTGTCTGTATTTATTATAAGAAATTGTATTTACCAGTTTTAAAATGGACTGCATAAGTCCGTCAAATAAATAAATAAATAATAAATGTATTTTTATCGGTATTCGTAGTACGTGATATTTCCCTCATATCCATGAAATGCCCTTTGATTTGCGCTAGTAATGTGTATATTTAATAATACGCCATTGTATTTTAATCCGTCAAATAAATCAGATGCTTCGATACAAATGCAGCGGTCTATGTACCATTAGGTACGGAAATTATGAACAAAGTTGTCGGTGAAATCGGGTTTTTATTTCATTAAAAATATTATTTACAAAAACCGATAACATGTAAATGAGATTCTAATTTTTAATACGAAGGTTTTACGCTCCGCAGTGATGCCATAGAAAAATATTATCATAAAAGAAAAGCAAATATTTTCACCGGTTAAAAAAGCATTTGAAATTATTAGTGTGTACACACTGAAATTATTCAAGATTGACATAAGCTTCTGGCTTTCCCGCTCTTTTTATTCCTTCGGCTCAATTTACACAGAGCGGTGACAGTCCAAAAGTTCGTGTTTGAGTTGCCATCTAACAAAACCAATTTTTTACCATTGACGAGCCAAATAGGTCATACGCCGAGTAAATGCCTAGACGTGCAGTTTTCCTTCAGTAAAATTACCTCTGTCTCTTTTTATATTAGGGTTCGCATCATATTTAAAAAATAGAACCAGATGAAATATTATTATATATTAACAGATTACAACAGAGTTGAAGAACATTTTAGAAAAGGAAATATAAAAGTAGACATTTCGTTTTCCGGGCTCATGACCTGTCATTAGCTGGTTTACGTGGCCATTGTATTCACAACATTTACCATTTTGCCTTACGTTTGAACATCCACATCTCTTCAATTCTTAGATCTGTTGATTATTGTGAAGTAAATAGTAGAAACTTTTATTATTGCGAAAATATTTATCCGATTGAATTATTTTACATGTTAGAAAACGCCTGAACGCAATTTTACAATTTTATACTTTTTCTTTGACTAGTTCGTTTAAAAACATTATTTAAAGTTTATCAAATGTTTGCGCACAAAATACTGGTAAACAAATTACAACAGAGATAGAGAATATTTTAAAGAAGGAAATATGTAAGTCTACGCATTAACGAGACTTATGACCTGTCATTAACTGGTTTAAGTGACCACTTTTAAATGCTCTTCATCTGTGCTGTAATTTGTTAATCTTCAATAACTCGCTGGAGGGTGAAATTCAGTCTTTTGTCGGCAAACGTTTTGACAAACTCAAAATATTCTGTTGTGCTATCTGCACAATCAGGAAGTTCAGTGCAACGAGAAATTGGATATAAAAAACATTTTTTCATGCGCTGTAAAAATAACAGCATTTTATTGTACGGCGAAGCTCCTTAAAAATGTATTAAAAAATAAATAAAACTGATTTCGATAAAAATCAACTAGTTTGAACGACGTCACTAGTTTTCCGAAATCTAACAATGACAGAGTGTAGTGGTACATTTCCGGTTACCTAGAAGCCAACCCACCAATCAGGACAACTCACCGTAGAGAATTCGAGACATCACTAGAGTAATTTCAAAATCAGAAAACTTTAAAAAAAATCATTGCGCAGATAATATTCGATACAGTTTTATGTTCGCAACTAAAGCCACTTAAATTGCCAATAAGTGGATCGAGAAACTTTTGAGAAGTACAGACGAGGCCAAAACATTTTGGAAGCATGAAACGCCCACATACGAACTAACTCAGACTCTCTCGGGGCATGGATGAATGAGGGAATATCTGCATTGCTTCGGTCTGCGAGACGATAGTTGCTGCCCATGTGATGGCATCACTGAGCAGACTGTAGAATATCTTCTAATATACTGTCCAATGTTAGATAGGCCGAGATGGGAGCTTGAATGCAAACTAAACACTCGGATAGCTGCGACAATAACCTAGCTAAGCTAGACTAAGACTATAACCTAGCTAAGCTTCTGAACTGTAATGTTACACGAAGAGAAACTGTTCGGTTAATTACAGGAATGATCAAGCAGGCTAAGTTATTTAATGGTGGTATTAAGCTCTTTTTCTTTCAAACATTTACGACTAATTTATTTTTTTGTTAATGTAATATTTTTAAGTGTTATTTTATTAATTCTGATTTCGCTTTTATTTTTACTATTGTTGTCTTCGGAGGAAGAAAGTTAAAGTCTACTGAATACAATTTCAAGATAAATATTTTATTTTTATTTTATTAACATAAACAACAAATCTGGCTTTTACAAACATTTATAATACTAACATATTTGGCTATTTATATGTTGTTTTTTTTTTTACGTAAATTTCCTTATACCCAAGTTTTATAAAAAAATAAGTAAACCTAAAAATTATACAAGATTTATATTAAAAAAATTAACCTAAAAATTATATAGCATATTCAGTAGAAAGTTTAAATAATAAAACATTCTACAGTAATACAACAAGAAAATCATAAGTACTGTTTCATACAGCTGGGCAAAGTGAACAAAAAACTGTATATATTATGAAATGCATGAATAAATATATATAATTACCATTCACCATCTTTGAAAAAGTTCAAAGGGTTTGTTCTATAGGAACAATACCCTACACTAAATATATCAGATACGTGGGAATAACTATTGCCGAGTTCATGAAGTCTATTTCATACAGCATTACAAGTATACACTGTCCGTGAATTGTTGCTACAAAACGGTGGCACCTGTCTAGTCATTCTTCCACATATTCGATAAAGCCTTGCATAAAACAAATACTTTATACAAATATCTTGCAACTATAATAAAAATACTCAACTTAACTCGTCTGGTGTTTAGTAAATAACAGCATTTTTCGATATTATTCCTGGCCGATTACCTTTATTTCTCATCCTTATGGTATCTACCTGACATCAAGATAGAAGAAATTCCAAATTAGAAGATTTGTATTTGGAACAAAACACACAACATTTTTGACATAACATCACATTGCATAAAAGTTTCTGAATCGTCACGCGTCCTTCTATATTTATCATAAATAATTACATATATCATAGTGCTTTTTATCATCCAGTGCCCGAAACTGAAGAACATTCATATCATATTAAAGGAAGGTGTCCATTCCATGTTCCTATCCTTTATTCAAATACTCCCAACCTCTTACAAAACTGAATGAAATTCGTTTTCCCATTACAGTCCGCCTTTTCCTTAACATCTGGGTAACACAAAAAAGACTCGTGCAGCAAATCCTGCTCTGACCCTGATCAGCCTCTATAATAATGGACAGAGGATCGAGAAAGTTGACAGCTTTCAATACTTGAGAGTCCACACAGCTGATGATGGAAGCATCCACAAAGAGCTCGCAACTCGCCTAGGAATTGCTGGAGCAACTTTTAACATGACGCGTGTTGTCTGGAACTCTAGTCTATACTCGGTCAAAACGAAATACCGATTATTCAACTCTTGTATAATGCCATCACTCCTATATGGGTGCGAATCTTGGCACCTTATCAAAGTTCAAAACACCAAACTTCTAAATTTTGTGAGTAAGTGCTTGAGAAGAATATTAGGTGGTTCGATTTTATTACTAACATTGAAGTCTGAGAACGGACGCAGCAGCCGAGCGTAACGAGCGTCTTGAGGATGCCGCGGTGGACCTGGCTTAGACACGTGCTGCGCATGCCTCAAGAGAACCAAAACCCAAGTTGCGTCGTCTTTAAAGCTGCGGGCTCACGCCGTTCTGGAAGGCCGTCGATGACGATCTTTCGACTTTATTCGGCGGAACTAAGGGGCGCTGGATTGACGTGGGAGGAGGCAAGAATGCTGGCTGGCGATAGCGTCTTCTGGAGGCAACTAGTGATGTCCACATGCTCAACTTAGGAGCGGATGTGGAAAAGAAGAAGAAGAATTTTAATTTCTTTGTTGAAATAAAAATATTTATTATTATTGGTGTTCAGTCAAGACACCTCTCGAAATTTTTTATTCAATTTACCACGCTATTGCGTAGCTAGTTGCATAACGTGGTGACTCTATTTCACGCTAGCTTCATCTGACGTTTCCTTCACGTATTTATTTTGACGTTTATTTCAAGATGGCGTACACATGCGCCTGTCACCTGTCCCCCGCTGCTGGCCGTGTCCGAGAAGTGTTTACTTTGAACATTTACTTTTCTTTTCTGACGTCCATAAAAATGTTTACATCCTATTTGTGTGCGTTTTAAGTTTTAATTAACATAATTTAGATAGATCGTGACCAACGATTATTATTTTTAGAAAATAATAAGCAATTTTAAACGACCGACTGTTATTACAACCGATTTTTATAAGGTGTGTACCTAAGTGCGTTTGAACCCTAGGTTAATAATTAGTGCCTGCCGGTGAACCAAGTAAATATACACATTTCGTTTGTCAGTAGGCACACTAGAATATTTTATTCAAAAACGACACACATATATAGGTAAGCAGAGTTTATTAAAGATTTGAATGGACTGTAGGTATTTATGATATTGAATCTTGTAAGATTCAATATCCCTATTTAAAATATAAATGAAAACTATTTTAAATGTCAATGACGTAAGAAACGAGGACTAATTTTTTGCGGTCATTCATTGGTTTGTTTCGATCATAAATATGATGTCGACATGACAAGTAGAGAGAACATACCGAGGAAGATACAGATAGTACAGAAGTTAAGTATACCGTCGATATATACAGATGAAGATAGCGTTCATAATCGAGGCACAGATTTCATTCAGGTCTCAGAGAAAAGAGCTTGTACAAACTCACCTGCGCCTGCGTGAAGAGGACTCTCCTCTTTCGTCTCTGGGCCAGAGGAAACTGCATGGGCTTGGAGTCAGCTACAGAACACGCTGCCAGGCCGGGCATGTTGTTCATGGCGTGGTTCATGCTCGCCGAAGACGAGCCCATGAGCCGGGATACTGCAAAACCAATAGCACGGCTATTCATCCAAAATACACATAGGGACATAGCCATTTTAGAGAAGGTATTATGGAAGTCCAGTAGCTTTATCACAAATAACTATCGACGTGCTAATAAGCGACGTAATAACAATTTCTCTCCATGGTTGATTATCGTATTCGCGATCACAATGCAGTATCCGTGAACACCAAATATTAAATGTCAGTATATTTACGTTTCGCGACGAATAATCCTGCTGCGCAATCACATATTTGAATTTTACTGGTGTAAATATAAAAGATATTCCAAAACTGCTATTTTTATTTATTTATTTATTATTAGTCATGCTATGTATTGCATTTAGCCGGCGGCGGCTGTTGGCAAGCCGAATGTCAAGAAAAGAAGTCGCCATAGTAATTGTAATTTAATTTTAACTTTTTTGTATTAGGTACTCCTTACTTTTTTGCAAATGCAATATATTGTATTATTTTTTAAAGAAAACGCCGGTTTTTCGCCAATGAACTGTATTTATTTACGAGGAAAACAAAAAACAAACCGACACGTGCGTTGACTTAGAGATTACACTCGCGTTGACTTATGACTGCGATAGCATAAGCATGTTCATTATTGTTCATTGTGATCGCTCAAATGCTTAGCACGTTTCTCTTATGGGAAGAATCAGAAGATATCTAACTACAGATTCGCGCAGGATGATTTATAACTCCATAATTGTGCCTCATATAAATTATTGTAGTAGTATTTTGTTTTTGGCAACTGAAGGGGAAAAAATAAACTTGTTTTACTGTTTTTGTTTTTGGCAACTGAAGGGGAAAAAAATAAACTTAGTGTTCTGTATGAGAGTAATTTTGAGAAAAAATAAATACACTAGAATAAAGTTGATGCTGAAACAAGCAAAAATTATGACAGTATATCAACTAATATATTTTAATGTAATGTTTTTTGTTCATAAAATGATCAATGGTTATACCTCAAATGAGTTGACTCATAAGGTTTTATCTAATCAATGTGAACATGTATATAAAACAAGAAATAAACATGAAGTAAGACTACCGTGCGTTTCCAGAAACTATCTACCAGCCAGCGGGCCACATGGCGACGGTATCTACCTACTGTCTACAAAAGCTTCTCTTCGGACATCTATCTCCCTTTGTTAACCATGGGGTTAAAACAGTGTTTTGTTTATTTAGTTTTTTATTGCTTACTTCTTGGCATGAACACTTGACCAATTTACTACTATACTCTATTTTTTATAAATTTATTGATATTGTTTTAACTTTGCTGGAATTCCTCTCGTCCATGCGCTTTGTAGCTGCACGATGATTAGTTATCTAGCTTTCATATATCAACTTAAAAAACCTAAATTTTGTAAATGGGGTCTAGAATTCCAATCGTCTCTGCGCTTAGTAGCTGCAAGACGTGTTGTAATCTTACTCCTTTTTATTATTCATATTAATATTATTTTTTAATACACTAAATTTATTTGTCAATTTTTAAAATGTGTAAATGTGGCTAAATTTCTAACTGTCTATGCGCTCTGTAGCTGCAAGACGTCCTGTAGTCTAGCTCCTATCTGTTATAATTTTTGATTAATCTTAATTGAAAACGAGGAACTAGAATCCCAACCGTCCATGCGCTCTGTAGCTGCAAGACGTACTTGGATATTTATTAATTGTACAGCGCCCTTGAGGTGATTTTCACAAAAATGGCGCTATATAAATTATCCAACTATATATATATACCATTTCGTAGGAAAACAAATACACGGAACTCGTTGATGCACCGAGCTGTACAGTTATATTATAAGGAAATACCATTAGAAATAAGAGAGCAAAAAAACGTTATTTTATTTAAATGTCAGTTAAAAAAACATGTGTTTAGCAGATAAGTTAGTTTTTAAAAAGTAATCTTATTCGTGTTAGCTTTATAGAAGTTTTCTTTTTAAGTAGCAAATAAATTACATTTTTTTATTTATTTATTTAAATCTTAAAGTAGGGCACACATTTCATACATATTGTTATGTGTGTTCTAATAATAACATTGCAAATATATTTAATTTATAAATTGTTTATCACATATGTCTTGACCATTATTTTAAATTTTGATATGTTTTTTTCTTCATAAATATTTTTTTCCATTTCGTAATACTTTTTAACTGCTTTAAATAAAATTGAATTTTGTGACTTTGCCTTTTTCCTAAATGGAAGTCTAATTTTGTTCTTTTCTCTAGTATTGTGATCGTGTTCATGCTGGTTCCGATCAATTTTTTTCCAAAATTCTGTTTTTTTATTAGAGTTTATAATTTTATGAACAAATATCATCGTATTGTAAAATATTCTTTGTTTATATGTTAATAATTTCATTTCATTTACCATCGACTTTACCCTCGTGTATCTGTTTTTTTTTTCAAAATGATTCTAAAGGCTTTATTTTGTAATACAGTTAGTTTTTTAAGTGTACGTACACGAAATGTAAATAATTAGTATATGTTTTGATAATAATTAGATTTAAGTTAACATTAGGACATTCATTTATTATGTTTGTACTATTTTAAGACAAAAATTTAAAAAATTGGAGTGACTTTCAACTTATTTAAAATTTCGTCCGAAACTAGAACAGAAGCCGAAATTCGGTTCCGGCTGAAAATCTTGTTCGTTTGGAGACTAGTATTATATCGTGTCGTTTGGATTTGCGTGATGCGTTGTTTTTTTATTTTTGAAATTTGACTAAAGATTTTCGACCGCGGACCCTCCTCAGATCGAGATTCCAGAAATATCCATACTTTATATGACAGCATCCCAATTCCCCACTGATTGTGTCCAATGTTTATTTTGTTATTCGTAAAGCTCCCAACATATTTGGTGCGTGTCCAAGCGACAAGACAGGAGTCAATATTTGTTCGACAAAATGCATTCTCAGCCCCTTTCTCGTACAATAATACACCGATACTGAGGTAGACTTTTCCTGGACTAGAAAAGACTTAAAATTCTTTTCTGAGAAAAAAATAACGACCGTATTTTGGTTGGAAATATTGCTGTATTTTTTCATTTTAATCGCAGTAGGCAAACGACGCGACGTATAATTATTTAAAATCATAAATAGTGGAGTATTTTTTAAGTCTCATAATAATTGAGAGAGTTCATTTTTGGATTATTATTATTATTATGGATTACTTATATAGCGCCATTTTTGTAATATAATACCTCAAGGGCGCTTTACAAATTGATCATATAAAGGTATAAATTTCATTTTAACTGTTGATTGATTTGGTGCTTATTTTGTAGAACTTCATATTTGAACTTATAATATTAGAAATCAAACACTGATTTGAGTCTACTGAACACTTTATTTTATTTTTAACATTTCGCCTTCGTTTGAAAATGCCCTAACAAGGCGAAACAATCGTCACGAAATTTTTGTTTTTATATTTATTATATTTGTAAAAATAAAATAAAGTGTTCAGTAGACTCAAATCAGTGTTTGATTACTAATATTATAAGTTTAATCTTAACTTTTTTAATTTTAAAAAACAATGTACTTTGTCACCACATGCTAAGGATTTATTCTAATGATTTAGAGATCAAGTGGGTTAAGTTTCTTCAGAAGCATCACTTCACTCTCACAGTTTCGGACCTCTGCTGGGAGAGCATTCCATGCCGCAGGGCCTGCGACCGCAAATGCGCGTTTGCCGAATTTAGTGCGCTGTTTGCGTAGAGGGATAAAAGCTTTTCCTTTCGACGTAGATGTAGCTGAGATCTAAGCTTAAGACGTATGTCAGCTAGTTCATCTGGAATGCAGAATTCCCTTATACTTGTTTTTTTATTTTTTACTATTATATCTAATTGCATTGTAGTATTGGCAAATACGCATTTCATAGATACATATTTTTATTTCTTATTTTTTCGTGATAATATATGCTTGCTTGTTTATTAATTTAACTTAAAAATGTCTTTCTTGCTTACCGTAACACTTTATTTATTGTTTGCTTTACAGAATTTATTTCATAAGCATTTTAGCATCTTAGCATTTTTTGTTTATATGCTTACTGTTTTTTCTTGCATACCTTTGTTATTATTGTTTTTTTTTACTTTGTAAAACTTTTTATCATATAATTTTTAACTAATTTCTCAATTTTTTTCTGTATATTCTGTTTATTAATTAGTATGCTAGCATGTATTTCATTTTTATTTTTTCTAAATGCCTTTTGGGCGTTAATGAACAAAATAAATAAATAAATATTCTGGAGCAGAGTTGTGCAGTGACTTATACATAAGCTAACAGAGTTGGTATTCCACCCTATGTGAAAAACGTAGCCAGTGTAATTCCCGAAGTAGGAGTGATTTGATTGATCTTAGAGATTCCAATTGATCAGATTGAGAGAAAAGAAAAATAAAATCCACGCTTTGTCTATGATTTATGTCACTTGAAATTTTGACTGCTCGTGTCCGTAATTTCTGGAGTTTAGCAAAGTCTTATATTCAAATTTCTCAGTAATTTATAATATTTTCAAAGGCACCAAAATGTGGAGCAAAAACAGCAGTGTTTATACATATATTTACTTTATGTAAAAAATATCAAATTCAATAAAGCAATACTGAATTATTGTATGACCTATCCCCTATCTAACAGCAACTAAAGAACTCTTTAAACAAACTAAGCAATTAAATATAACCGAACTCTTTAAACTAGAATCCTTAAAATTTATTCATAAATTAGCCACAGATGTAATTGTAGATGAAGAACTAAAGCTTGAAATTTTTTTTAGTAAACATGGACATAAAACGAGACAAGGACAGTCGAGACTAATAAACCATGGACTGAAATTATACAATAAACTACCAGACAAAACTAAACAAAAGACTCAGACAACCTTTACAAATGATGTAAAAAATATTATTTTCAACAACAGAATATGAATAAAAAATAATGTATTTGTTTTGCAAAATGTATTAATCCGTAAGGGTTAAAAAAAAAATTTCAAAAAAAAAACATCATGCGTTTTAAAAAAAATATTATACTTCTTATGACGTTAGGATTTGATTCATTATTTTCCTCCAAATCTACATCGTAAAAAAGACTATGAAACCTTTATTTTAATGTAATACAAAAAAAACATGTAGGTATTTTAGGGTTAAGTGCTGTGTTGGTTTCGATATGTAGAGTGAATGGACAGCAAAAAAAAGCTTAAAATATTTGTTTACTTATTTCGTTCAAATGCGTAATCTAATCATTCATCTTCTCCATTCTATCAATAACTACATCGCTCCTTGGAAATAAAGTGACACAACTGAAATAACCCATTTTTATATGGAATGCGACTTTTGGTGGGTGCAGAAACGAAGTCGAGTCGATATCAGTCGTCTGGTTCTATTTCACACACAGAACATTATTATTTATGTCAAATATTACATGAATAATTATTTCAGGATAACCTCCCAACGTGGGCGTGGGTCGGAGGGTAGGAGAAATATTGCTGATGTACCGAGTTATAGAAGATGGGAGGGAGAGGGTGGTTACAAATAGAACGACAATAACGGCAACCCTTGTATTTACTCAGTTCATATTTACATTTCATTCGATATTAGTTGGTATTTTACATTTGACAATATCTGAGATGCGACGTGCGACGATGGAGAAAAGAAGGGGAATAAAACTGTTTACTGTTTACGGTAATTACACATATAGAACTTAGCCATTTTTTATTTGATAATGATGATGAGACACAGACTGTTAAAAATTGATTTAATAGTTGATGATGGCACCAAAGTTCATACAATATTTGGATTATTTTGATTAACTGCCTCGATACCAGGGGCAAATTGCCTATTTATTTATTCGTATTTTTTATCTTACAAACTATAAATAATAATAAAAATAATGTGACCTGACTGGGGGTTACTTGTGCCGAGCACACTTAACAATATACGAGTGCTTTTAAAAAAATGTAATAAATATTTTTACATTTGAGAATAAACAAAGAAGACTAACTCAATAAACAGAGATAATTAACAAAGTGTTCAGACAGTTTTAAGTACAACGTATTTATGTTTATAATTAATTTATATACATCTATATTATTTATATTACAAAACGCACAATGAAATAACAAAAACCTAACATAAGCTATTCACTTGTGGAGCAGTTGATTTAATATTGGTTTGGGCGAATGAGACAATCCATTTTTCTTCTACCTAGCTCCACTATCCATTTTTTATAGCCTTTTGAACATTGTCTCGTTACTAATTGTTTTAATAGATAGTGAAAGTAGGTTTTAGATTTTAATTGAATAATACGCGATTATGGGCAGCTTATTATTATAATCTGACTATCCATAATAACTTTACTTACAGAAAAACAAACAAATGATTATTATTTCTTATAAACTATTGCCACCGTTTGTATTTTTCTCCAAATATAAATAAAAATATTTATAAAACGCGCCCAGCGCCAGCAGTGAGTCATGAAACTAGCCGATTATCCCAGCTTATTTCTTCATTTAAATAATTATACTACATTGTGAACATTTTAAATCCAGTCGTGTTTTTTTATTCGTGGAGTAAGCTTGCATAATAAACAAATTACTTGATGATTCTCGATTTGGAAAACAGTATTTCGAAAATTATTTCTTAAGGGCCAGTTTTCTTTTAGGTGATATAGTTGACGTATGATCACCATTACTTTCATGGCTGGTTTAAGTGGCCACTTAAAACGGCCAATGTCAGGTCATGAGCCCTGTAAATGCCTAGACTTCCATATTCCTTTTTCTAAAATGTTCTCCATATTTATTTATTTCATTTTTATTTTTTTAAACATAAACGGCAAATCTGCCTTTTACAAACATTTATAATATAAACATATTTGTAATATTAACATATTAATTTCCTTATACCCAAGATTTATAAAAAAAAAACCTAAAAATAATACAAGATTTATATTTAAAAAATTAACCTAAAAATTATACAGCATATTCAGTAGAAAGTTTAAATAATAAAACATTCTACAGTAAAACAACAAAAAAATCATAAGTACTGTTTCACACAGCTAGGCAAAGTGAACAAAAAACTGTATATACTCGTAGAATCGTGGAAAGACGGGAGTGTTGTCAAGTTACGGAAGGTGTTGACCTCGCTCTTTCATGACATTGGTCGTAGGGAGTCAGAAAAGTTGATGCATGCCACGGATTGGAGAACCTTACTGGATGTCAAAAATAAAATATAAAAAATAAGGAATAATTAAAAAAAAATATATCTATAGATGATTACCATGAAGTTTCGCATAAATAAATTGTCTATGTTTTTTATGAATGTATGTATGTGTATGCGCATGGGTGTATGTACGTGTGTGTGTATGTACATGTGTATATATGTGTATATTTATATATACATGTGTGTATATGTGTGTATGTCTGTATGTATATGAATCAAAATGTGTATCCGAATAAGTGTATATTTTGTTTGTCTGTGCTCTATATTAATTTGTTAAATATTATAATATATAAAAATGTAATTGCCTAGCTTGGAACGGGGTATGTACCCTTGTTAGCTGGGCAAAGTGAATATGGAATTGTATTTTGATAAAGAGTGTGAATAAATAAATAAATAAATAAATAAATAAATATATGTATATAATTCGTTGTCATTTGTCACATTTTTACTTGTTTGCCTAATTTACAACGTAATTTACTCACTAATTTACTACTAATGGCGAAAGTGGTAAATTCGCGATTTCAGTGCATCTGACTGAATGTTATCTATTGCCAGATGTTTTTTTTTAAATTCTTTATCCTTTCCTTTTTTAATAAAAAACGATACTTAAATATTTTTTATAGTATCTAAACTTAAAAAATTGTGATTACCATACCAATCTCGTATGTATTGTTTATTGTCCGTGAACCATAATAAATAAAATAACATAAAATAAAATTTTACTACCTACAAATAAAAGAGACCATTTTGTTTACATTGCAGGAATCTTACCGACTATACTCGGCCTATAAAAATATTGTGGTTGTCACACCCTTGTTTTGTGGACAATGTGTCCATTTACAGCAACATCGCCTACATCAGATGTGCATATGTTCTATTCTCAGAAAGGGCAGAAGAAAAACCATCTTTACAAGTTTACAAGCGCGTTGCATATTGCATTTCAATTCGTGGAAATTTGTTTTTCTTACCTTTATTCTCTGTCGAACTTTTAAAGGTTCATTCTGATATCACTATAAAGCTATGGTTTCCTAGAAAAGCGGGGCCATTATTTAGCAACCGTAATATGACGTGATGCTGTGGGCGAAATAAAATTACAACCTCAATGTCCAAGACATGTAAACTTCAAGAAAACGGTGGCGTTATCTGGCGGCCCAGACATCTTATTTTATTTTATTTATTGATTTGGTTTACAACCAATCAAAAATAACATATAATATAAAGAAATATTTGAATTTAAAAAGACACTTATTTAACTTATTTTTCATCAATTACACGTGAACACTAATAAAATACATATTTATACACGGTTCTTCAGGGCCAGACCGCGAAACTTTAGAGGAACATATCTCACAGTAGCTTTAAAAAAATTCTTATCAAAATTTTTCCAAAAGGTCATTTAAAAAAAAACTTTTTTTTTGTAATCTCAAAATGTAGTAAATCTTTCAATTCTCGGACTAGCATCCCTTCCGCAAACCCTATACAAAAAAAATTGAGGTAAAACTGTATTTGACCGACGAAGCGATACGCACCAGACGCGGACAAGAGAAGTGGCTGGGTAGGAGAGGGGTAGGGGTTTGTGGAGGGACTGCTTGTCCGAGAAATTAAGGATTTACTAAATTTTTGTATTGCATTTTTTTTAAATGGCTTTTTGGAAAACTTTATAAGGATATTTTTTAAACTTACCATGAGGAATGTTCCTCTGCTATTTCGCGGTCTTCTCCTGCAGAACCGTATATAAAATAACAAATTAAATTATTTTTAATAATAATGAAATTATTGTGAACATTAATTCGTTAATAACAACGTATTATATACATGTAAATGTAAACATGAATAAAATACACATTTAAATCAAATTAACAATATAAATTATTTAAATCAAATTATTGTTAAAAATTCATTCATTAATATAAAACTTATAAAAACAATAAATAAACTAATAAAATATGATTCGAAAAACTTGTCTGTGATAAGAAAATGCTTTAATTACAATGTAACTGTAATTAACAGTAGGTACCGGGGGCATGCGGTGAAATTTTCCGTTAGGAAAGCAGTCACTTGCTACAAGGTACCTAAGTAAAATATATGCCTACTACTAGCACAGTAATTCGAGTTGAAATACACTAAAAACTAATTTTATGCCGAAATTTCAGCATTAAAGAGTAATCTTTTATAGTTTAATATTGTAATACCATTGTGTCAACCGATGTAAGTGCTAAATTTGTTATAAAACATTTACATTGCATGAAAAGGGTACATGGATTGGTTTGTTAGAACTGCTTCCACAGAGCTTGTAAGATCTTAATTTGCGCGTGCGCGGCGCGACCGCCTCATAGGAACCAACAGACTTACGCAGTTCAGAATTAGACTTTTTCTTCAGCATGCGCATAACTGCGCTGGCTGTGTGTAAGTTTGTCGCAGTTTTTATTAGTTATTAATGTATAAACATCGAACGCATCTTAGATCGCTAGTATTATTAAGAAACTAATTTAAAATATTTGTTGAATCTAGTAACTTAAAAGATTAGTCGACTTATAGTTGATTTTATTATATTTAAAAAAAACTTAATTTTCAGTACCTAAGTTCTGATTGTTTAGAAGTCAATATACACGTATCATTTCGTTTTGTAAAAAGCATTATTAATAATTGAACGTAGTTATGCAGAAATCAGCCAGTCCACAATTTTGAAAAAATGATATATAAAAATGAGCAAGGTCAATTCTATGTCCTGCTAAAAACAGCCAGACCGCTTTCATACAAAAAATGTTTTAATCACCTTTTGAAAATGGTGTCCATCACAAAAACGGCATTTCTTCATTTGCAGAAAACACCCACAGCACTAGAAAAATCTTAATGAATTTTAAAAATTATTAAAACGGGTCGAACATATAATTAGATTCTTGTTTGTCTGTTGAAAAAACTAACATATTGATTGTTTATCATTTGTTAAAGTCAAAAACATTCAACTGATGTGTAGATTTGTTTATTCACTCATTTCACAAAGATTCTATTATCTCAGTTTCACTTTTCTGTGGCTGGCTGCTTTTTGCATAAGTACGTTCAATTATAAAACGGTGTTATAAAGATATCAATTTATTTACATTCACTCTATACATAAATAAGTAAATGAGTAGTTACCTACGATTATACAACATAATTCAACTGGACATTCCTTTCATCGAATGATAAAAAGGCGGGTAATTATTTTTTTGTCTATTGGCAACCCTGGACGGTTCTAGGGAGGTCCGGCGCCATTCAAAATCGTATTGTAATCGTTCAATTCTTTATTCCACAGAGCTGTCAGTTAACATCGCATTCGAATAATATTTTTTACTACCCATAATGATTTGTATTGCTAGGGGAATTTGATATTTCATTTGGACTTGATTTCCAATAGTCCAACTGTAAATATGTATTAGTGTGTAGTGTTAGAGGTATACACCACGAGGAACATCACTACGCATCGTTCGAACAAAAGCAATACTACCTTCTGTTGTTTGAACCGTTAATGAGGAAGTTCAGCCTTACGGGAAATTGGACACAAAAATGTATTGGAGCATTAAATTGTATAGCGAAGTTTCTTGAAAATGTATGAAAAAATAATTTTAAAATATTTTAATGAAAACGAAATACTTGGCGTGACGTCACTAATTCTTTTGAATCAACCAAAGATAAGAGTTGTAATAGATTTCCGGTTTACGGTAAATTGACTGTCGAATCAGCAGAACTCTTCGAGAAGCAGGAGAAAATAAATTGAGATGACACACGCAGTCATTTAAAAATACAAATCTTTTAAAAATCATAGCGCTGATAATACGATGCATAATTTTCTTTTTAAATATTTTTTTCTCAGTTTAATAGTTTCTTAACAAATAATAAAAAAATATTTTTATAAAACCACTGACCTTCCGTGCGCGCACGCGTTCCATGCGCAAACAACAAAATTTCTAGTACTTCTCCCAAACGCCAGTTAGTAGCTATCCGACTCTTGTTAGAGGCGTTTTTTTGCCCGCGCTGGAAGCGCTCATGTTTTATTAAAATGCTCAATTTAAAATCTCTCATTTTTTGTACGTGTAACACAGCACCGTAACACGCGGATATTTTTGGAACAGTAGGGAAAAGGTTAAAACTACTTCAAAGTGATTCATTTTTCACATCAATTCAATCAAACTTTGGAAATATTCCGAAACGCTGTGTACATACATTTTTTAATTTTTAAAATATTTTTTAATAAAAGAAGTATTTGATTTCTTACGATTTACTCAAACATTTAAATTTGAGGGTCATTTTCAATGAGTTGTAAATAACTCCCTATTAGAAAATGGGAATCAAGTTGGGGTATTCGAATCACGGATCTTTGAACCGTGAATCCGAGACGCTAGCCACGGGACCATAATCCGATTCACATAAAAATCTATATATCTGTATATATATATATATATATATATATATATATATATATTTTTAGACTATTAAAAAACATATAAATATAAGACTATTCGCACACGGCATCCTAAATAAATAGAACTAATATATTAATTATATATAGTTTAATTAATTTTTTAGTGTATTTATTAAATTTTAAAAAATGTTCTTTCTATAGAACATGTAAAATGTAGGTATATTTAATTTACTGAATTTTTTGGTAATTTTATGGTATTTAACAAATAAAAAATAAATAAAAGTTTCTTTCTCGTAAAACGTATGTCATATATTTTATTTTACTAAATAACATAATATACTTACCAAATTTACATATTAAAAAACCTAATCTTTGACGTAATATACGAAATATTTATAACATGTTATAATTTTATGTTCTACGTTTCTACCTCTCTAATGGAGTAATTTAATACAATTTATTGATACGTCGTCTTTATAATTTTATTGTTACTATTTATTTTATATGTGTAGTTATTATTATTACTAACTTTGCGAGACCATAAATTATTAATATTTAAATAAAAGTGTACAAAATATTTATTTACTTTTTTTATTTTATTTATAAATCATATAACACAAAATAATTTACAAGTATAATACGTTGAATTACATTCTCAGGCGTTACAACAACTCAATTCGGGACATAAATAATATTCACATTTAGAAAATAACACATATTGAGAACAACAAAGAAACAAAGAAAGCTTAGCACCTTTATAACTAAATATAGCCCAACAATATATACGCCAAAAACGTTTTCCTACATATATACATACATTATAAATTAAATTAAATTTCATGCATTACAAATTAAATTTGGGCCTATTAAACATTTTATTAAGTTGTTTCGTCATTACTGGTGAAAGATTTTAAGTGTTATTTTTTATTTAATGAAGTGTTGAATCTTTTAGTGTTTGTGAAGTGATTACAAATAAATAAATGAGACCTTAACGTACCTAACATTTCGTCATGCTATCATCCCTTTTTTCCTGAATCGTCTCTCTTCCCGTAAAAAAGCTATTTTTTCTCATAATTTTCCAATCTGTACCCAGTGATGCATAGGGCATTATATTGGTATTCCAAATGCAGCGTATCTTGACACTTATTACAACAGATAGGAAAAACATTTTTTAAAAGGGAATATTGGGAGACGGCCTGGCCCCATCTCTTTTTAATATTGTGCTTAAACATGTCATAAGAAGAATTCTGATAGACACTAGCTCCAATATTTGTTATGAGAGTAGTCAACTTGCTGGATATGCGGATGATATCAACATTGTCGGAAGATCAATAACAGCCATCAAAGAGGTCTTTAATCCCTTGGAATGTGGGACTGCAAATCAATGTTGATAAAACAAAAATGACGACACAGAGCAGAAACCCATCGCACAGAGCAAGAGGCTGTGTCGAATACAAAGATAACTACTTCTTCGAAGTGGTCGAGCAATTCACCTACCTGGGCTTCAGTATAACTGAGAATAATGAGAATCCAGCAGAAATCAGAAAAAGAATCACAGCAGTCAACTAAACATATTTTTCTTTGCTGCCAGTGTTCAAATCATGTAACGTCCACAGGAAATTGGTTGGTTGGAAGAAATTAAGAAATTGCCATTTGGCAATAAGCCCGCCAATGTACAAATAACATTATATATAAAAAGTGAAATATAAATAAAACCCAAATAACCATATACAAAACAATTATACGTACTGTATTGGCATATGGCTGTGAGGCGTTAACACTGACAGTAAAGATGACTGAAATGCTGGACACTTTTAAACGAAAAGTACTTAGAAGAATCTGCGGACCAGTGAGAGAGAATAATCAGTAGCGCATTCGGTATAACGAAGAATTGTACAATATACACCAGGCCTCGAGCATCTCGGCACATATGAAGATGCTTAGATTACGATGGGCTGGACATGTACAGCGAATGCCTGACTCACGTGTCCCTAAAACATTAATGAGCGGACACCCAGGAGGAAAGAGATTAGTGGGAAGACCCAGGCTGAGATGGGAGCATGAAGTGAAAAAGGATGCATTGCAGTTTCTCCAGGTGGTAAATTGGAAGACGGTGGCTGAGGACCGACAGCTGTAGCGCCATCGGAGAGAGAGAGAGAGAGAGAGAGAATTTACAACGCTTATGACTTTTGGTCATTTGTCTACTTTTGAAGCGGCAGGCGCGTCTCGAAACCGGTAGACATTGAAAAATCAATAAATTCTTATGTACATTTAATAACCAACATTTTAATGAAACACAATAATGTTTTATATTAATATATCGTTTCTTTATAATTAAAGACCCTTCTTATCATGTCTTTCTAACCAAATAGATTGTAATTTCATTTTGTGCCGGGGTGCCTCGGGCCAAAAATTGTAACGTTGACAATCACACCACAAATTATACACAACCGGGGCGGGGGCGCAGGCCTCGACACATTATTTCACCCCCTATTAACCGTACTAGTTACACCACAAGAGGGGCGGATCACCCTCTAATCCGGTTCCTAATGTTCCGCCAATTGCACGGAATGGAGCCTCGGGCTGGCAAAAACACCGGTTGTGTGGTTAGCTGTGAACGCAAATAAAATAACAAGACAATAGTAATTTGTTGAACTTAAAAATAAGGCAAAGAATGGTAAAGGGTAAGCGCGGTTTGTTTGAAAGTGCTCAGTACGAGCAGGTTGGAAGCTTTTGAGATGTGGTTTTATAGCAGAATGCTTAATAATCTTGGACACACCTGATGATGAATTTAGAAGTCTTAAATCGGGCCTGTACGAACTAAGAACTCTTAGAGGATAGACAGTGTCTGGGAATTTTTATGAATAGGTATTTGTACATTGTTTTTCAGTCACTTTCTCGCAAATACCTCTCCGGCACTGCACGAAAAAGACAAGATTACGTGCACGTTAGATTAATTTTGCCCAGCTAAAATCGACAAAATCAGCGTTTTGCTGTTCCGTTTCCGCACCCCAAAACTAAATCGACCAAGTAGTTTTTTATACAGTACCAGAATGAATTTGTATAAGCCAAATAAAACTGGCGCTTTTTTGGGTTTTCGGATGGTCCAAGCTCCCATACGAAACATTTTATCAAAAAAGGAAAACGATAACAGCAACTAAAGAACTCTTTAAACAAACTGAACAATTAAATGTAACTAAACTCTTTAAACCAGAATCCTTAAAATATATTCATAAATTACCCACCGATGTAATTGTAAACGAAGAACAAAAACTTGAAAAAAATTGTAGTAAACATGGACACAATTCGAGAATATCAGAAAAATATCATTTACTACCTTCTAAAACGAGACAAGAACAGTCGAGACTAATACACCAGGGACTGAAATTATACAATAAACTACCAGACAAAACTAAACAAAAGACTCAGACAACCTTTACAAAAGATGTTAAAAATACTATCGACAAAATCGATTCTCAACTTGATGTCTACATTAAAGAAAATTCCAAAAAATAGAAATTGAGGAGAAAAAGGCCGCCCTGTAGTGTAGTAGATGGCGCGTTTGTTTACCACGTTCAAGGGGTCAAAAAACCACAATACGATACATTTGATGTACCTTCAATTGCAGTATCATATGCACTAATAGAATGATGTTGACAGCATTCAATTTTGTTCATTTTCTAATGACTTATTTTATGTAGTTAGTAGTTGGGTACCTATGTAATAATAATTATGTAGGTATTTACATTTTCAAACTTATTTATATTTGTATTTTTCGAATTGACCCTGAAGATAGTTTCGGGGCAAATAATAAAGTCTACCTTTTTAAAAAGTCTCGGCACCTGGAATTTAACAAGCAACACTTTGCTCCCTGGAGGTACGAATTTGTCCTAGTGCAAAATAACTCATATCTCTTATATGAGAATGCATTTAATGTAACTAATCACTGTCGGTACCTACATTATTCAGTAGCGTCTTTGATGCCAAATTTCTAGTGAAGCTCAGATTTTAAGGATAAATATAATATGCGTAAATGTTAAGTAGGTACCCATAGTAAATAACACAGTACGGACCATGTTTGTAGGCATCTTTAAGCATTTTTATATTGGTCGCTAGTTTTTTATCTTCATAATGTGTTGATATAATGCGAATTAGAATACATATTAGGTACTGGTGAATAGCAATGATTTCTTAGTGAGGCTCAGCCTCACTCGCTTCATATGCTCCTTCGTCCCTGACATTATTTGAACGTTTTTGAGTGGTTTCGGCCATTTTGAAGAAATTCGTTCCATAAAATGACTCCTGGGGCTCAGTTTTGGGTCAAACTTCAATACTGTGGTTATGATGGCAGGTTAGTTCTTTTATTTGTATTTTTTTATTGTTTGATTATAATGTTGGTTTTTCATTTATTGTTGTAGATATATCCGTACAGAAATAAAAAAAGAACTTTTTTACATTACATACCCCTGAAGGTGCAAATTTCCACCACTATTTTTTTTATGGAGTTAAAATAAAACAAGAAAAATGTACAATAGTTTTCAGGGTATAAATGACATCATTGAAAATTGAAAAGTTCAAAAACTCTATTGACAATTTGAGCACCGGCCAAATACACATAGAATTTACCCTGTGCCCGGCCTATTTTTGTGAAATTTCATGCTTTGTGAAGAGTTTCTTAAAAGTGTCATAATTATGAAAATACTGAGTTAAATCAATTGAAACTTCTCATATTTATTTCAAACAATTTAATAAGTCATTTTTGTTTGATAGTTTTGCCAACATTGTCATTTATGGAGAGCCACATTGCAATGTTCGCACATATACAGGGTCTCACTCCTTTTATTGTGCTTTGCATCCCGGAGCAGTGTAAACACGTGATTATAATAACCATACGTTGTGTACCGGTCCCGTGTTTTCACGTAGTTTACTAGCAGCGAAAAAGTACTGATAAAAGTCACTAGATGTCAATGAAATGCACTTTTAAAACAGCTGGTAAACCACGCGAGAACACGGGACCGGGACACAACGCGTGGTTATATAATCATGTGTCTACACGGCTCCGGGATACAAAGTGATAAATCTATGGCAAGAATCAAAGGGTTAATCGAATGACAATATTTATGAGTCTCTTTTAGTTATGTCAAAACTTTATCGGTGAATGTTAGGTAAATGTATATATATTTTATTTACTGAGCGAATATAAAAATAGAGACAGGAAATTCTTCAGCGTATATGAGAAAATTGAAAGAATTAATGACTTGGACTGTTCACACTTCAACCCAACTATATGGTTGAATGTGAAAATGAGTATCTCATATGAAGGGTCTCTTGCAACAGTCGTGTGGGGCGTGGGGTGTCCTCCGTACCTAATGTGGCCATAATGGGAGCCGTCACCGCCAGGTGATCGCCGTTTATCTCTGGTTATACTTTATTACGCGCTAGTTGTCTATGGACTTAATAGCGCTCGCGACGCGCAGCGGCGGCCGGCGGCAAAAGGACCGGGAATTAAACGTCAGAAAAGAAAAATGGGAGCAAATGTCAAAATTTTGTCAATTTTGTGATACTCTTTTATAGAATAAACAAATTAGCATGTATTCGCATTGACATATTTATACCATTATTATTTCCATGAAATATATGAAGAAATATTGGATTACGATAACTTGTTTTTTATTGTCGTCATTAATTATTAATTGGTAATGCAAACCAATGCAAACAGCGACGCTGTGAAAAATGTTTACAGCCTCGTTTTATTTTAAACGAAATTGAGTACAAAACTACCCCTTTCCGCTCTAAATATTTAATATGTATTTAGCGTTATTCCAAATTAATGACTTGTTTTGGAAATTTTATATTTGTTGGAAAAAAGTGGTCAAAAATGAGAACAATAAAAAGCGCTACGTAACGCCCAGTACAGGCAGTATATGTTATATTGTGGTTTTATTTAGCTTAAATATTGTGGGTACGAATATACGTTAGTATTTTTTATCTTTTATAAGGAACAATCATTAGCACAAAGGCCGAGGTCATTGCAACACAGGCGTCTTTACATGCATGTATATTATTTTCCTTAATCGACACCCTTGGTTAATATCCTTGTGCCGTATAATAAATAAATGCATATCCAATGTGTGCGTAAAGTAGATAGATACCAGCCCATTTGATCAAATATTCAAAGTAAACAAACTTTAAACTGAACCCCCGTATCACGTTCTTGAAAACTCATCAATTACCAACTCCACTATTGTAAGGTAAATTTGCTTTACCTATTGCAGTATTTAAATAAGTAACGTTGGCTAAATTTGTATTAATTTAGAAAATTAGAAAAATAATATTCTGACAAATTTCATTCTTGTATTTTAGCGGGACTTTAGATGTGAGATTTTATAAAATCAATATAATTATTCTTTCGGTCAGAGGCCATTCCTCGCCATCTGTCGTATTTGTAGCACACGAATAATCCAAAGTAGTTTGAGGAATTGAATAAAATCTTGCAGCTAGTTTATTTCCTTTTCTCTCTTCTAAAATGTCTTCTTTATCTCGATTCATGCATTCCTTTGACTAACTCCCCCTCTTGGTCTTTCAAACGTAGTTTTGGACCATATTCTGCTTACACAAATAAAATAAAAACTGTTACTACATTTTGTTCAAGCAATGGGGTAAAATGGGGTAACGATACCCTGTCTTGCCCCTTTTAATATGCTTGTTAACAACGCTTATTTTTTACGAAATACAATTTCTCTGGAAATAATTTATGAACTTACTGTAAATTACAATATTTTGAGCTTGTAAGGGACCATCAGCCAGTTAAAATCACGATATGCTTCTTTTAATGTCACAAGCAACAATACTCGATAAAATATCATAAAATTTGCGAAAAACACGTTTCGTATCGCTGCGTATCGGAGCGTGCATACATGTCCGCTGCAATTGCATCATTGGTGGGGGATCTAAGAAGAGCATCAAATGGCGTTATGTGCTCGGAGCTACTTGGCAGATTTCGGCTTTTATCGCAGGGCCCCATCTTGCCCCACTACCCCATCATGCCCCACCTTCCCCTAATATTATCAAACTTTATGTGCAAGTTGACAAAATGTAAAGAAATACACTGACAGGGCTTCAGATCATGAGCCACCCAGCTGCCAACTAATACTCAAAATCACATTTAACTAAAGAAGAAGATTGCTGTAACAAAACTATTTTTGCACAAATAAGGTGACACGATTTTGAAAAATTCGTCTTTTATATTTTTCTTAAGACTAAAAATTCATTATATTTTTTTCGTTTATCATAAACAAATCGGACTGTATAAACTTGCCAGTATTGAGTATCTCTTTGAACAAAATCCGTTCAGGTTGACTTTTAGGGGAATTTTGGGTGGCGGTATCATATTTCTTGCTTTGAAGAGCTAATAGACCCAACGGGAAGCTAAATAATCTTATTTACTAAGGATTTGAATTCAAAGGGTATCCATTGCAACGAGCCCAATAAATTCCTGGCAGGGACCGTAAGAACTTTGAAACAATAGAAAAGAAATGTTTTTCATTTGACCTTTTGACAAAACATTATTAATTTTGAAAGAGTTTCGAAAGTGAATAAAATATGTCGTTTTTTGACCTTTCCCTTACTGTTCTAAAAACATCCGCGAGTTACGGTGCTGTTTACGCACTACACATTAAAAAGAGATTTAAAAAGGGAAAAATTGAATATTTATAGGGAATAGCTTTAATTAATGATAATATTTTAAATCTAACTGCTGAAAACATGAAAAAACCATTGGGTATCGCTAACGACTCGGGCGAAACGTGCACCCGCGCCAACTTCCCGAGAGCTACTAAGTAGCTAGTACTGGACTACGTGACTGGACATGTCCGTGCCTCCGTGGTGTAGTGGTCAAGACGCTAGACTCACGCACGGAAGGTTCCGGGTTCGATTCCCGGTGAGAACACAAAAATTAAAAAAGTGATTTTTCTCAAGCCTGGGTGCTCTGTGATGTAATTCACCACTGTAATTAGGCCTCCTGGCCTGTGTGGTGCAAAAAAAATGTAAAATGTACATGTAAAATGTACATGCAAAATGTAGTGGACGTGTAACGCCAGGTGGTATTGGTATTCTGTGAGTATAATTTTGGTGATATTGGTAATTTATCCCCGATTTCCGATAAAATGCTTTTTTTGTAAGTTTATAAGTACTTATTATTTAATAACAAATTATTTCAATCGACACATTAATGTGTAATGGAGGAATACTGAAAATCTAAACCCAATATTTATCAAGGATAAAAATGAATGAATGAAGCCTATGTAAAAACTAGAATATGTTATACACAACTACTATGAGCAACAGGTAATCAAAATGACATAAACAGACTACAAAGACGTCAAAATAAAATATCAAAGTTAGTATATGACCTAGCCTATCTAATAGCAACTAAAGAACTTTTTAAATAAACTAAACAATTAAATGTAACTGAACTCTTAAAACTAGAATCCTTAAAATTTATTCATAAATTAGCCACTGATGTAATTGTAGACGAAGAATTAAAACTTGAAAAAAACTGTAGTAAACATAAACACAATACGAAAATATTAAAAAAATATCATATACAACATTTTAAAACGAGAAAAGGACAATCGAGACTACTAAAGCATGGACTGAAATCATACAATAAACTACCAGACAAAACTAAATAAAAGACTCAGACAACCTTTACAAAAGATGTTAAAAATATTATTATTAACAGTAGAATGTGAATTTTAAAAGTAAAAGTATTTTGTCAAATGTATGTAACCCGTAAGGGTTTATCAATGAAAAATTTAAGTTTAAAAAAATAATTACATTTAACATTGAATAAAAAATTCCATGAATGTCAATGCGCAATCAAAGCAAATTCTTTATTTCCGGATTCCTGCCGACAGAAAATAAATAGGTTGATACATTAAAAAAAATAAAAGTCATTTGATTTCAATAAAAAATATGAAGGCAGGTGGTGAACTCACTGGCAAACCTGGGGTCGTTGGCGGTGGCCCCCGTGTACCAGGGCGCCGCGCCCCTGACGTCGTAGTGCGCCAGCTCGCCCGGGGGCGCGCAGTAGCCGCCCTGCGCCCCCGGGCCCCCGTACAGCCCGCCCATGCCGTAGGGGTTGGACATCTGCCCGCCGCCGCCCCCGCCCCCCGGGGAGTTGACGCTGCTACCGGATGATGTGGACCTGCAAACGAAAAATACATATTGAAGAGATACCCAGGAAATATTAGGTGTTAACATTAGTTGTGTCCGCTTTTTATCAAATTTAAAAATGTTCACCAAAAGTACAAATAACGGTTAAGTAAACCTTGTACGTCATTCAAAAGAAAATTTTCTGTTCCACTAAATATTGTTGGCTTTGACGTTACAAATATTATTTTATTTCATTGCGAGCCTTCAAAATAGAATGTCAAGTAGACGAAAGTGAGCATTTTCGACACCTCTTACTGGTCGGCCTCAATCGAGGGAATATAGCTGCCAAAGCTGTTCGCGATATTTACGTAGTATACAGTGAAGATGCTATGAATTATTGACTAATTTTTTGAAAGTGAGTACATTATTGGCTAATTTTTTAATTTTCTTTTGCTATAGCCTATTGTTCTCTTTTTGTTGTTAATTGTGGAAATAAAAGACGAGTGATACTTTAATCCACAAATTTGGAATATCCAGTGACCGGTTTCATCTTTCGCGACATCTTCGAGAATGGTATCTTTATTAAGGAATTCAATGTATTTATACAAAACAGAGGTAAGGATAGAAGATTCAAAATTATTTGAAACTTAAAATCAAATTATTTTTTCTTAAGGATCATTAACAAAGTGTTTCGGGTTAACTAATGAGTTGTTAAGCATCACTCGTCTTTTATTTCTATAATAAATTATTACAATGAACTTCCATCAAGAATTTTCACTTACAAACTTTAATGTTTCAACATAATTAACATTTAGATCTTACAAATCCACTCGGGGCAATACAATTACAAATGGTGGATAGATTTGTATTTATGTTTTATTGAATATTTTGATAAAAATATGAGAAGTTGTACGATTTGGCTGACTCTGATTGACATTGATACTATTCAGCCTTTTTTAAGAACTAAATCTACTCCCATAACACACATAGCATATGCACCACATTCCACACACGTCATTCCATATACCACACTCCACACTCCACACACTACACTTCAAACTCACTAAACTATAACAACACTAACACAAAACCATCTTAGATAGGAACCAATTCTCATTGCATATTGTTGTACTTATTAGAAATTTGTATTACATATTGTAATGTCTATTAAATTGATGCTCGGTGTTAGGTTTGTGATTTTTTAAATAATTTCTGTGTATTTATACCACAATACTGTGTGCACAACAATAAATATAACATTAAAAAAACGTTATTAGGACATTAATTCCAGTTTATAATTATTCTGACATACTAAAAAGATTACTTTATTTTATTTATTTAGCTTATAAATTTATAATATTACATAAATTTACTTTCTAATGTAACACAATATACATGAAATCTAAATAAATATAGGTATCTCACTTAAATTTATGTGTAATTCTTACGGCTATAAAATCAAAATAATTATTCGAACGCTGTAATCGCTGTAAAATCGCTGATGTTTTTTATTTTGCTTACCTGCACTTAAATATTACCCCAATTTTTTCCCTAAAACTGTTATTTATTTATTTATTTATTTATTAACGGACATTGTCCATGTATACAATGTATAAGGTTTAAATATTACAATAAAAGAGTAGTTTAAAACATTTAAAGAAAAAAGAAAGAAGCATTGACAAACATAAGGGACATCGAGACAAGATCTGGACTATTTATTTAGTGCTCGTTTAAATCGTTGTAAACTTAAACCAAAAAAGTCCAGATCCTGTCTTGAGTTAACAATACGACAAAGGCGGGTCATTGGAGAATTTAGGCCATAGTTTGTTCTATGCTGATCGATGAACAGTACTTCATTGTTTCTCAATCTACGAATCGGAATATTGAATTTTACTTGTCCCAGTAATGATGGAACATCGATTATACCATTTAGTATGCCGAACATATATATAGAGTCAATATTAGTTCTACGTTTTTGTAGACTAGAAATATACCTATATATTATAGATAAAACAGTATTTTATCTTTATATCTATTTTTGGTCATATTATTGATATGTTATGTATAATTTTTATGTAACCATATTTACAATTAGCAAGTCTCTAATTGGACTTTATGATATGTATTTATAATATAATTGTATTTTATTAATTTATAAATATCTGTTGGCTTTCTAATGAAATAAAATAACGTCTTTCGTCTTTTTTGTTATTTTTTATTGTTATTTATTAGATTAGTAGGTACCAACATATTACTACTTGTTATACCATAAAAGTCTTTAATTTTATACATGTCTTGTAAAAGCCCTCTAGGCGTATATAGATAATAAAAAAATAATGTTTTATTTATCCCTAATGTAAACAAAGCATTTGACTTATTTTTTAATGAAGAATAAATATAACCGTTCATGCAATTTACCCAAATATTTCAATTTTGGAGATCTTTTTTTATCGAGTTGTATTATATAACTCACTATTATAGTATTTTGATCGAAAAGTGCAGACGCTTTCAGGTTCCCGAGACTTTTTAAAATTATTTTTTATTTATACGTTTAATGAAAGGTACATGTTTTTTAAAAATTCTATACATATCTTCTTTTATACATCTAGTAAATGTTATCACTGTAACTCTTCAAAAAAAGAGACTAACTCTTGTGCTTGGAGAGTGACTTACACTGTTGTAGTTGTTTATTTATAAGAGTTTATATAATTTTGAATATACGAGTAAATGAGAAAAAAAAACATAGATTACATAAAAAAACAAACATAAAATAATAATACTTTCATACTAATTAACATTTAATGCAGTTTTTACACGTGTTCAAAGAATTTCTTTAGATTTATTTTAAATTTATTTGTTGATACTTTACTTAACTCTTTTCATTTGTTTTTAGTTCATTGGGGAGATTATTATAATTTTTTAAACCTTTAAGACAAAACTATTTTGACCGCGACTTGTGTGAAATTTAGGAATTTTAATATTATTTTGGTATATGAGCGACTTATTCATCTCAAATTCTTTTATTTTTTCTTCTTCTTAAATTTGTATAACGGAATTTATTTATGAACCATAAATATGTTATATAGACTTTCGGGTGTTGAATGTTGAGCGTTTCTTTAAAAGTACTTTAATAATTAATCTTTGTACTATTTTAAGGGGGTTTAATATATTACACTACCCCATCCTACAATACCATATCGTAACAAAGATTGTACAATTGAGTAATAAGCTATTTTTAAATTGTTAATTTTTAATATATTCCTTAATCTAATAAATATGTGTATACATTTTCTAATACGTTTTTTTTATTTATTTTTTATTAATTATACTTTTACACTGTTTGTATTCTTTTTTTATACAGAATAATGTTCCCTCACTGGGGAGTCCCGTGCCGAGGGAAACATTTTACAAAAATGTGAAACATGCCCAAGATAATAATATTTAACAAAGTTGTTAAATATATTTAACAAAGTTAAAAAAATAAACAAAATAAGAACAATAAAAAAAACGTAATTAAACCAATTACCGTAATAAACAAATAAAAAACAAAAACACTCATAAAAAACATAACCAATTTCTATGGACTAATTAATAAAATTCATAAACAGTGCATACATTTTACATATTTGGCTTGATCCACTCATCGATCCGTGCGCAACCCACCTCCACTATCCATTTCTTATTAGCCATTTTATATTTTGAGCACTTACTTATTGTCCTTATGGATAATGGAAGTAGATTGTACACTTTAACCGAGTAGTAGGTCAATCCTCTTTGACCGAAGGTTGTATTTTTTTATTTTTTTTTGCAGCATCAGGGTGGAGTATCTAGTAACTATTGTATTTGTATCGGAAGGTAGAGAATAATTTTTACGTGCGTATAGTAACAAAGCTTTTGCATAAAGTTGTTTTATAGAATTTACATTGAGATTTTCAAATATACCGAGGGAGCTAGTTCTGATTGGGACTCTTAGGATAATTTTTATTAAAGCTATTTGTCCAATTATTATTTGCTTGATCAGTGTGTCATTTACACTTCCCCATCCAATTATCCCATATTCCAAAACTGATTGAGTAATAGCGTAATATATTTTTACAGGTTCTTTTAGGCTAATTATATTTCTTATAGTTTTAAAAAAGTAAATTTGCTTTTTCAATTTATTTTTAATATGATTAATTTGATGAGTCCATCTTAAATTCCCATCTATATAAATTCCCAAATATTTAATTGAATCTACTCTGTCCAACGATTTACAAATACATGCAATATTTGGAATTTGGTTATTATAATTACAGTTGTGAATAGTTAAGGAAAGATTTGGATTACATACAGTTTTATTATTAATTTTAAATGTTATGTATTTTGTTTTCGAGTGATTTAGTGTTAGATAATTTGAGTCTAACCATTTTTTTACTAAGTTTAAGTCATTTTCAGAATTTCCAAATACAATATCCCATGAGCTTCCTTGAGATAGTATCACAGTATCAACAGCAAAGCTAATTATAGAGCCTTTCATAGATAAGTTACAAAGATCATTTATATAGATAAGAAACAAAATTGGTCCAAGTATGCTTCCTTGAGGGACGCCATATGAAGTTTCGGTTTCGTCGCTAGATTTATTATTAATCTTTACTATTTGCTTTCTGTTTGTCTTGTAACTTTGGAACAGTTCCAACTCCTTATTAAGGATTCCTATAACTAGTTCACTAATATGTTTTTTTTAATTTTTGGCCACTTATTAAATATTTTTAAACGTTTATAGTACCTGTCGACAGTGGAAAGAAAAAAATATTATGTGACTTGTAGCAGCTTTACAGAAGAGCCAATTCGAGATTTTTATTACTATTAATAAAAACCTCATACTTACCTATTATGTTGGTGTGAAATTTTTAACACGAGATTTTAAATCTACTACTACTACTACTACCACCATCACGCCATTTCCCCGTAGGGGTAGGCAGAGAGAATGGACCGCCACACACGTCTATCCTAGCATACAATCCTAGCCTCTTCCAAATTCATACATCTTGTCATCCATGCCCTTCGGTTCTGTCTGCTTTTGACATGACCAGACTTAAGATTTTGGTTTATCTGATCATGCCACGTCTTCCTTGGTCGTCCTCGTCTAACGTTGCCGTTCATTTTACTTTAGTTAATTATCTTTGTTTTTTTTAAGTTAGTCTTCTTTGTGTATTCTCAAATGTAATTTAAAAAAAGTATATTGTTAAGTGTCCTCGGCACGGGAAACCCCAGTGAGGTCACATTATTTTTATTATTAATTTTAGTTTGTAAGCAAAAAATATGAATAAATAAACAAATAAAATTCATTCAAAGTTCTTCTGTATTGAAACATGTTTTTTTACTGCGGGTATTTTTAAATTTGTGGTTTTATAAAATTAAAATGCTTCTGTCATTTTAATTTATTTAAGAAAACTAGATTTCTGATCTTCCCATCAGCATCTATAACGTAAGATTTTTCTAGTGCTGTTGGTGTTTTCAGCAAATTGAGGAATGCCGCTTTTGTGATCAACACTATTTTCAGAAGGTGATTATCACAGTTTTTGGTATGAAAGCGGCCTGTCTTCACCGTTATATAGTGAGACGGTATACGATATTTATGTACGAGAGTGTGTATATTTGTATGAAAATTCAATGTGTTTTCTTCGGTAACCGGTAATTGAATATGTTTAGATGAAAAATTTGGAAACAAACTATAATTTTCATACAGAAACTTAATTTTACATCGTCGATAAAATTGAAGATAAATTTTAACATCCCATCATAATCGAGGCCCTGATTGTTTTTAGCAAATCGTAGAATTGACCTTTCTGCACACGATAACACCAGTATCTCATTTTTTCAAAATTTTGGACTGGCTGCTTTCTGCATAACTATGTTTAAATATAAATTAGAAAATATAAGAATAATATTTTTTTTAATGAAACATTAGTAATAATGAATTAGATACTCATATCATACCGATAGTAATAAAAAATGAAGCATAAATATAAATTAGAAGATGTTCCGATAATAACGATAAAATAAAAAAAAATATCTGTTAAAAAAACCTAGAATGAAAAAAAAATGTGAAAGGAGCTTGTCGCAGGGGGTAAAATTAGCAGCTCTCAGTGGAGTCCTGGTGCCGACTTTTACGTACGGTAGCGAAGTATACACTGAAAAACAAGGATGACAATAAACTTAATGCCGTTGAATTGCGATCTCTCGAAATGTGTGGTAAAACTATGTACGAAAGGTAGATAAATACATGTCGGGATCCGTTTATTGCGTAAGGGTGAAATAAGCATTATCGACAAAATCAAGAATAAGCGCTGCGTTGGTTTGGACGTGTAGAGCGAATGGACAGCGAAACTGCGGCTCAAAGATAGTGACCACTGAAATAAGATTTTCAGCCGAAACCGAATTTCGGCTTCTGTTCTAGTTTCGGCTGAGAATTTTTTTTTAATAAGTTAAAAGTCGATTCAGAACGCCCAAAATTAGGCGTTTTAATTGTTGAACCTTACGAGTCCTTACAATAAGTGTTAAATAAAATACGCTATGAAATTTACTCTTTTTTGGAAAGTTACAGCTATAGCATTTAAAAAAATATGAAAGTTAATTGTATAGAAAAAAAAAACATGTGAAAAACAAAAAAAAACACTTAATTAAAAATACCTACTTACATAATATGATAGATAGCAGGGGCGACCGTGTATAGAAGCGATTATGCACAGCTTATCATTTTATTTGACTAACCATAATAATGTTTTATTGTAACTTTATTTACAGAAAAACAAATAAATAATTACCATTTATTTTAAATCATTTCCACCGTTTGTATTTTTATCCTAATATAAATATAAATTTTAATAAAGCGCACCCAGCGCCTGCGGTGAGCCAAGAAACTAGCCGATTATTCCAGCTTATTTTTTCATACAAATAAGAATACTATATTTTGAATGTACTAACCCCAGTGCGGGTTTTTTCTCCTAGATTAATCTCTCAGATTACACAAATTATTTGAAGATTCTTGATTTGGAAAACAGTATTTCAAGCATTGTTTCTTAAGGATAATTTTTCTTTGAGATGGTACTTTTGACATAAGACCATAATAACTTTCATGCATCATATTGCAGGACATATAGCACTCCACGCGGCCGCTTTTAATTTATTTATTAATGCATTATTTATGTTCATGTGACATTAAGTATTCTTAAATATAGATATTTATTCAACAATGTTTTGAGTATGTCCAAATGCTTGCAGACTGGCTGGATTTTCTCTCTAGAAAGTTGTTCATATTCAAATTTGTTGCAACAGAGAGGAAAAACATTTTTGAGAAGGGAATATGGGAGTCTGGGCATCTATAGGGCTTATGACCTGTCATTGGCTGGTTTAAGTGGCCACTTTACACACTGTGTAACATTCACCATTCTGCCCATGTTTGAACATCCACATGTCCTCAACTCTTCCATCTGTTGACTTTTGTGAAGTAAAAGAGCTGAAACCTTTATCACGTGGGTGAGATTCATCCGGCTGAACCAGTTTAACAACAATTTTCCAATAAAGTGGCTACTCAAACCAGCCAATGACAGGTCGTAAATGCCCAGACTCCCATATTCCCTTCTCAAAATGGTTTTCCCTCTCTGATGCAACAAATTTAAATAGATATTTATGATTATTTATCGCATAATTATTATTTTTTTCTTAAATTTAGTAAGTTTTTTATTTATAATTAAGTTTTTTTTTTTTTTTAAAACTGTCCTATCCAATATTGGTATAGAAGTATTTATAATTTCAAAAACAACAAATCTCCACCTAACAACAGGCTGAGCCATATTATATAGAATTCAACATAATCATAATTTAATTTATTCACGTTCTAATACTCTAGTTTTATATGGAATCCCTGGGCCCGTTAAAATAGGAAATTATTTTCAACTTTATCTATAAAATAAAAATAAGTTTTCTGCATGTTCAATTGCATGTTACCGACTGATAATAAATATGTATTTGGGTATATGCAATTGTGGATTTTTTTAAAGTTGATCAGTCAAAGTTAAAGTTGTCAAGAATGGGTAACGGAAAATATCTTATTATGAACTCATTAAATCATATATTGCTTTCCATTATCGCTTTCCTTCCTTATATTTACTTTCTCTTTATATATTTTGATGTTTTGTTTTATTATTTTATATCGTATAAACTGTTATTTCGTTAGATTATTAAAAACTTTCATTTATACTTTAACGACCATATCTTAATTATTTTTACAAATATATTATGTTCTATTATAAAATATTTATTTTATATTGTTTATAAAAAGAAAACAACAGCCATTATAACAAAAAAAGTATTTACAAATAAATCAAAATTATAGGCCAATTGTAGTTTTTTATACATTACTAAATACAATGTCAAAAAAAGAAGACAAAAAGCGTACCTTTAAAAAGCCACTCCGCATTATTCCACACGAAAAAAATATTTTTTTACAATAATAATGAAATAATAAAAAATAAAAGAAAAAGTGTTTGTTTACTCGGACTTAAAAATCCTTTCGCCGGCGGATCCATACGATTCATTATGTTTGTATATGTCTTATTTTCTATTAATTTTAATGATTCCGCAATTTTGTGCATTGGATTATGTTTGTAACTGCATTTGAATAATTTATATTTTATTATTTTTAAAATCAGTTAGGTGTTTAATAAATTATTTCATTTTTATTCATAATATCGCTATTTTTTAATATATTTTTAACTATTTTTTTCACTTTTACAATGAAGAAGTTTTTTATATTTTTTTATTTTTAAATAGTTATAATATCGTACAAAGCCATTTTTTATTATTTTTTTCAAGTATCATACTATTATAAATGCTATAAGTTTTTAAAGTTCTGTAATTTTTAAATTACTCCTCCCGTGACATCGCAAATTCTCTTCGGTGAGTTGGAAACCAGACATCTATCACAACACTCTGTCGTTGGTTGATTCGGAAGATCTTGTGACTTAATACAGAGTAGTTCATTTTTTTTTTCATACATTTTCAAGAAACCACGCCGTATAATTTCTCTTATTTTTACCGCGTGTTGAATGAAAACATTTTTTATATCCAATTTGCCGTAGCACTGAACTTCCTTATTGCTACATATTAACACGGGCATAGCCCAAAAAGCTATAATACGTTAGCGAATGCGTAAACAAATGTAATTTGATTATATATATTTATATTTTGAGAGTTAAATTATTTTATAAATAAATCAACATAAAATCATATTTTAATGGTGAATTCCACATATGGTATTTGCGGACGATAAGACGCATCGGACCTAAAATTTATCCATCTATTTTTAGAAAAAAAAAATTTTGGTTGAACCGTAAAATGTACCAATTTTTGGTTGAATTTTCAGAGTAAAAAATTGCGTCGTATGGTCCGAAAAATACGGAATTCAACTCTTGCGATCGGCGCATGATAAATCGAATTTTTGAGAAATAATAGCTAAAAGTCTGTTCATTATTACAAGAATTTCCAAATAAACAAACCAGCAGCGTGATATCCGACGGAGATTAGCCTATTTCACACATATCATTTTAATCTAAACGGCGCGGTAAAATTATAGTGGATTGACATTTATTTGTTCCTTAGTACCTATTTAAATTTGAGAATATTTATATTTTTCGTTTTTTATATATAACTCCAAAGTTAATGACTTTTATAAAAAATATCAATAAAAACACCTCGATTAATATATATATATTTTTTAAAGAAATATTCATCATCATCAATCCCTTTCCGCACCTAATGGTGCATAGGGCACCGCATTGATACACTAATCGCAGCGTATCTTCATCATTTTTGTTACATGGAGGTAAGATGATCAGTCTTACGCTTCAGGTACCAGCAGGGACTATAAAATATTCTAGTGTGAAAGCACCCTTTTAAATAAATATTTCATATTAACCATGTCGGGAATCGAACCCGAGACCTCTTGCGTGGCAGGCTAACGCGCTGACGCTAACGAGGAATATTAACGTTCTTATAATTTACCCAAATATTTCAATTTTGGTAACCATTTTCAACGAGTTGTAAATAACTCACTTTTGGAAAATGGAAATCAAGTTGGGGTAGAGTGGGGTTTGAACCTCGTAGGTACCTCTGGCTCTGATCCGTGAGTCCGTAACACTAACCACGGGACCACAGCCCGATTCAAATAATATAGTTTAACTTAGCAATAGAGATTTGAATGATAATTTAATCAAAAACATTATTTGGATTTAGCGAGTACTTTCAGATAAAAATCCTGCAAAAGGAAATCGACTGGAGATAAGTCGGTCTCATGGTGTGCTGATTATTGCGTTTGCCGGGCTTTAAATAAGTAAATAATTGTAAAACAATAGATATCGATCCACCGTATTGTATTTAATCATGCCTTGTAGATTTCTGCCCTGGTGTGAAATTGGCCAATAGGATGGGCCGATATTTTTTTTTCGAATTTTGAAATGAAAGGGGTCTAAAATGTTGCCTTTTGGATTACCCGTAATGCAAAATATATCCAAAAAAATATTTGATACTACTTTTGGCTTTCAACCGGAGCTTGAAGTTTTTAAAAAAGTCGATTTTTTGGCTGTCATTTCGTTTTAAGAAAGAAAATCAGTCCAATTAAATTTCATAATGTGCACTAAACCTTATTTAATTGCATCTAAGGACGTGAGTTGCACTTTGCTTTGTAATAAATGGGTAGCATTGTTTTAATGAGCCATTGTTTTCGTCAATATTAGCCAGGCGTTCGATGGAATCAGTTGCGCGGACTGTAAACTTTTTGCGTTTTGGTAGTTTTAAAACGTGTTCGAATTTGTAATGTGATTAAATTATATCCTTACCAACAAAAAAATAATTTTATCAATATAGATAATTAACAAAATGTTCTGACAGTGATAAACTTCAAACCTCGGTTGAGGGCCAAAAGTAGTATGGAATATTTTTTTTAATAACTTTCACGTTTAATATGATCCAAAATGCAACTTTTTAGACCCCTTTAACTTCCATGTCTAATAAAATAAAAAACTTCATACATCGTCGGCCCACTCTATTGGCCAATCATGCGATATCACGCAGTGGGCTCGTGGTTTGCACGTGCACAGCGGTCCAGTCTCCGTGAATGTAAGGTAGGTAAAAATATTTTTTACGGGCGCGCGGCACAATGAAATATGCTCCATGTAAATAGTGGATGTGACAGATAAGTCATATGCATTCGTCACAAACAATTTCATATTATTTTCATGTCATCGACAACTATAATAATTTAAGATACCGTAATCGCGTGATCGGCAATCGACATGTACAGAATGGATGAGAGAATGAAAGAAGTCTGCACCTGTAGGGCGAGGGTGGGTTGGCCGCCAACTCCAGCTTGCGGTAGCTCTCCTCGATGGGGCTCAGGATGTCCGTGACGCTGAAGGGCGTGGAGTGCGCGTGGCCCAAGTGCTGCAGATGCTGCGGCAAGCCCAGCTGTTTGGGGCACGGCGACAGGCTCATGGCCAGCTCCGCCCCGCTCAGCTCCGGCAGCAGCTCGGCCCCCGCCAGGAAAGGGCCCCCGTCGCCAGACATGCGCAGGGCGCCCTCTATAGCATACCCCCACAGCGCTAACAGCTTCTGCCTTCACGGTGCCTATGGTGGCCTAACACCGCATCACCCGGTTTTCGCGACCCGCTTCTCCAATATTGGGTATCGCACGCTCTGTAGTATCCAAACTTTCGCTGGTTCGCTGTTACAGTGCCTAAAATTTACGTGCGTCAAAACTGATTTGTTTTTTATTTCTTAAAATTTGGTCAATCCACAAATATCCAGAGCCTACTGGTTTGCTAATTCAGTGCCTAATGATCTTCGTTGTGTCAGTTTAAGGTCTTTAACAAATACTAAGAGTATCAGTTGACTTTTTTTACATCAAATTGTTGCTATCGCTGTAGTATTTAGAATGGCGTATATACAATTTCTCATCATCTGCTATGGTCTCAATATTCTTGTCGTATACTTTTTCTATATTGCTATCCCTCCGCTAGCTTTCCTCTCTAGTTCTTATCGGTTTTCTTAATTCTTATTAAACCATGTATAATATTTATCCAAACATCACCTCTTTTTTCTTGGTCTTTAGGATTGACTGTATATTTGGTAATAGAAATTGTTCAATGATTTTTTCATAACTCCACCACATGAAAATAAGTTGCAAAGCTTGGAAACTACTTTTCACTGAAAGTAATAAATCACTTTTTTTTAAATCACCACTTTTGCGTATTAATCGAACGAGTCAAAAGTATCAATTGATTATTAAATTCTTGAACAATTTACGCAGAACGATTAAATATTATATTTAGACTGAAACGCTTTTTATTTATATTTTTGTTTACCGAAAACTTTTCTACGATAATCGCATTAATTTGCCGAATATTCCGAATCCCAAGCGAAATTTCAATCAGGCACCCTGAAGAAAATCCAACGGAGACAGTTCACAACACATAAACAGTTTTACCAAGCATGCACTTTAAATCAATCACCGATCAAAGATCTAAATACTGTAACAAAGGCAATACTTAACAATAAATGGAGTGACATACCTAAGTAAAAGCTCGTAAATTCTACTGTTGAAAATTATGTCCTGCTGTCACTCGAAATTCAAAGTTCTGGCGTCATATTCGCAACTGCTTTCGTTAATTTGACTCATTTTAAAATTAAAATTTACTTCACAGAAAAACGTACGAGCTCGCTGATGAAATTAATTTGAATATTTTTATCACAATTTTTTGTTATTTATTGCACTCGGGAGTTTGGCTTTATCGGGTACGTGGATAAGTTATGCACCGAACAGTATTGACAATTAACCGCCCGTTCGCGATCTCGGCGCACTAGATCCGAATCAATAACACAGATCGAATTCACAATTGATTGTTTGACACTCGACGGTGCACTAAGGTGCGCGGCGAATGTAATCGGATTCAATCACCGCTCGAGTGTCCGTCTCGGGACACTATCCCCTCTCGAAGCGAGGGCCGATATGTCACTGGGACCTCCGGGGTCAAGGAGCCCCAAGGCCGATTGATTAAAATAAAAAAACGAAGGAGTCGGAAGCCGTTATCAGTTGTAAAATCAAATGAAATCAAAACCTATCCACTCGGCCAGAGTGCCATCGGCGAAGAGCACACTCAAACCGCGCACAAGAACACTTTAGCGCTTTAAGACACCTCTCCGTCTCTGGTGCTTTAGGGTACTCGAGCCCGAGTGCGGCGGTCGGGGCGTGGATGCGATCGCCAATGGGGTCCCCCGTCCCGCCTTCTTCGCCGACCCGCCAATGGCGCAACCCTTCCCGAAAGTTTCCGGCCAATCGTAGTCGCCTCCCCTCTATTTCATTTTTTGTCTCGTTCCGAGGGGGTCCGCGCGCGTGCGCAGTCGGTTCCTATCGGATTTAATATAGCGACTGTGAAAAGACGGGAGAAGTGGTATAAACGAAGCGTTTTCATATTTGGGATGTAAATGAAATACCGTCCTTGGATCGTACGGAATTAATATGAATGCGAAATGAAATGTCGACTCGAGTTACGGAGACGAGATACGAGATTCTAGGACCGAGTACTGAGCCCTGGTGGCCGGTGGCCGGCATCCGCCGACGCGGTTTAGTAGCGGACCAAATATCCACCGATAACAACTATTACCCACTTTAACTTTAATGGAAATATTCCGGACTCCGTACTCTTGTGAGTAAGCGAGCACCTGGAATGTTCCTACCCCTGCCAGGTAGGAAGCTTGTGCGAAATTTCGCGGTTAAAAAAAAAATCAATATTTTGATTAAGTAGATACCTAATTGAACATAAAAAAAGAGTTAGGTATTAGATAGTAAAATGGATAATTTATACAATTCCGTATTTACAATAGAGATTTTTTAAATCGTTTTACGTTGTTTATTTTGGTACCTACAGTAGAGCCAATTTAATAGGTCACATTTGACATTTGTCGGTTTTAGCTTCATAGTGAGGGACCTGCTTAAAAACATCAATTAAAGTGAATGAATCGATTCGGACTTCAAACATAATATATGTCAATTGAATTCAGTTACTATGGAAAAGTACTTATATGTACTGTAATTTTATTTTTAAAATCAAAGTCGAATTCCTGTCCCATTATTATTTTCTATCGTAAATTTAAGGAACAAAATAAGAAAAGTACATAATTTAACAAAATTATCAACATTCGATCTTTCTGGGTAACATCCCTAGTGTTTAAAAAGAAAAAGGGTTCACTGATGCAACATTGTAACGACGTTTAGAACAGAAAAAGTTTATTATGTTTAGAATGGTTAATTGGTGAAAGTAAATCGTAAAATTACCTTCTTTTGTCATTATTACGATAAATTTGTAATCGTAATTAAAAAAGGTTAAGCCATTGTGCAGTTCTAAATTCGAAAAAATAAATAATATTTTATTACCGCCCTTACAATGTTATGTTGTTGAATTTTGATGAAGTATCAAATGTGACCTTGTGACATTTTAAAATATGAAATATAATTTGGTAATGTATACAAAATAAAACACGTAATTTTGGATTTTAATTCTACTTTATTGTTTTTTATTACAAGAGGGTATATTGTGAAGCGTTTCGTCTAGTTAGATAAATAAATGTCCTAACAAGACGAAATAAACGTGTTTTATTTTGGATACATTACCAAATTTAATATGGAATTCTACCAATTGTCTCCATACACAATAAATAAAAATCATTATTAGACGAGCCGCAATATTCTCAAATTATTATTAGCCGTGTTACTTTTATGTTTTAATTTTATGGCTATATTTTTAATATTTAGCCAGGAATTATTATTATTTCAAATATTTATTTATTTTTATTTGGGAAATAAATAACAGTTTTTACATGTGTTGTATACAGAAAATAAGAATATATATAAACGAAAATTGTGAAAACAGTCAATATAAATTTTCCACAGAGATGTGAGCTATTGATTAAGTACATAATCGGCATCAAAATAAAAGCAATTTAACAATTGAGAAATTCAACACAATAAAAATACATACATGTATATATAGTAATAAAAATAAAGTTAATAGAAAAAAAGATAAATATAAATTTAAAGAATAAGAAAAGAAAACAGTTTTATAAAAATAATGTGTTTAGTGAGCTTCAATGTCTCCTTACAATATTTACATTATCTGTATTTTGAGTAGGTACCATTATTTTCTTAAATGTTTTCGTCCGATACTCCAATGTCTTTAATTATTCAGTCTGTATATTTTTAATACTAATTAAGTTTTTCTGCGGACTTAAATATTTTCCTATTATTTCCGTGTTTCTTATATGGGTAAATTCATGTGAATACATCTAATTTATCTATGTGAATAAGTTTTGTAACCTGTGCACCTGTTCGTATTCCTAATAAAATAAAATAAAGTTTTTTTTATCCTTAGTTGAGTACGTAGGTCAGTGGCCAGTAGCGAGCCGTGATTTATTTTATACGTATGTAATCTACAAAACATGTTCATTAATGAATTAATTTGTACCTACATATAAGTACATAATATCGAGGCTTTACTGACAATGCATTACATCATTAAATCAAGTTCCGAGATAATCGCATTTAAAGCATTTTTATTTTTTCAGCGCATTATTTCTCTCACAATTTTCTTTTATTTTAATTTCTTTAAAGCTTTGAAAGAGTCATCTTTATTCTAGGCAGAGCGCAAAATATTAAATCAACATTTGTAAATTTTTTCTTTGATTCTGTGAAAATCAACTCAAAAAACAATAATTATTAACCACGCGATATAGGTACGTATTATATATTCTACACTATTTTAATACAACAATAATTGTACTAAGGTTTATTAAAAAAAACCACGCCGACATTTAGCTGATATTTTCATTTTTATTGAAATGTCAACACCAAGCACTGGCCGATTCCTTTTAAAATGAATAATGCCAAAAACGGCCACTTCGAACGCCACATGTCCTATGTGATCCTACATAATTATGTCAACGGTATCCTATCAAAGAAAAATAACAATATTTTGAGTTTGTCCAAATGTTTGTAGACAAGGACTGGATTCAACTCCCTGGGGAGCTGTTTATATTAACATATTACAACAGAGATGAAGAACATTTAAGAGAAGGTAATATAGAAGTCTAGGCATCTACAGGGCTTATGACCTGTCAATGGCTGGTTTAAATGGCCACTTTACACACTGTGTAACATTCACCATTCTGCCTATATTTGAACATCTATATTCCTTCAACTCTTTCATCTGTTGTTGTTTGTGAAGTTAAAGAGCTGAAACCTTTATTTATGCGGGTGAGATTCATCTAATTGAATTATTTCACCTACACACTAGGCAACGCCTGAAAATGTTATTTTTTCAATTTCTATACTTCTCCATGGACCAGGTAATTTATCAACAATATTTTGAGTTTGTCCAAATGTTTGTAGACAAGGACTGGATTCAACTCCCTGGGGAGCTAAATTGTAATATGTTGAAGAAAAATAGTCCTTTAGAAATAATCTTCGAAATACTAGTTTCCAAATAGAGAATCTTCAAATAATATTTGTAATCTGTAAGCTTGTTTTAGTACTGATAAGCCGCGACTAAGTTAAATGTGTAAAATTTATTGTATTTTTTGTATGGAGAAATAAGCTGAGGTAATCGGCTAGTATCATTGTTCACTAAGAATGGGCTGGGCGCTGGGTACACTTTATGGATTTTTTTGTAGGAAGATATAAACGGTGGTGGTGATTTATAATAAATAATAATTATTTTATTTATTTTCCCATAAACACAGTTACTATAAAACATTTTTATGGAAAGCCGAATATAATGGTAAGCTGTGCTTAATCGCTTATTTGAATGATTCGCCCCCGGTACCTACCTATCCTGGGGTCTTGTCCCTTTACAACTCACTATTAGTAGATACCAAATTGACCTTTTCGCTACTATCCGTGGTACTAATACTTAGGTTCTTATACTTAGGTTCTTGGGTTATCCCCGATCACTGGACTACGCAGTTTTTATCAGGTCATGGTAAATTTAATCAAAAATTATTTGTTTTTAATATTGTTGACTCCCCTTCGTTCTGCTGTGGATATCCTAACCAATCTTCTGAACACATCCTGTGGTCTAGTCCCTTTCCCCTTTTCTATGATTACCGAATGGAGCTTCTCGCTACTATCCGTGGCCCTGTTATAGGTCCTGTCGGATATACAAATCTGGTGGCTTCTAAAAAGAATTTCAAGGCTTTTAAAAAGTTTTGTAATCATTTCGGCGAATTGATCATGTCCAATCAATTTATTCCCAGTCAGTGAAGAATTCACTTTCCTCTCTTCTCAATCCAATAAAGTACACGTGATGTACTTCTGAATTACTTTCTTTCAGCACAAAGATGCTAAGGCTACCAGATTTCAGAGAGCTCCTTCGGGCAGCTTTTCTCGTTTGACAACGAGCAAATTTTCCGTGTATGTGGGCACCCCCAAGGAGACTTATGCCCTCAGATGCGGTGTGCGGTATGTGGTGGGCAAGCTGTTATACTTAGGTTCTGTCGGATATAGGTGCAGATCTGATGGCTTCCAAAAACACTTTCAAAGCTTTTAAAAAGTTTTTTTATAATTTCGGCGAATTGATAATGTTAAACAATTTGGTCAGAAAGAATTCACTTCCCACTTTTCCTCAATCCAATGCAGTGCAAATTGTGTGCTTCTGGATTACCGTCATTCAGCACAAATGTGCCAAGGCTATCAGATTACAGAGAGCTCCTTCGTTCAGTTTTTCTCGTTCGGCAGCATAAAGTTTTCCTTGCATGCGGGCACCGCCAAGGAGACTTAAATAGGTACAGTACTCGGCATTAAATAATGTACATCAGGCTTAAGAGACTACCGGCCTGATCGGCCAACTTCGGCTTTGTAGTCGGGTTGGCGGGAACTATTGGTCGTGAACTGAGGGGTTTATGAAGAAGGACGCGGTCTGAAGTAGAGACCACAGTGATAAATTAAGTGGCGTCCGGTACAGTCTCCATCGTGCCACCAGACGAGCCAGAACTTGATCCATCGGGAGGATCAGGGCCTCGATTATGATGAGAAGGTAAAGACATCATACCTTCACCTTGACGGTATAATTGAAGATAAATTCTCTCTAGCGATTACGAAGATACAATACCGACCCCCCACCTTCAAGTTTTGGGTGGGTTCCTAGTTCCTACATCCATATGAAACAAGGGGAAGCGTACGAAACGATACGCATATCTACGCTCTAAAATGACATAGCTTCAGTGTGACGTCATAGTTGAAGATAAAAGTCTACCGACCGACTACTAAGATACGCTACCGATCCCCCCACATCTCAAGTCATCTTTAAAATGTCATTGAGGGGGGATAAAATTTTTTACATTTATTTACATTTACATTTATTTTTGCACCACAACAGGCCAGGAGGCCTAATTACAGTGGCGAATTACATATCACAGAACACCCAGGCTTGAGAAAAATCACATTTTTATTTTTTGTGTTCTCACCGGGAATCGAACCCGGAACCTTCCGTGCGTGAGTCAAGCGTCTTGACCGCTACACCACGGAGGCCGCTTTGACAATTAGTACAGCACCACTAGCGGGTAAGTTTGAAAACTCCGTGTAATTGCAGCGTATGCGTAAGACCACGTGACCTTTAAGACGGCATAATTCGCATAAGATGCAATGGCAACATTTCGAAAGAAATATTGCAGATACCTATGGAAAATAAATATTACCATTTCATTTATTCCTGTCTTCATGAAAATACGTGTCGACATGTAGATAGAACCGGCTTTGTAGTCGCTCGGTAGATAAATACGGACGATCGTTAAGCATATCGTCTTGGCAATTGTCAAAAGACTTTTAAAAATCATGTTCAAGCGAACATTTTTTGATTGAATTGGGATTTATTGGAGTTTATAATCGCTTTGAAGTGGACACTTTCTATCACAGAAGCGTATTTAAAATATAAATGAGAACTATTTTAAATTTTAATGAAGTAAGGAATGCGGACTAATTTTTGCGGCCATTCGTTGGTTTGTTTCGATCATATGATGTCGAGATGACAAATAGGTAGAACATACCGAGGAAGGTACAGATAGTACAGAAGTTAAATATACCGTCTCGATATGTACAAATGAAGATAGCTTTCGTAATCGAGGCCCTGGGGGTTCTTCTTTATCACTCATATTTTTAACAAAGAAATAGAACCTTTAAAAGTAAAACAATAAAATATGGAAGGCAAAAATTATTACGTCAGATCGTATTGTTACCTGGGTGGAAGGTTATGAGATTCAAATATAAAAATTAAATAAACTAATGAATACTAATATAAATTATTCACAGCACTAAAGTAAAATGATTCTAACACAGATTTCACTAGATTAGTACGTTATTATCTACAAAAACACTTTTATGGATACAAAAAAAACACTATACCTGACGAATACGTCCGCCACCTTTTGTTAGTAATAGACTAAAATACATAGAATAAAAATGCAAAAATAATAGCCTTCATGGAATTGCAAAACGAAAAATAATATTATTATAATCACGGATAACTTTTATAGTGACATTTTTGGAATAAATTATTATTGGGTAATTCAACAAAGATACTTAAAAAAACAATTTGTAAATCATCATCGATACAATTCCATGTGTATTTCTTAAATTACATGATTACACAAAATATGCAGATATAATTAAATTTGTCGCTTTTGTGTATTTTTTTCACGTGTACCTAATTATAATATACCTATAGTTCGTTAACATTTATTCCTAAGATTCGCAAAAGTTAGTTAAGGATCATGAAATATGTCTATATTGCCATTTCGGCTACTACTTCTACCACCGCGCCATTTCCCCGTGTGGGTAGGCGGAGAGAATGGACCGCCACACACGTATATTTATTTATTTATTTACAATGGTATAATAACATAAAAAAGATACAGTTTAAAGAGAGACGAGTGAAGTTTTTAAATAAAAAGTATATATATTAAATTGTGGTAGTTGTACTTTTGTTGAAAAGGGTGTGTTTATGTGTATTTGTATGAGAGTAAGTGTAAAGGTGTGTTTGTGTGTATTTGTGTGTATATGAACATGTTTTTTTATTCATGAACATAACTTTTTTTACTTTGATTAAAATGTTTAAACTACTTTCATATATGTTTTTGTCCCCTATAAATATTATTGAACTTGAAAAATAAAAATACTTAATAGTTATTAACTTAGCAAGTAATATAATATTGAAACTTTACTGGTCCATTAGAGTTAGGTCTTATTTTGTATTGGTAATTGTACTGTATATTTCCTGAAGAAAAGAAAATAAAAAATCTAAAAAATACGTAGTGTTTAAAACTGTCTTAACAATTTGTAATTTATTTCTGTATATTATGTCTTCTTTGTTTACCTATTCTCACATATAAACAAATAAAAAAAGTATATTGTTGAGTGCCCTCGGTCCAGTCAGGTCACATTATTTTTATTATTTATTATTGTATATAATGTGGAAAAAAAGTATGAATAAAAATAAAATGAATAACAAAACATCTCAGTGATTCTTTCTTGATCTTATCAATCACCAAATGATACATTGCAAAATACAAATAACTTTTGGTTACGCGTGAATGTTTACTGCCGTTTATGTTTTGGTTGTGGGCTTTTCCTTGAGAAGTAGGAACCCGAGCAGCCTGGCAGTACCTACCGCATTGCAACAATTCACAAATTCCATTTTCAAAATAAACTGACAGCTGTATTTTTTCTTAAAACAAATGAAGTCTTGTGTGATCCGCATGAAAAACTAACAACAACAAATAATATTCGTACCGCTATCTTGCTATTTAAAGTTTCCGCTAAAAGTTTCAATAGCATTATTATCATCACTGCAACAAATATCTAATCCTGATACACCAAACAAAATAAGATAGAATTTGACATCCGCATCATTCCCGCATTTAATATCTGGTGGAGCAAGGGGGAACACTTCAACACGGGTGAGTCGATTTCCATTGCATATTAAGTGGCAGAAAACGTCCCTAGTAACGTGTGTGTTGGCTGACCTTGTTGGACCATCTTGGATCTGTTCATGCGCTCTCTAAGCCATCGAGGAATTAACTTTTGCGCCTCTCTCTCGCGTCACCAACTTTCAAGAAAAAAGGGGGAAAAACAAATTAAAAAATTATATAATTATGTAGTATTGTTACGCTAAAAAATCAATAGTATAATAGCAATAATAATAGAAAAATGCATTCACTCTCCTTTCAATATCTTTTTCTATCCTTCGATCTCTTGAAAACATGCTTCCCAGATACCTACACAAATTCTTCTACTTGTTCAAGACATACGTTGCTTACCCCCGACGCATGCCTCGACACGAAGGCGTGTTTAGAAATTAAATAAAAAAATACACAGTTTTATAAATTATTTAAATAAAATAATGAACAAGCGGGCCAAAGGTGTATGATATATCATATATGTTGCATAGCTTGAAAACGATGGCAGTTTGAATATAATACCCCTATCTATGGGTGTTCTCAATCCTGTCTCAAATTTATTTGTATTTACTTTAAATCTACGCTGTTTATTATTTTGTAGATAAAATTTATATTGAAATCATCAAGGCGGAAGTAGCGGTACGGAACCTTTAATAAACATTTTTTTTCTTCTGCGATTCACTTCTAAAGTTATGTGTAAACGATTAGTTCCGTCTAGTTATCACTCGTTTTTTCCAGTGGCGAACGGTGACTTTTTTTATAGGTAAGCCTTAATTTTTTTCATAATTTGTACCTGCATGTACATACACACTACATATAAGTAATCTCGCAAATGAGTGGAGGCGTATAAAAAAAAAAGTATATCCAGGTACACGGATTTTTTTTTATGATTTTGTGTAAAAACATCTTCATCTCTCCAGCTCCAGTTTCACCTGCTGGCAACACAAGACGCAATACCTACTTATTTTTAATCAAAATAATTTTAACCAACAACCCAACAAACAAACAACAATTAATAACTTTGCGTAATATGTAGGTATATTCTCCATTATTTTAAGACAGTACATGTATGCAAAAGTTTAAAAAAAAAATAGGTTAAAAAATAAGGATAATAAAATAAGTATATTCTTAATTCATTTTTGTTTGGCACTGATTAAAAACACCGTATATTTGTTTGTAATTTACATTTTATACTGCAATTATTTAGGTACTAATATAAAAGAAAGTAAACATTTTATTGTAAGACGTCACTCCCATTATTACACAAAAAAAAAAAATCTTGTACTATATTTTTTTTTCTGAAAAATTAAAAAAAAAACAATAAGATTAGATTTAAATTAATTTATTTATGCCAAAATATATAATTTTAACTTTACATATTACATTACATAACATAACATAACAATAACATTCATTAGAAATATTCGCAATAATATTGCAACAAAAATGTCACGTGACCGTCGTGACCACCGCGCTGCGCCGCGCCGAGCCGTCAGCTTCGTTTCCTTCTAAACTGAGAGTGAATAATGCAAGAAATTGACGACACCGAGCGAGGCGCCACTAGCTAAAACGCGCGGACTAAAAAACTGGCGTCATATGTCAACAGAATACTATCAAACGAAAATGGTCTTTAGGAAATAACGCTCGAAATGCTACTCTCCAAATAGAGAAGCTTGAAATAATATCTGTAATCTGCAAGTGAACTTAGCAAGGAAAATATACGCACTGGGTTTTTGAATGTTAAAATACAGTATACATTTTGTATTGAAAAATAAGCTGCAATAATCGGAACCGGACAATGCGCTGGGTGCGCATTTAGCAGCTTATATTTATTTTTTGAGGAAGATATAAACAGTGACGTTAATTTATAATAAATATAGATTATTTTATTTATTCTCCTATAATTAAAACTACTATAAAACATTATTATTGGTAGTGAAATATAATGGTAAGCTGCGAATAATCGATTATATAGACGGTTCGCCCCTGGTTTTTCAATTATTTTCTTATGTTTCTCGGAAACCTTAGTCAGAGAGAGAAAATCCTTCAGCCGTTTGACTAATGAAGCATTTTTTAATCAAAACTCTTTGATGTACATAAATTATATATTTAAAAAGGCGGAAAATATATGAAAAATATGGAACTTACAAATAAAAGTTGTATTAAATGAAATTGCACATTTTAAAGTGAGTTTTATTTTAATCGAATATTTGTATGTAATTTACATTTTATACTGCAATTATTTAGGTACTAATATAAAATAAAGTAAACATTTTATTGTAAGTCGCAAATGTTTCACTGAGCATATTTTTTTGGAGTTGGACCTTATAACATTTGAAGGGTACACGTCTAAAATTCGCCCTGATAACCCTGCTCTTGTGTCAGAGTTATTACTAAACGCCCCTGGCTATCGCACCCGTCACATGTCGAGCTCTCTCCTTCATGTACCAGCCGCTCGTACGAACTATGCTCAGAACTCTCTACTCATACGTTTGGTTTGTGAGTATAATTCGAACTTTTCATAAATTGACCCTTTTGAGATTTACTTGATTTTTAAAAATTAAACTTAAAAAAAAAAAAAAACGCATTATTAGCGCTACGGTTTTTCTCAATTTTTGCAATTTTGAAAAAACTGTGACGTCTGAAGTTCTCTACGGTGAGTTGTCCTGATTAGTGGTTTGACTTCCTGGTAACCGAAAATGTATCACAACACTGTCATTGGTTGATTTCGGAGAACTAGTGACGTCGTTCAAAGTAGTTAATTTTTATCAAAATAGTTTTTGTAATTGTTTTCACACGTTTTCAAGAAACTTCGTAGTACAATGAGAAACTTCAGCCCTACGGGAAATTGTAGATATTAAAAAAATATTTTTTTGCGCGTGGTAAAAATTAGAGTATTAAATTGTATGGTAAAATTTCTTTAAAATGTACGAAAAAAATATTTTAATAAAAACGCACTACTTTGAATGACGTCACTGGTTGTTATGAACCATCCAATGATATGAAAGCTTTGAAGGATATCCGGTTTGGTCACTGTAAACGAACCAATCGGAAGAACTGTCATAGAACAACCTCTGACGTCACACGCGGAGTTATTTCAGAAATAAAAAACTTTAAAAATCATTGCGCTGATAATACGATATATAAAAAAAAATGGCTTTGTTTAATATTCTATTCACAAATAAAAAGAGAAAAAAAAGACACTGAACTTCCTCATTAAATGCTCTAATTTTAACTTTTTTTTTTATATTCGATTTCCCGTTGCGCTGAACTTCCTCGTTGAAGAAATATTAATGTTCGAGCATAGGCAAAATAGTGAATGTCACAGTGCGTAAAGTGATCACTTAAACCAGCCAACGAGAGGTCATAAGCCCTGTAAATGTATATACTTCCATATTACCTTCTCTAAAATGTTGTCCTCCTCTGTTGAAATTTGTTCAAACAATATTATTTATTATAATAAGTATTTCTCGAAAAAAAAGTTATGTAGATAATACATATATCAAAATATATGTATTATCTACATAACTTTATATATCTACATAACGTAAGTATTATAGAGACTAAAAATAATATTTTACTGCGTTGATAAATTACAGAAAATTCGTGTTATTCAACGAAATTTTAACATTCCTGCCATCTATGAATTAAAACCATAACTATTTCTGCCACCTATGAGTCAAAACAATAATTATTACTGCCATCTCTGAGTAAAAACTTGACGGCTTCTAGGTACAAACATTTTCAAAATCTGCCGCAACGCGGCGCTATAGTAAATACAATGCAGTGTTTTCAAAACATTTTTTTTTATTATTAAGATTAATTTAATGCTATCGGCCAAAATAAAAGTTTACTGATTACATATAAATAAATTTACATTTATCTGTATAAAATGAATTTGCATCCTAATGGAAGCCACCCGATATGTTAGAAAATAAATATTTAATAACAAATACTTACTTACATTTTAACGTAGTTATACAGAAAGCAGACATCCATAGAAATATAAAACTTAGATAATAGCACCTCTGTGAAAAAAGTGACTAATCAAATCTACAGAACAGTTTGAGTGTTTTTGATTTTGACAAATGATAAACAATGAATACATTAGTATATTATATCACAAACAAAGATCTAATCATGTATTTGACGGGTTTGAACGATTTTAAAAGTACCGTCAGATTTTTCTAATGCTGTGGGAGTTTTCTGAAAATTGCGGACCGTTTTAACAAAGCGAAATATCTACAAAATATATTTTTTTCAGGAGAAGGTTTTTTCATGTTAAAAATAAAACTATTGCGATTTTAAATAAAATAAAAATTACATTTTATAGATATATAAAATCCTTACACATGTACTAAAAATAATGAGTAAAATGATGTATAAAAATGTTCTAAATTCACGTATTTTCACAAAAAATAAATATTTACATATTTTTGTGATAGAAATGTATGGAAATTGATTTATGTTAACTTTTGCGTGAAATCATAAAAAACTTATTTTTTGTAAAATCATACGTCTACTGACATATCTAAGTACCTATGTAAATATACACATTTAGGTATTTATCTCCTATATATTTTTTACATACATAATAGCACAAATAAAGTGAACTTCTCATGTATATTGTTTTGTTAAAGTTTTATTTCACCAATTGATAAAGCTCACATGGAAGAACCTATTTCAATAAAATAACAAATTTGTTTTTTTTGTAGAAATTTCACTTTGTGAAAACGGTCCTCAATTGAGAAATACTTTATTGCGATTGACGCTATTTTCAGAAGGTGGTTATTACAGTTTTTTGTATGAAAGCGGTCTGGCAGTTTTTAGAAGAATTGACCTTACTGCACCCGATAACACCAATATATATTTTTTTCTAAATTGTAGACTGGCTGCTTTCTGCATAACTACGTTCACTTTTAGATTCCGGTTTTCGAATATTTATTTTGCCAATATTTTTTTTTGTTTTAATATTATTGAGGGAACATTTTTATGAATGTATTAAATTTTGAGTTTACTTTATCGATAAATACATTTAATAATGATTCTCACTAAATGGTTTTTATTTATTTGGTTTACAAACAATGAAAACAAATATATAATATACAGAAATATTCAAATAAAAAAAAGATACTACTTATCTTTCATTAATTACATGTAAACGCTAATGAAATACATATTTAAATTAAATAAATAATATAAATTAAATAAATAATATAAATGATTATAATTCAAATTAAATTACTGTAAAAGTAAATTCATTAATATAAAACACATCTTATACACACTTTTTCTTCTTGCGGTGTCTTATCAGGTTCTCCCGAAGTTGGCGATCACTACAGCGAAAGCATCTAGGTCCTGCGCTACTCCGAGGCCAGGATAACTGCTTGTTGGATGTACTAGCCATATTGATTCCTGGGGAAAGATGACCAGAGTGGTTTCCCGTTGCCTTCTCTGGTGGGTTTTTCTGTCGGAGTTACCTTCCCTTAGCTGGTTGGTTCTGGTTTGGAGGCGCTAGAAACTCGTCTTACATCCTCTCGTTATCTGCTGTGATCACACCGTTATGAGTGAGATCCCATTGCCCAATTATAACATAACACAATTGAAATAAAATTAGCAATTTAAATGAAAAAAAAATCATTAATTCATATAAAACTATAAAAAAAAATACTTATAAAACTAGCAAGGTAAGTTACCAAAATTGAATTGTTGTAAAAATGAATATTTTAATGTAAAAACGCATATTGTAAATATTTCTTAAACCTAAACAACCCAGTGTAAAAAGTCTTTACGTTTTATAGTAATTACCTACGTCCAATGGGTATAATAATAATACCATTATTTGGCATTTAAAAAAAAACATATTTACATAGCACAAAATAATATAATACACAATGTACATATTACAAAAAATATTTTTCTATTATCCTTAATAGCACACTACAATGTACTTTGTATATTTTCTTATGCTCGTTTTTTTGCATCTATCTATGTAGGTAAAACCCGTACAAGGATAGATGCAAGTTGCAAGGAAACTTCGACGTTCTTTTTTAAAATCAAAAAACAATCAAGTAGGTATAATGATATCAACATGTCAAAATAAAATACATGTAGGTATACTATTAACAATAACCTTAGCATTTAAAACATTACACTTTATTAGGAGAGCGAAATCACGCCATTGAAATAATAATTTTAAATCAAACAAACATCAAACCATCACGCCGGGGTTGGCAGAGCAGATATAATAATACACCGCTTTAAATACGATGATACGATCACGCTTCAGAGGAAGACGAATCACATAAAGATATACATTGTGTCATGCACCCACGCAGATTATTTCTTAAAGCCCGCTGGGTCAAAAATATGTGTGGTCTCCAGTTTTAAAACTCATATTTTAGGCTTTTTTTGTGGGTTTTCAAGATAATTTAATCAATGAAATTTCTTCTAAATCAATAAAAAGACATGTGGTAATTGATAATGTTTGGTTGGAAAGTGATTTAAAAAAATGTTTTTCAAATAATTGATAATTTTCAATACAATAAGATCTAATCGAAAGTATTTTTTCTTTTGACATGTTCACATTCAAGATATTTTTAAAAACCCATGTAAATAATTTATTTTAGCATTATAAGTCTTCTCAACAATGTCGTAGCTTCGGAATTTGCAAACTTATCTAATATTCGATTAGCCGCATTACAATGTTCGTGAAACAACTTGGCAGTGTTTTCAAGCGCTGATGTTTTGTGAACACAACCACTCAATTGTCCATAGTCAACCTTGCTGACATCTTCTCTGCAGTGGGCGATTTTATCGTAAATGGAGGGGTCTTCGTGTAGAGCAAATAAAACAGGGGCACAGACTAAGGAGTAGCTGTCAGATCTTGATGTAAAGATATTGTAGTCTATCGACGCCTGCCACGCTAGAGCGGCGTGACAACCTAGTAAGTATCCATCGTTCAGAGTGGATTCTTCGTGTCCAGAAAGATGCAGGACTCCTCTGCAGCCAACGCTAAGTAAACTACCTCTCCCTAAAACATTTCTTAAAGTCCACTCTCTCACAGGATTCCCGATGCAATCTGAAGCGTCGACCGGTTCACACAGCCTTCCATGACCGATTATCTGTCTGATTTTAAAATCATCTTTGATGGTAGTTGTAATCATTGTTTTTGATGGCTTCGTTGGGATTGGAAGGTTCTGCTCGTCTCTTTCCCCGAAAAATTCTCCTTCTGATATATCCCTAAGTGCTGAGAACACAAGTTCCGTTAGGTGCTGATTACGTAGACTAGAAACCGTGGCGCTCGCTGATACAATGAAAAAATCTCCGCCGACAACAGCGAGCTTATTTCCCAAGTCAGATTTCTTTTTATTTTGATACTGACTGTTAGACGAGTTCGTGACACCTTTGTGAAACAAATTCGAAGCTCGGATCATTTCGATTACCCCCACCGTTTTGCTCTGGCTGTGCAAAATTCCAGCTTCTGTGAACTGGTCGTCAAGATGCGTCCCTTTAGGATACCCTGCAGCTTTAGAAACTAGCATGACGAAGAGCCCCCACACTTGGGTATTGTGTTTTTCGCTAGACAAGAGGTGTTTTGCTGTTTTGAGGAGGGGATGAGTATTGCCAAACTGAAAATAAAAATGATTCAATTCAATTCAATTTTCAATTCAATTTTATTTATTTCATATATGTACATTACAAAATGGAATGTCTTAATTCATACATATAGAAATAATTAAAATAATAGGGTAATATTAGGTATATATATAAATAACACATAAGTATACATAATATCCAGAGAATAATATTATGTTAAAATGTTAAGATGTTCAAATATGGGCAGAATGGTGAATGTAACACAGTGTGTAAAGTGGCCACTTAAACCAACCATTGACAGGTCATAAGCCCTGTAGATGGCTAGACTTCTATATTACCTTCTCTTAAATGTTCTTCATATCTGTTGTAATATGTTAATATAAACAGCTCCCCAGGGAGTTGAATCAAGTCCTTGTCTACGAAAATTTTGGGAGGGTAGGAGAGAATTCATTAGTTAAGTAAACCTTGAGAAAGAAGCTTGTTTAGCTTAGACACCGGTCGGTGGAAAAAAAAATAGTGAATAAAAACAAATTTGTTTTTATCTTCTTTTTATAATTTAAAACCACAAAGTTAGTGCTTCAAATATAAAAATTATAGTATATAAGTTTATACTTGTTCATTTATTTAGTGAACATCAACCGACAAGATCGATCGGCTTGGTCACTGAACGATCAGAACTATCACTGTCAAATGCCTACAGAACAGCACAAGACCAGGTCGAGATGGGGGGTACTGTCCACAGACGATCCACGTCTGGAGTCAGGCGTGATCACCGTCCTCAGACACGAGGATCGGAGATGCTAATTAAAAAAAACATTTTCGAAATCCAAAATCAATAACAATATTTTGAATTTGTCAAAATGTTTGTAGACAAAAGACTGGGTTTGGAATGTTACACAGTGAGTAAATTGGCCACTTAAACCAGCCAATGACAGGTCATAAGTCCTGTAAATGCTTTGACTTTTATTCCTTCTCTAATATGTTCTCTATCCCCGTTATAATTTATTAATCAAAATGACCAAGTAACGTTTTAATTTCCAACAATATATTTCTGTCAACTCTATCAAACATCGATAACTGTATGTAAGAACTGAAAGATTTAAGAATAGGGCCAAAAATGAGTGGTTAACTGTCTTCTGTATGCTGATGATGCCGTGCTTCTTGCTAGCAGCAAAGAAGACCTGCAATTCTTGATAACAAAAGTCTACGATGTGTGCAAGAAAAGCGATTTGCTGATGAATGTTGATAAATCGAAAGTGATGAAAATATAATTAAATTTGAGATCAGTGTAAACGGAGATATTCTGTATCTGGGAAGTATGTTTACTAGCGATGGAAATACTGAGAAAGATATTGAAAGAAGGATAAGTGCCGGGAACAGCGTGGCTAACTGTTCGGTGGAACTACTTTGGCAGCCAAATGTTTGTCGCAGGAGGCAAAACTAGTAGTTTACAATGAAGTTATAGTGTTCTTGTGTATGGGAGTGAAGTATGAGATTTTAAAAATAATGATGAAAATAGTTTAAATGCTGTTGAAATGCGATCCCTCAGGCGAATGTGTGGTAAAACTATGTATGATAGGTGCACAAATGTCGAGATCCGTAAACTACGTAAGGCTGAGACATGCATTATCGACAGAATCAAGAAAGGTGTGCTGCATTGGTTTGGACATGCAGACAGCGAAACAATGGCCAAAAGGATTTACGATGCGAATGTTGAAGGATGCAGAAAACGAGGAAGATCGAGAAAGACATGGCACGATCAAGTATACCTACTTCATACTTACTTCGGTTTTAAGATCAGAACTCGTAACTAGTTCACTCAAAAGATATTGAAAATTCTCAAAGCCTGGGGAATTCCCGACAATTTTTTCAGCTTCCATAACCGATTTGTCAAAATTTTCCTTGGAATTCGGTACATTATACAAACCACGAGAACAATTAACATTTATATTTGAAAATAAATTACATCGCGGAATCAAAATGCAATGGCGAACTGAACGTACACATGTATGGAGTAACATTGTTGAATATAAATTAATTAAATATGTAATGTGTGTTTGTTAACACCTGAAAATCTAATGATTCCGTCAACGGAAAATTTTCAATTTAATTACACGTTGATAAGTCAAGGGACCGGATTAGAAATGCGATTTTTTAAATTTTATTTCAAGAATAACTCGATTGCAAAAAAATACAATACATAATGATATTATACTATTATGCTCACTTTCTTCTTCCTGGCTGCACAGTATTGTGCGAATGAATGGAATAAGAGTAATTTTTGACATTTTTTACGTATAGCAACACTCATAATGTATGTCAATTTGACAGTTGTTACAGTTCATTAATCTTTTGGCGGCTCATATTGGTGTTTGTTGGTGTACTATATGTTGTTTCTTTTTACATTTTCTCAATAAAGGACTAATTTTATAAATTGCTTGCATATTAAAGAGTGTTTTTGAGTTGGTTTAAATCGTGGATATTACGCCGAGGAAAAGGGAAAAGATAACCTTAAGTGAACTTACATCAATGAGCAGTTTGCAATTCAATGTTTTGTGAGTCGGGGAGCAGTCAGCAAGATTATTGAACAGAAAAGAGAAACAGAGCCAGTTGAAGCAAAAAGAATTGGGAAATGTGGAAGAAATCGGAAAACTAGTGTCCGAGATGAAATATCTTTAATCAGAAATAGTAAGTTAAACCCCAGATTTGGCAACCACTGGGGTGATGATACATGACTCAACAGTGCGGAAAAGACTCATTGAATCTGGAAGAGAAGCAATTCGACCACAGAAGAAACAACTCCTGGCGGCACGTATGATGAAGCAAAGGCTCATTTGGGCTAGAAAATATACCAAATGGACTATAAAAGACTGGAGAAAGGTGCTGTTTTCAGATGAGACCCACTTTCTCGTGCAAGGATATCGCACAAAGTTTGTTAGAAAAAGTGAGGATGAAAAACTTACTGTGGTTCATATTGACTAAACTTGTTTTTTTTCTCCTCTTCCGGTTATTTATTGATTTGCTTATGCATACAAAGCTTTTTTTCCTAGTATGTATATTTTGTACTATAGTTATTTTTCACGGGACTGGGTCCATTTCTTCATTATTTTTTTAAATTTTTATAACTAAGGTCTTCAGAAAGTCAATGTATCTTTCCGCAGTGACCTCATTTTTTATTACTTCCTCTGGGTTTTCAAAAATTTGGCCATATTGTGCGCACATTTGTTTGCAGTTTGGCCTCTCGGCGTCAAACATAGAAAAATCGTGTAATACATATCTTTCAGGATGTATATATGGAGGACGTCCTAAGAGATGAGTCCATCACAAGGGCAGCAATCATTATTTCTTTTTTTGAATCTATTAAGATATTTTCGGAAAGCACCATGACCTTAAAGCATTTATTTTAGCTCGTAAGTGCGCCCAAAAGTATCCAATATTTCGGCATCCTTTAAATTTTTGAAAAACAATTTGGTTTGGTAATGGTTTGTTTTTTGATCCAACTCTCCGGATAACATCTGGCACTCATTAATCAGAAAATTTGGAGTTTGACTGTATGCGTAACTTGTTTTCGGCCGATATTATCATGTTATGGAAGAAGGGCCGAAGGCTTTTTTTAACCATAGATTGATACACATGATCGGCAAATTTTCTTATACCAGAGCGATAATGACGGACGCCGCTCACGCCTCGCGGCTTTATCCTGTTCCCAACGATGAAAAAGACTACGAGAAGTCGACGATTCGCGACCATAGAAGAAATAAAATATATGTGTGCTCCATTTCAAGAATTAAAACAAAAATAAAATTCCTTTACCAGGAATATATTCATATTGACAAATTTAAAACATTTAGCAAGCGTCGTAGCTAGGGGGCCAAGCGAACGGCTGCCAGGGACACTTTTCAGCCCACAACTTTCTTTTCTCTTTCTCTTCCTAGAAAATAAGTCTTGAGGGGCGCGAAATTCAAACCTTGTCAGCGGCGGTCATGATCCTAGCTACGACGCTGCATTTAGCAATGTTTATGAAAAACATAAATAATCTGGTACAATATAAGGAAAATAAATGGACATAAATAAGTACGTACCTACCTACGTATTACTGACTTACAAAACATTATTTTACGTCATTCGCGGCAAATGGAATGAGGTTAAAATAAAAACAATTGGAACTGATTTTTTTTTGGCTTTGAATAAAAAACAAATCATAAATTTTCTCAATAAATGCGGCCTCCGTGGTGTTGGGGTAAAGACGCTTGACTCACACACGGAAGGTTCTGGGTTCGATTCCCGGTGAGAAAACAAAAATCTAATATGATTTTTCTCAAACCAAGGTGTTCTGAGGTGTAATTTACAACTGTAAGGCTTCCTCGTCTGTTGTGGAGCAAATAAAGGAAAATAGTTAGTTAATACTGGTATATAACCACTAACCTACCGACTTTTCTATGTCTACCGGTTTCGAGACGGAACCGTCTTTTTATCAGGACACTAATTACACTAACTAACCATAATCCACTATCTTATTATAATCCTAATCGTTTCATATCCTTTGCATTCCTTCCAAAGCTTTGGAAACGAAATCGTCATTTTGTTACTCGCTAATACGTTTTTTTTTGTTCATCAGCATATTTACAAAAAGTATTGTACAGCTGTGAAAAAATATTGGATTTAGTGGCCACTTAAACCAGCCATTGACAGGTCATAAGCCCTGTAAATGCCTTGAAGGTATTCTCCATCCCTGTTGTAATTTGTTAATCTTAACGACTCCCGAGGGGGTAAAATCCAGTCTTTTGTCTGCAAACATTTGGACAAACTCAAATATTGTAGGTATAGGGTTTATGTAACATCGTATAATGGGATGTATTGAATTTTTTTTTGATAATTATTATTAATTAAAGAGGCATTGTTTTTTAGTCTTCCTAATTTGAAATATTTTCATGTTATTTACTTTTATTTTTTGTCCTTCAGTTAACGTAAGAAGAACATTAAGAAACTTCGATATTCGTGCTGAAGAACACATGAGGCGTCTCCATAATAGCAATTTCTCCAAATTTTCAAATCATCTAATCAATTTCCATCGTGACTTAAATATTGTGTGACTGTGGTGTAACAGGAGTCTATATTATTTATTTAAATAATTAAATCTGTTTTACTGCATAAAAAAGAGTACGAGAATAGAACTTATCACAAGGAAGATAGAGACACTGTTCTGTGGCTGGTGTTTGTGTGAAAAAGACAAAAACAATATAAGAAATTCGCACAGTCAAACGGTTATTGGCAGTAAGTGGAACTGCACGTTAGTTATGAGACCGGCGTGCTCACGAGTTTAAATTTATTTTGCTATTAGAGGACTAATTTTAAATTCTAAATTTTACTGTAATTTTAATAAAATTATGGATAACTAAAAATTTAACAGTTAATTATAGGTATTTAACAATATGTCACTGTGTTTTTTTTCCAAATGTCTGAACTCTGGATTTTCTGTATTTTGCTTGAAGTAACACAATGTTACATCACCGCGTGAAAAGGAATTTTGTAGCTTAGCCTTTAAAGAGTTAATAAACATACAAGATCTTACGTATAAAAAAAGGCTCAAATAATTCGTTTTGCTATTTAAAAATTTTGAATTTGAATGGCGCGGTAAATACTTGAATGGGTGACCGTTTGGGAACACCGCGTGCCGTTGGCCCCTCCACTTTTTGCGCTATTTTTTTAAATCTAAATATCTATCGAAGATTTGTCATAATGGAAAATATTCAGTCTCTCCTCGCCAACGACCATACCATGTTGAACACACCGGTTCTCGTCCGATCACCGAAGTTAAGCAACATTGGGCGCGGTCAGTACTTGGATGGGTGACCGCTTGGGAACACCGCGTGCCGTTGGCCCCTCCACTTTTTGCACTATTTTTTTAAATCTAAATATCTTCTCGAAGATTTGTCATAATGGAAAATATTCAGTCTCTCCTCGCCAACGACCATACCATGTTGAACACACCGGTTCTCGTCCGATCACCGAAGTTAAGCAACATTGGGCGCGGTCAGTACTTGGATGGGTGACCGCTTGGGAACACCGCGTGCCGTTGGCCCCTCCACTTTTTGCACTATTTTTTTAAATCTAAATATCTTCTCGAAGATTTGTCATAATGGAAAATATTCAGTCTCTCCTCGCCAACGACCATACCATGTTGAACACACCGGTTCTCGTCCGATCACCGAAGTTAAGCAACATTGGGCGCGGTCAGTACTTGGATGGGTGACCGCTTGGGAACACCGCGTGCCGTTGGCCCCTCCACTTTTTGCACTATTTTTTAAATCTAAATATCTTCTCGAAGATTTGTCATAATGGAAAATATTCAGTCTCTCCTCGCCAACGACCATACCATGTTGAACACACCGGTTCTCGTCAGATCACCGAAGTTAAGCAACATTGGGCGCGGTCAGTACTTGGATGGGTGACCGCTTGGGAACACCGCGTGCCGTTGGCCCCTCCACTTTTTGCACTATTTTTTAAATCTAAATATCTTCTCGAAGATTTGTCATAATGGAAAATATTCAGTCTCTCCTCGCCAACGACCATACCATGTTGAACACACCGGTTCTCGTCCGATCACCGAAGTTAAGCAACATTGGGCGCGGTCAGTACTTGGATGGGTGACCGCTTGGGAACACCGCGTGCCGTTGGCCCCTCCACTTTTTGCACTATTTTTTTAAATCTAAATATCTTCTCGAAGATTTGTCATAATGGAAAATATTCAGTCTCTCCTCGCCAACGACCATACCATGTTGAACACACCGGTTCTCGTCCGATCACCGAAGTTAAGCAACATTGGGCGCGGTCAGTACTTGGATGGGTGACCGCTTGGGAACACCGCGTGCCGTTGGCCCCTCCACTTTTTGCACTATTTTTTAAATCTAAATATCTTCTCGAAGATTTGTCATAATGGAAAATATTCAGTCTCTCCTCGCCAACGACCATACCATGTTGAACACACCGGTTCTCGTCAGATCACCGAAGTTAAGCAATATTGGGCGCGGTCAGTACTTGGATGGGTGACCGCTTGGGAACACCGCGTGCCGTTGGCCTCTCTACTTTTTGCACTATTTTTATTAACTTATGTGAAATAGATGCTTTTATGAAGTTTTATAATAAAAATGTAATTATACGAGTATTTATTTAAATTGTATGAAAACCAAAAACAGGAGCTGCTGGTTATTTGTTTAGTCTCCCACTAGTCTGACGATGTCGATCACAACGTCACCGTTAAAAATTATAAATAAGTGTGAAATAAAACTATGTACATGTTTTTGCAATTATAATTAAATTTTAGCATTTAAAAACTTTTTAAAGGGACACTGTACCTCAACCTTTCGCTCCGAACTCAAGTGGCTTCATTTTTATCAGCGCATAAGCTTTCAATCTCTCTCACTTCTTTATAATAGTCTTCACAGTCCTTGCGCTCCAAAATACTTTGCAGAGAATTTCATGTACCTTTCTGATCATGGTCTTTCGCTTCGCTCTTCTCAGGAGAGAACACTTTCCATTCTTCGACATAGCACATCATTTTTCAGCTATTCCCTTTCCGTTCAAGCTGCTAGACTTTGGAATGAGCTACCCCATATAAAAAATGCGCCTTCTCTAGCCACCTTCAAGAAACGCCTGAAACATTATGATGTTTCCCCTGAATCCTGAACTTCCTGAGTTTTACTGCTTTTTTTTTCTTTTTCTTAAATATGTATTTTTTACCCTTTTTTTCTTACACATTATCTGATCCCACATTCCTTATTATTTAACATGTATAAATTATTATTATGGATTACTTATATTGCGCCATTTTCATAATATAATACCTCAAGGGCGCTTTATATAGGTGATTCTAAAGATAAACAAATCTAATTAAAGCTTTTAAATTTTTAATTTAATCAAAACAATTTATTTTGTTGTTACATGCTACGGATTTATTTAAATTATTTATAGAAAATGTGGGTTTTAAGTTTTTTCCGAAACATCACTTCACTTTCACAGCCTCGCACCTCTGCTGGGAGAGCATTCCATGCCATAGGGCCTGCGATCGCAAATGCGCGTTCACTAAATTTATTTGCGCTGTTTGCGTAGAGGTATGATAACTTTTCCTCTCGCCGTAGACGTAGCTGATCTAAGCGTGAGACGCCTGTCAGCTAGTTCATCTGGAATGCATAGTTCCCTTAGATATTCCGGAGCAGAGTTGTGCAGTGATTTATACATAAGCCAACAGAGTTTGTATTCGACCCTCTGTGGAAAACGTAGCCAGTGTAATTCCCGTAGTAGTGGAGTGATATGACTGAACTTAGAGATTCCGAAAATAAGTCTCGCTGCAGCATTCAACACAGACTGTAGGCGAGTCATTTTGTTCATTTGTAGACCTGCATAGATACCATTGCAATAATCGATTCTAGACACTACAAACGCATTTATTAATTGACGGGCGGCATCAACCGGCAAATTTTTGCGTATGCATTTAATTTGTCTCAGCTGGTAGAAGCATGAACTTATCGTTCTACTAATTTGAGCGTCAAGAGAAAGGTCAGAATTAAGTAAACTCCCAGTATTTTTAATTGAATCGGCATTCACTTCGTAACACTTCATTATAAATTATTATGAAAATAAAACTTTGTTATCAGTGTTACACAATTTTATTCTTTTACAAGAACACAACTATAGTTTCGGGAGAGCACTCCTCCCATCGACGGGTGATATAAAACTAATATAATAAACACAGAATATTGTTCACAATGTCATCGAATCTAAACAAAAAATAAACAGATTAATCAGTGAAACTTAGAGCAGGGGGTTTTTATTCTTATCTAAGGTGTTGGCATATGAATGGATGGTTATCTTAAGTACAGATATGAAAACATGGACAAAACATTAAGTCGAATTTATTTCTTAAAATTTAGCACATAAGTGGAAGTTGCAATAAGTAAGTCTAAGATTTAATGTGTGGGAAGACATCGCTCGGCTAAGAGAGTGTTAACAGACGCGGGTCTAAGAGGGTGAGTGCGGTGAGGGTGGTCGCAAAGGGAACATAGTCAATAAAGGCGAGGGGTGGTTGAATGTGTGATTATTAATTAGATTGTTTTCGGAATTTAAATTTTTGTGAATTTCTATAATTTCTAAATTATTCATATTACTGCCTTTGTTATTTACTTGGTGCAGGAGTTTTAAGGTGTGATTATGAAATGAGTGGTTACTGTCTATTATATGATTCATATAATAGACAGTAACCAGACAGTAATAAAATTGTGTAACACTGATAACAAAGTTTTATTTTCATAATAATTTAAACTCCCAGTAGTTTAACGGTGGGTAAAGCAGCACTCCCTACATTGGGTAGGGCCGTATCCTGGATCAAATTCTGTCGTCTGGCTGAAGCCGCCCATAGTTGTTCCGTTTTTGATGGGTTTAATGTTAATCTGTTTTCAGCCATCCAGTTTCCTATTTTCTCGATGCATCCATCAATTAAATTGACAAGTAACATAACATAACATAATGCACATTGACATAACATAATGTACTTTTTTATTTTTATTTAAGTGAATATTTATTTACTCATTTAAATATTAGAAAAATCACATAAGCCAAATAACAAACAAATATTCTACTTAAACGCTAAGGATAAATCAAGCAAGCGAAGGAGTGCGGTATAGCGGAATACTTGAGAGGATCTATCTCTTCCTATATGCATGTTCTAAGGAACCGATATGTTGCGGCAAAAATAATAAAAATATAGGGTCGTTTTTCCAAAACTATACACGGATATAATAAGTATGAATGTAAAATATAATAATGTGTATAATAAAATAAGTACGTACATAATATATAAGTATGTAAATAACATATAGGTACAAATAAAGTTGTAATTGTTAACAAATTTTCTGACTCTTTGCTTCCCATGTCTATCAACCATTTGCCATTTTTTTCCCGAATCGTGTTGTACTTTCGTTTTTCCAGATGTAAGGCACTAAGTTATATACCTAGCTTTGGTCCCGTAAAAATAAAATATCTTTGAAACACCGCTACATGTGCAAGCCTTATCTCTCAATTAAAAAAACAGCTGTTATTTTTAATGAATTAGGTTTTTTATCTTATTTACGTACCTATATTTTGGTATATACGAGTATTTGTTTTTTTTAGTACAAAATTTTTACCATGCTTTTTTTACTAATCTATTTTTTGGATGGCTGGGAGATATTGCTTTTAGCATTAGGTCCGCCAAAGCACTTATTCTTTGTACTTGAACTTTTAAATAAATAAATACCCATGCAAAAAATGTGAAGTTGTTGCGTTATATCTACCCTGCCTACCCCTCCAGATAAACTGCGTGATGTTAAGTTAGACAATATTTTAAAAAAATATTTTTTTATCAGTATAAAAATGTAGAAGTATAGCGTTCTATCCTCTCGGCCTACCCCTCTGTTATTCTGCCGATACGGGGTGAAAAAATCATAAACATGAAGAAGTACGTGGTTCTGCCCTAATTATTGCCTCTTCAGAATAGTCTGTGTGATAATGTACTCATGGAGGCTTATTCCGTTACTATTTCGTTTCGCAAGTTCGTTCGTTCATTATATATCTATATCACTCTACCGCAATCAAAATCGGATTTCGCTCTCGTTCCTTCTCATATGATTCAAATGAATTTACGAAACGAATTAGTTACAGAATGAGGCCTCATGTAAGTCGTATTATTTTCTTTCCACGTTTTTACTTACCTTACCCCTCATTCATGAATTGTACCTTTTTACTTGAATGAAATATTTTCGCAAAAATATAAATCCTCCGTTTTTGGTTTAAAATAACCTGTTCAAATATTTGACAAACAAGTATATTGGCGCTTTAATTTAAAACATACAAATGTCATGGCGAAGTGCTGTGGCGAACAACTTGCCCATTGCTCTGCGATATAAAGACGGGGAACAAATTAATATCTGGCGATCTTCCGGACACACAAAGTTTTTACAAAGCATTTTTTCAGAGATATTTCATGCTATTGGTCCCCAAGTTTTTTTTGATGTTGGACTCTGACATATAGACGTATGTCAGTTGAAATGTATATATGGATATTGTGAGCAGGTTAACAAAATGTTGACCTTTTAATACTCTGTGAATTGATTTATTATTATTTAGCGTGATGGAAATATAAATGTTCATGGAATTCAGAGAGAGAGGGGGGAAAGTAGAGTTGGAGCTATACAATGTCTTCTCCCTTTTATGTACTTTTTATTTAATATTCATATTTTTACTTTGTTAGAATTGTATTATTTTTGCCCTCTCCTCCTGCATTCATAATAAATAGTGTGAAATCTGTAATTGGTCTTACTTTTTTGAATTGTTCTTTTGTACCTTGTATTTATATAAAGACTGTATGATTTAACAATATTTGATTATGTCCAAATGCTTGCAGACTGGCTAAATTTCCTCCATAGGGAGTTGTTCATGTTAAAATTTATTTCAACAGAGAGGGAAAACATTTTTGAGAAGGGAATATGAAAGTCTAGGCATTTACAGGGCTTATGACCTGTCATTGGCTGGTTTAAGTGGCCACTTTACACACTGTGTAACACTCACCATTCTTCCCATGTTTTAACATCCACATTTCCTCAACTCTTCCATCTGTTGACTTTTGTGAGGTAAAAGAGCTGAAACCTTTATCACGTGGGTGAGATTTATCATTCTGCCCATGTTCAAACATGGGCAGAATGGTGAATGTTACACAGTGTGTAAAGTGGCCACTTAAACCAGCCAATGACAGGTCATAAGCCCTGTAAATGTCTAGACTTCCATATTCCCTTCTCGAAAACGTTTTCCCTCTCTGTTGAAATAAATTTCAATACTGTATGATTTCCTTAATAAATAAATAAATATTTTGTCTGTTGTAATTACAAGTATCTCATTGTTTTTTTTTTATATTTTGTAATTTATATTTCATTTTTATTATTGTAATTGATTATAATTGTTTTAGTATCATTAAAAAAAACAATAAAGTTCCTTCCTAAACACACAAAAAAAAATCTTAGCTAGTCAGGATCTGAAATGAAGAACCTCTGTACGTTGCAAAAACAGTGAAATAAATAAATAAAAAATGAGATACCTCGGTCAATGTTAGCTAAAAGTTAAATAAAGTTCAATTTAAAAATAGTCTTGTTTCTAATGTACACTTAACGCTAAAATGATGTTTCGTAATGCCTGAGTGGCTCTAGAATCCGTAAACCTATCTAATATTTTATTAGCTGCATTGCAATGCTCATGGAACAACTTGACGGTGCTTTCAAGGGCTGAAGTCTTGTGGACATCTGCACTTAGCTCATCATAGTCCACACCGTTTACACCATCCCTGCTGGGAGCTATTTTATCAAACACCGAGTGGTCTTCGTGCAGAGCAAACAGAATTGGAGCACATACTAAGGAGAACGTCTCAGTCCTGGGGGATGTGAAAATGTTGTACTCGAAAGATGCCTGCCACGCCAGAGCAGCGTGACATCCCAATAGAAACCCGTCACTCTGTAAGGATTCTTCGTGTCCAGCGAGGTGCAGGACACTCTGGCAACCGACACCGAGTAAACTTCCTCCATCTAAAGTGTTTCGCAGCGTCCATTCTCTAACGGGGTTTCCGATACAGTCTGAAACACGGAGTGGTTCAAATTTTCTTCCATATCCGATGGTTTGTCTTGTTATAAAATCATCATTGGCTGTGGTAGCATCAGTTGCAACTGGTCGTGCCGGGATGGGTAGATTTTGAGGGTCTCTTTCCCCGACGAATTCCCCGTCTGAGAGGTCCCTCAAAGCTGAACTCACAAGTTCCGAAAGATGTTGGTTGCGCAGTTTCGACAACATTCCGTTCGCTGTCACAAGGAGGTAGTCGCCAGTAAGAAGCGCTATCTTATTCCCAAAGTTAAGATTTTCTCTGTTATCTGAATACTCCTGAGTATTGAAGTTGATCAAACCTTTGTGGACCAGATGGCCAGTTCTGATGATTTCTACAATTTCCGCCATTATCCTCTGGCTGTGAAGCACTCCTCCTTCAGTCAGCTGATCTTCAGCAGTCGCACCAGGATACCCCGCAGCCTTGGACACCAGCAGAATAAGGAGCCCCCACGCTTGTGTATTGTTCTTATCATTGTTCAAAAGATGTTTCGCTGTTTTTAGGATGGGATGATTACTGCCTACCTGTAAAAAAATATAAATACTTTATATTAAATTAAATTATCCTCCTCCATTGCTTAGGTGGGTTAGCTTTATTTATTGTGTATTCATAATAAGAAAGAAAAAATAACCACATAAACTATTTTTTCTTTAGTCCACAGCTGCCTAATTTTAAAGATCGTTCCTATCTCACATTACGCTTTCCATCCTTATAAGACAACAATATTTGATTGATTATTTCCATAGGTTCGATGTAGTATTTAGTAAACATTGTTAAAATAAAATAGGATAGAATTCATTGGTCAATTATACCTTGATAAAGAAGCTTGTCTACCTTTAAAAGCAGTCGGTAGAAAAATAAGTTATTAAAAATGAATATGTTTTTTATTTATTTTATCATAGTGAACAAACACGAAGTTAAAGCTTCAAATATAAATTATATTGTGGATTTCTTGCGCCTACCGTTATGCAACATGCATAGCTTTAAAAAATAGAGTTCGATAAGCCATAATACAATATTTTACTATCAATAAAATTTACCAGAATAAATTGACTTTAGATTTTGAGATTTTTATCGTGAACCATCTTTAGATTGGATGACATATGCACTAAGAAGTAAATTATTACAAGTTTTGTTAAATAACAATATAACACATGTACGAGTAGAACAACGCGACAATCCAAAATAATGCCAATTCATCCTAAGAGAAATGGTTTATACATTTGAAAGGGATCCGCAATATTTCAGAAAACCACAGTGGTAACACGATGTTACATCACCGCACGCTAAGGGGTTATTTACCACAGTCTTTTAAAAGTTAATAATAAATCTTATGTCACAAGAGAATCGTATTAACCTACACTGGTATGTCAGTCTTCCACTCAGCTTTTTCAAATGCAAAAAAGAACATATTTTATTCGGTTTTCAAGACGTAAATCAACACAAAATATGTGCCCAATAAAGGGTTAACACATTTTTTTTATGTGTTGGTACTATGTGGATAGGTACTCATATACAAACAATAATATTTTATTTTTGCTTTAAAAATGGCATAAAATAATATAAATAGCATAAAAGTTACAATCAAGTTATTTAATTATAAGAATAATAAAACATTTTCACCATATTACGGGTTTTTACATTTCTCTTGTTCTAGAATTAATTATATTTTTAATAATTCGTATATTTGAATAGTACCTACCTAATCTTTACTTATCATGGGTAAAAATAATATAACTATGTGTGAAGTTTTACTGAATTTTAAAATGTATTTATTTTTTTTAATTTGTCGGAATTTTTGTAGACAAGAACTAGATTCAACCCCCCAGAGCTGTTAATATTAACATATTATAACAGAGATGGTGAACATTTTAGAGAAGAGAATATAGAAGTCCGGGCATCTACAAGGCTTACGATCTGTCATTGGATGGTTTAAGTGGCCATTTTACACACTGTGTAACATTCACCGCTCTGCCTATATTTAAACATCTATATTCCTTAAATTCTTCCATCTGTTGATGTTTGTGAAGTTAAAGAGCTGAAACCTTTACTGTTGATTTGGACAAACTCAAAACATTATTGATAAATTCACCTGGTCCAAATTGAAAAATATTTTCAGGCGTTGCGTTTGTGGGTGAAATAATTAAATCAAATGAATCTCACACACATCAATAAAGGTTTCAGCTCTTTAAATTCACAAACATCAACAGATGGAAGAATTGAGGGGATACATATGTTCGAATATGGGCAGAATGGTGAATTTTACACAGAGTGTAAAGTGGCCAATGCCAGGTCATAAGCCCTGTAGATGCCTTGACTTCTATATTCCCTTCTCGAAAATGCTCCTCACCTCTGTTGTAATACGTATATTCATAATTATGTAAAATATGCTATTTTTTTAAATTTAAGAATATTTTTTCCGAATTACATGTATGTGTAAATTACGTGTTTTATCAGTTTAATTTTGAAGGTAAAATACACAAAACAGTACTGAAATTTCGTATGCTTATTAAATTATCCACACACAATGAGTTTAAAAAACATCTGTGTCATTATGTAAAACTTTATACTAACTAGTTTGCTGAGATGAACGGCCACATTTGCTATTTCGTCACTTAGAAGCCACCTTAAATTAGCAAAGCTTGGTGGATATCCGACTATTTTCTCAGCTTCGCTCACTGCTTTATCCCAATCTGGTTTGACGTTTGGAGCCGTAAATAAGTTTCGGAAAAGTCTATTTTCGGAAGAAAATTTACATGGCGCGTACACTAAACTGCAATGACGCGCGTAGCTGTAACATTTATTGATAAGAGACATGGTTTAACTGTCTAATATCATTCATTAAACTGTAAATCGTTACTTTGCTGTAATATATGATGATTTAATGAATGTGACAAGATGCTATGTTTACTTTTATAGCTAGAAACATAGTACATCTTGTCACATGTATACTCGAATGCAGAGATAATGCCTGTGATCTAATGTTTCTTTCATTACTACACATGCGCACATGTTTTAGGAAACCTGGTGGCTATTTTCCGAACTTCTCAAATGAAATTATTACAACGCTGGAAAAACTCAAAAAACACATTTTGTGTACAATTATTATATTTTACTTTTCGTTTTCATAATACTTTTTTTAACATTAACCCTAATCAGAAATGCCATAATATATATTAATTTTTGAAATTGTAAGGAATACGTTGTTTTTCAAACACACTACTGTTCAAAATTTATAACTGATTCCAAGAAATATCTTTCGTTTCATTTATCGCTAGTTTACGTACAGTGAAGTAAGCAAGATAGACAATATCTGCCAAAATTTTAATCGCCCATCGCCAATCGCCAATCGTCATGCAGTGGTTGTAAAGGGTTTAGGGAAGGCTTGTAAATGAAAACTAATGAAATGTAATGAATGTATCTTATATTTTATGATTTTTAACAATGTTATACAATCTGTACAAATTGGCTACGGCCGTTAATAAATAAATAAATAACTATTTACTGTTTTTTGTATCCATATATTACACCTGCACAGCTATTTTTTTATTTTTTTAAATAATAGTTTTGTGTTACCGGTTGGTAAAAAGTAAAAATAAATTTAAATGTCAAACAAAACAAAACCTACATAAATACTGTCAAGAATTATTTATTTTTATATACATATTGTTTTATTTCCCTTTCCGCGCCTAATGGCGCATAGGGCACTGCATTGGTACACCAATCGCAGTGCATCTTGATAATTTTTGTTACATGAAGGTAAGATGATCAGTCTTACGCTTCAAGTATCAGTCCAGGGACTCTGATTTATTCTGGCGTGAAACACCCTTTTCATATCAACCATGTCGGGAATCAAACTCGAGACCTCTTGCATGGTAGGCAAACGCGCTAGTTAGAGTTATTGAAACAGCAGATTAAATCAAAACATCTAAAATTGTCATCTACATTAAAATTTTAATTTTTAGGTAGATAATGAATCAAATTTTTCCTTTTTTACTTTATTGTCTTCCAGTCCAAATTTGAGCCCCTTTGAATTTTTTTAAATATGAAAACTTTTTAAACTTTAAAGTAACGTAATAAACTTGTTATGCATATATTTTTGAAAATATATATTTTGAATTTTAAATTACCGCCAAATTTATTTTCTATAGCAACGTTATTGGATCCTTCGAGAGGCCATCGCTATGGTTGTGACGTAATAGCTATTGCACGTAATCATTGATACCAACTTTCAATTTTAACTATACTGGCAAGACCTCCGCATCGCAGCACTTGGCGCTAATATCACACGTATGTAAATGTCATTTATTATTAACATTTTTTTACCCTTTTCTCCAAAATTTCGTTGTTTTATTAATTAAAAGTGTATTTATTAGTAACGACGTTTTAATTTTTCACGCCGCGATCGTAGATTAACGCAAAAAATCATGGAAAATCCTATACCTAACCTACATTGGGTCATCGATAAGTCGCCCGATCGAATAATCATGTGCCGTCAATTATAAAGGATAAGTAAATGGTGAAGTACTCCGGCCCTTGCGAGATGGTTCTCAGTACAGAGTGGGCGCAGGTGGAAGTGATAGATCTGGTCAGCGACGGCAACGGACTCGGCTTCAACATAGTCGGCGGCAGGAGTACCGGGGTGGTCATCAAATACATCCTGCCGGGTAGCACTGCGGACAGGGACGGGCGGCTGCAGGGGGGGGATCATGTTCTGCAGGTCGGCGCAGTCAACCTGCGCGGATTCAGCTCCGAGCAGGTGGCCGCTGTGCTGCGCCAGTCCGGGCCGCAGTTGCGCCTCCTGGTGGCGCGGCCCGTAGACCCCACGTCCTCTGACTTCCGCGCGCTCGGCGCCCATGCCCCCATAGTGCCCACCAAGGTCCTGTCCGACCCCGAGCAGCTGGACCGCCACCTGATCGAAAACGGCTACAATGAGACCTACAGCGCCATCCCGCAGTGCTACGAGGAACAATGTCGCGAGAACGGCTCCACCCCCGAGTCCCACATGCCCTTCCCCGTCGCCGCGTTCGTCGACATCGTCGGGAGGAACCCCTCGGCCATCGGGCAGCCTCCCGTCGCCGCCGACGCTGTCTCCCCGGTCATCACTCTCTCCGCCCCGGTGGAGATCGCGCCCCAGCTACCATCCCCCCCCGAAATGGAGGTTATCACCGTCGTCTTAAACAAAAACGTGTACGGGCTGGGAGTGACCGTAGCGGGATATGTCTGCGAAAAAGAAGAACTTTCCGGAATCTTTGTCAAAAGCATAATTGACGGCAGTGCGGCAGAATTGAGTGGAAAAATTATGGTCAACGATCGTATTATAGAAGTAGACAGTGTTTCGTTGATCGACAAAACAAACCCGCAGGCCGTTGAAGTACTGAGAAATACGGGGATATCCGTCACTCTGGTCCTGGAGAGGTACCTCCGCGGGCCCAAGTACGAGCACCTGCAGCTGGCCCTGTGGAGGGAAGACTCCCCCCCGAGCCCCCCGTCCCCGTCCGTCACGACCCTGTCCTGGTTCCAGGTCCATTCCGACAATGCCGAAAGTTGTACAGGAATCGAAATGGAGCCGGAATCTCAAACGACTATCGATTCTACCATCCTAGAACCCGAAGAAATGGAGGAACCCCCTCCCGACGTTATAGAAAAAGATTTAGACATTCTCTTAGAAGCAGATTCGTACAAAGTAAAGTGGAGCGAACAGTTGGGAGAAGACAAAGAAATAATAATTGCCGATATTAAAAAGCTGTCGGGCTTGGGGATCAGTCTGGAGGGAACGGTAGACGTGGAGGGAGGGCAGGAAGTCAGGCCCCATCACTACATCCGGTCCATCCTCCCCCAGGGCCCTGTGGGAGTGCAAGGGGCTCTACTTGCAGGGGATGAGCTCCTTCAAGTCAACGAACATTGCCTACACGGACTGAAGCATACCGAAGTTGTATCTATTCTCAAAGAACTGCCGTCATGCGTGAGATTAGTATGCGCCCGCAACTCCATAGATACTGGCCCGAGACCTTTGATCAATATGTCCCAAGACAGGGAAGGTTTCGAAGCCCGTAAGATTATTTCCGGCAGCATTCACAACTTATCGACGTTGATAAAATCTCATTCCGACGGCTCCATCAATACTTCTAGCACTGCGACATTAACCGACCATTCCATTTCCAAGAAATCTCAATCGCTGGATTGCGTGTCCAATCTCGCCATGTGGAACGATGAGGAAGTATTTCTGGACGTATTCAAGGGGGAGCAAGGTCTCGGATTTTCAATTCTGGATTACCAAGACCCGATAGATCCCGAGGGAACTGTGATAGTCGTCCGGAGCCTGGTGCCGGGCGGAGCCGCGGAGAAGCACGGTCAGGTGTCTCCCGGTGACCGGCTGTTGTCGGTGAACGGCGTCAGTATAAGGAACGTGTCCCTGGACCAAGCCGTGCAGGCCCTGAAGGGCGCTTCCCTAGGCTCAGTCAGACTGGGCATAGCTCGACCTCTCCCCTCCACCGAACGCTGCAGTAAATACAGTAGCAATAGTGAAACACTGGCCACTAAGATTACCAGTTAATATTCGATGCAAAACTCTGTACTTCCTTAAATTTCCCGTAATTTTATCCAACACCCAATTATAATATCATATCTTCGTTAACACAGTATACAATGTCACCGCATTCGATGTATTTTTGTATGAATAGAAAACTCAAACTTACCTAGTCATTTTATAGTAAATAAAAAATAATTAATAAGTCATTTCACATAAAGATATTACAATTGTCTATTGAATCCTTAATATTATTCGGCACAGTTAAATTGTTGTTAATGATATTCTCTAATTAATGAAATCTAGTCAAATTTGTTAAATTAATTAAGTTTTTGGAACATAATATAATGCACCATTGTGTAAGCATAATTATTAAGAAATGAATTTAAACGATTTGCATTGTATACACAATTTTATAACACGGGATCAAAATTTAGTAGAAATGTCAGAATAACAACATATGTTTAAAGCTTTACTTACGAACAAACTTAGTTTTGATATCACTTATATTCTAGGGCTTGTAGGAGTAGGTGCTTTGGATCTGAAGAAGTATTTTGTAAAGGCCGTATGTGCATTACACTCTTTAAAGATAGGAATTAATTTTATTACGAAGCGGGTAAAAACACGAGTTTAGTGATTGTTTCATTAATGTACATTAATAAGTATCCGCAACATTTCACCCTCGTGTAAATACATATTTATACTTAAGTATTGTACAGTATTTACCAGAGCTCTCTGTCTCTAATCAAATTTATATTTCTCGGTGTAAAATATGTAAATACCAGTTTTTAGATTAGTCATTATTCTGCGACCAATTTCTTTTTAATAATTGTTAGATAATCCTTCTATTATGTACACAGTAACTATCCGCATTCAATTTTAGTAATTAAGGCCATTTGATATTTAATAAAAAAACAGAAGGCTACCTGGCTTCAAAACATATTCTCTTGCGCAACCTTTATATGAAAAACTATTGCAAAAAGTATCGTGATACTTATTTCTAGTATTTTCTTATTATTCTTTAATGCCTTTAGAAAATAGCTTTCATTATGAGTTAAATACCAATTCTTGCTTTATCTTATTTTCTAGCAAAGTGCAACATTATTTTGGGACAATACGTTCCTATTCCTTAGTAGTAGAATAAAATAATGTGACATTGATACTTTGGGGAGAAGTACCGCGCCATATGGCAATATTTGTGAGAATGTTTTATAATAGTTTGTCGGATAAAAATGCCGCAACCTTAAAAGTTTTGGAAAATCTTTCAATGAACATTAAAATTAATTTGCAAAAGTATTTTGTAATTGAATTAAAAGATGGGTTATACTATACTGGTCTACGCGAGTTGTAAATCTACCATTTTCACAATAAATTCTTAGATGTATACTTCCGATGGTTACAAAGATATTACATTTATAAATGTCTTTCTTCAAGTAGTTGGTCATGCCATGTCTTTCTCGGTCTTACTTGTTTTCTGCATCCATAAATATTGCGCTGTAAATCTTTAATGATTATTTTGCTGTCCATTTGCTCTACATGTCCAGACCAATTTAGCACCACTTTCTGTGGTGCTTGTCTCGTGCATCGAATCTATCATACTTCATTTTAAAAACATTCGTACGAGAGATTACATTAAGATAGCATTCAGCCTACTTCTTGTTTTTCCAACTCTATACTTCACATCCATACTTCAGCTTCGGTACTGTGAACTGCTAATTTCGCTTTCTACTACAAAAAATTATTTGCCAAGTTTGATTTGTTTTCTCTGGACATCTAAAACATATATCTTCTATTTTTAACAAGTTTGTGTTTCATTATAAGAGTTAAATATACATTATATATTCTAATATGTTATTATGTAATGTCTTCCCTATTTATATCCTTATGCATTTTTCACACATTTGGCATTATGTAATGAGTTTATTTTTTAGCAAACATTACCATGCAAATTATCTTCAGTTAGAGTTTTAATTTTCATAAATTTATGTCTAATATAAATCATAATTTTTAATTGTTAGTTTCCATTTTAAATGTCAATTCCAATCATTTTTACAAATTCATTAATGCATTAGGTAGTTTTAAATTAATATTGTATTTTCCCTAGTGAATACATATGACAATATTAATATTTAAATTTAATACAAATTATACCATTTTACTTCCCACTTTTAGGATGGTTCATTTTAGCAAAATTAATCACTGACCAATCATTGAAAAAATGTATTTATAATTATTAATGGTGTAAAAGTTTGAACAATTTAATTTGTCACAAATTAATTATTTATCGATGGCTGTCTGATTGATATTAATGCATTTTTAAATTATAATTTATTAGGCTGTTTCACTTCAAATGTCGGATAACTTGCATGAGTTCAATAAAACTCCATCACTTTTAAGATAAACATATTTATTTCAAATAGTAATCACCACATTAACAGTATTCTGCCAACGCCATGGAAGCTAGAAAATTCCACTTTTGAAACCATCAACATTTTTATTGTTTATAAAATTTTCATTTTCCGAAATTATAGTCTCGATTGGAAAAGTTTTTTTTTCCTAAATGGCTATTCAGGCTCTGGATTAGATGGTAATCCGCAGGAGAAAGGTCCGGTGAATATGGTGGATGAGGTAGAATCTCCAAGATATTCTAACTCCATCTTTTTTTAACACCGTAATTTTTAGTGGCTACCTCTATCTGTCGGAGTTTATTGTCTGAGTCGGAGCGTCGGTCAATCCGTAAGGTTCCCATCAATCTTTTTTTTACCTTACCGATCCAAGCCAGGCGACTACTTGTGTGCATCTTCTGTGCAAAGCATCGTACAGATGTTGACGTATCATTCACAACTTCCACCCCTGACTCAGTGTCGCCAATGGCACCCGGCGTTTCTCCACGTGGCTCATTTCGTAAATCAAAATTCCTCACTTGAACTTTTTAAACCGACGTTGCTCTGTCTGTTCATTACAGGTACCTTCACCGAATGTCGCATTCATTTCTCGGGTCACTGCTGCTGCATTCATTTCTTTTTTTAAATTGAAAAAAGAAGATGACCCGAATAACCCTTGATGAAAGCATATTCGCGAAAGAGAAAGGGCTAAATATACCTATTGACCTTTCAGGAAATAGGACCAGTAATAATAACCGGGTACAGGTAATCCCCGTTGATCGCAGGGGATACGTTCTGGATATGGTCATTATTAGCAAAATTGCACGATCAACGGGAGATTTCTTTTCACACGGGAACAGATTCTGAGACATCATTTTCTTATGACATGGTATGAGAGTCCTTTTTTGCAGCTCTTCATTAGTTGACGGTTTGCTGTGTGATTTTAACAGAGTCTTAATATCATCTACATCAACACCTTTGATACCTCCAGAATTGGTCATAAGTCTTATATCTTCGATGATATTTTGAATATCATTTAATCTTCAATTTCGCTGAACAATCTTTTCTAAACGCCCTTTATGCGACTGGGTGATTTCATTCCGCACTTCGTCGATATTTTTGATAGCTTTCCTATGAATATTTAATATATATTATTGTTAAATTGTTTTCGCCAAACCCGCATGGCATCTCTATCACCTCCATCAAGCTTTGAATGCTGCTATTGTGCCTTGATCCATTGGCTGAAAGATGGATGTGGTATTCGGAGGTAATAATACCACTTCAGCGAGAAAATCAGTGCAGTCTTGAGACTTGAGCTTGAGCTCCAGAGGAGAAAAATATTGTGTTATAATGAATCTGCACTCGCCGGGGTCGCAATCAATAGGGGTTACCTGTACTTGACCATTATATCAAATACAAAAGAAATTAGCACTGCAAGTAATCAAGTTTTTCTACAATAACTGCACTTTTGCGACTGACAAAACTCTGATATCTATGGTGCAACAACCTGATATAAAGGGGTAATTCTATCGAAGGAACTCAATATCCCGCATTTTATTTTCTAAACTGAAAATGACGTGTAATTTGTGAATGTTTCTCATAAAATAAACATATTTGCTTCTCATTACTTCAGATGCTTGAATAACAAAAAAATGATTTTCAGAATGGCACAAATTAAAAATTTTAAAAAACTAATCACAGTTTGTAATTCTTATTTTTATATAGCCTTAAACGACTATTGTACACTGATTAATCTGTATATTGATTGCACGAAGTATTCCTGCCAGAAAGTGATTCCTATAATTATTATTAATAAAATAAATTATTTATTTATAAGGCTTTTAATCTGTTCAATAATTATTATTGAATTTTGTGTTGCCAGCCAGTATTGTTAATTTTAAAAATAAAATATATTGAACACATTGATCTGTTTATAGAAATTATAGAAAAATAAGTATAAATTTCTAGTGTCTTGTGTAATAAATGCTTGAACTCCCAAAGTATGTAATTTTTTTTTATAAATTAATTGCAAAAGATATTTTTCACTTAAATATAAACGCATATTGAATTGTATATTTCATGCTATTGATCTCTCTACAATATTTATACAGATACGCTTATGTGCTCGCAATCTTTTATCGTCTTTATAAATAGGAATTGACAGGTAATATACGTCAATCTGTGATTCAAACATTATTGTGATTTTTAAATTTTGAGAGATCTCTGACATGAACCACGGCATAATTATAAATTGCACATATTTTCCTATATCCATCGTATATGTGCCCACACTTCTAGAAACCACATAATATTTTGCCCCTAATTTATGTATTATAAAATATTGTCTATAAAACGTATTTTAATTCATTTCTGTGATGTCAAAGATATCTACATTTCATAGGTACATATTTACATTTTAATTACTCTAGTCATTTTTGTGATTTCTCTTCAGTGTATGATTTTAATGCATTGTCTAAATGATTTGCATAATCAAACGCAACATATAATTATAATTTCCCAATAAAATAAATGAATATTAATGATTTCTGATTTTTATTTCAATAAACATAAATATGCACTCTGTTAAGCAACTTAGGCACCTCCCATAAATTACACAGAATACCAAGTAATTGCTTTCAGAATCCTGGAAGCCAAGAAAATAATCACAGGCAGAAGATAATACAATATAACTTTAGATTAAGGTAAAGATTTACGAAACAATATACTAATTAAACTGTAATAATCAATAATTATTTTGTAATTCGAATAATCGATGTGCTTGCATGAGAAAATGTTTGAATCTAGAGGATGCGAGATCTGTATGCAAATACAGAGTGATATGGCGTTCTATCCTCTCTACCTATGGCGTGATGGTTTCTTTGAAATCAAATTTATGTACAAGATCTATAAATACCGCAGTTGAGAAACTGGATGAGAGAAAAGATGTGAATAAAACACTGAAAATGTATTCTTTTGTTTGGTATCCAAAAATAATGAATGAAAACCATAATGGCAATATGAATAAAATAATTAATATTTTTTTTTTTTTTTTCTTATTTTGATATAATTTTTATAACAGCAGAATGTAACAGAAACAGAAAACCTCATGGTCTTATAAAATACAAGTATAAATATTACACGTTAACTACTTTGAACTACGTCACAAGTTCTTTAGAATTAACCAATGATAGAGTTTTGTGATAGATTTCCTTTTTTCCGGGAAGCCAACTCACCAGTCAGCATAACTCACCGACTAGAACTTGTGACGTCACAGCCGGAGTAATTTCAAAAATTATACAAATTGAAAAAATCATAGTGCTGAAAAAAAAATTTGCTTGGTTTTAGTCTATTGACAAATAAAAAAAACCACTGGACTTCCTCATTTCACAGTTTTCTATCAAAACGGTATAATTTAAACTTAAAATTCCCAATATTATTCATTCCTTTTGACAAAAAGTTTTAAGAAAACATCAGATATAATATATACTATAAACAGTTGATGTAACGATACTCCATAGAGTTATTATCATAATTCTTTGCAATACTCCTTAATATAATACTACTGGAAGTATGTGCTTTAGTTTTTTGGCTGTCATGTAAAATTCGATAACGAAACATTAGATACTATGTCAAAAGAAAAATGTCATTCTATCTGTATTATGCATAGTAGAATAAACAAATTCTAAACAAATAACCACAAAGTTAGTGCTTCAAATATAAATCAATTTTATTTTAAGCTTAATTTTGATAATAAACTATTAGAAATTCAGGCATGTTCACTTTTACTTTAAGGTAAATTTAAGTAGAGTTATTATTTATGTTACTTTATGATTGAATTAATAACGATTCATGTATTTGTCTTGTTGAATTCCTATCTTTCTGTAGTTAAACTTACAATGTTCTCAAATGACACTGAGATTTCTTGTGAATTTTAACTTGTAAACATTTGCTTGGCCAATATTCAATATTTTTTAATTTTCAAATTATTTTATTTTCTTTGATTCCAGAAAAATCTGTAGTCATGTCGTGGCTGAACAATAAGTTTATTCTCATACCGAGTATACTTGTTTCAGGAGTTGGTGGATTGGCTATGGTGAAGTAAGTTTTCTTTTTAATAGGTGTAATTTAATAATAAGTGACACTAAAAAAAATATTACTCAAGTTTTCAGTGGCGGAATAAAAGAAAACAAATAATTTAGTTGTTATTTAGTATCTATTTTATAAAATAATTATGTTAATCAAGAAATATTCACTATATTGATTAATCCATTTTAATATTTTTTATTTATTCAATTTAACTCTCCCTTCTCGGTGATGTGTAGCTTAGTACACAATTAATCTAATAACTTTTATATCTTGTTATAATTTATAATATAATAAATACTGGGTTAAGATTTCGTTATACATTTACGTATCGATTGAAATAATTTATTATTAAATAGTTGATGCTTATTGGGCACAGAAAAAGCATTTTATCAGAAATGGGAGATAAATCACCTGTACAATCAAAAGCTTACTAATGCGTCGCAGCGTATGAAGTAAATTAGTTATTTATTTATTTAAATCTTAAAGTAGGGAACACATATCATATATATTGTCATGTGTGTTCTAATAATAACATTGCAAATATATTTAATTTATAAATTGTTTATCACATATGTCTTGATCATTATTTTAAATTTTGATATGTTTTTTTCTTCATAAATATTTTTTTCCATTTCGTAATACTTTTTAATTGCTTTAAATAAAATTGAATTTTGTGACTTTGCCTTTTTCCTAAATGGAAGTCTAATTTTGTTCTTTTCTCTAGTATTGTGATCGTGTTCATGCTGGTTCCGATCAATTTTTTTCCAAAATTCTGTTTTTTTATTAGAGTTTATAATTTTATGAACAAATATCATTTTATTGTAAAATATTCTTTGTTTATATGTTAATAATTTCATTTCATTTACCATCGACTTTACCCTCGTGTATCTGTTTTTTTTTCAAAATGATTCTAAAGGCTTTATTTTGTAATACAGTTAGTTTATCTATGTTTTCTTTGTTTGATAAAAATAAAATGCTACTACAGTAGTTAAGTTACCGAATATACGACTGTCTCACACGGGCAAACGTAATCAAACCTCTCGGAAGGCATCTGGAGTAAGTGGCCCAGCCAACTGTATCGCCTCCGTTGATGACAGTTGTATCCGGAAGTTGTTGCGTCTGTTATCTTGATTATTAATTCTTCACAAAGTTCAACCGCTATATACCCAAAACTCTTCCTAGAGACCTATTCTCAAAACTCAGTATTTTTCTGTTTTGAGCCCTAGTCTAGTGTGGTGCTATGATTCACATCCATCGAGGAGAATAAGTGTTGTACAGGCGTTATTTAAAAACTTGTTTGCAGATTTCTATAAGAGAATTATGTTAACACACTTCAGCCGGGAAAGGTATTGCGCCTTCGGACCGCTGGCGACGGGCGAAAGTAAAGGTCCCGCGCAAATTTGTTTTAAATCGCTATATCTTCGAAAATAAAAAAAAAATATTTCAATAAAAATTTCTACATACTAACTCAGCATATCCAAGCTATAAAATTTCAAACCAAAACCAAATATTATTTGTAATTCAACATCACTATGGTTCAATTTTTAAGTAAACCTCGATTTCTATTTTATAACATTACATATTTTGTATTTTATTTTATATTTCGTTAAAAAAAAGATGATTCGCATTGCTATTTGATAATTATGTACATATAGTTAAGACTTTAACAAAGAGATTGGTATATAATATTCATATAAAAACATTGGACACTTCCTTCTTTTTTGCCTTTGAAATGAGGCCGGCGCAAAAGGTATTTCTACCCTTCCCTCCGTTAAGCATCAATCAACTGAACAGGTAGAAATACCTTTCCCGCCCGAAAAGTGTCGAGAATTATATTGAGAGATCAAGCACGCAATTAGGCTCATTCTTTAATTGAATAAAAATGAAATAATTAGGGCTTAAACAAAGATATTGCTATTCTCGTTATTTTATATGGAAATTCTTATTTATGTTTCTAGAGATTACTACAGTGGTGATTTGTGTGATAAACAATTAAAGGCCAATGATAAAACTTTCATCGTTACCGGAGCCAATACGGGGATCGGGAGAGCCACAGTCAGAGAGTTGGCCAAACGAGGTGGCAAGGTGTGGTTTCGTTTCAATAGACTTATTTATTTGTAGCATTAATAAACAAAATTAAGTTTCCTTTTAAAAAGCTCTTACAATTTCTGTTTTAAGGTTTACATGGCGTGTAGAAACATGAAAAAGTGCGAAGAAGCGAGGAAAGAGATGGTTATTGAGACCAACAATCGTTACATCTACTGCCGCCCATGTGATTTGTCGTCACAGAAATCCATAAAAAACTTTGTCAAAGTTTTCAAAGAAGAGCAAGAATCCCTACATGTGCTAATAAATAATGCTGGAGTTATGCGGTGCCCCAAATCCACGACAGATGATGGAATAGAGATGCAAATGGGAGTAAACCACATGGGGCACTTTCTTCTCACCAATCTTCTTCTTGACTATCTCAAGGTTAGTGGCAGCGGACAATCTGTGGTTCATATTTTACCGGACAAATTCTGAATCTCCGTGGTAATTTTATATGCAATGAGGAAGTTCAGTCCTACGGGAAATCGGATATAAAAAATGATCTAAACACCTAATCTAACCTAACGCGCCGTAAAAATTGGAGCATTAAATTGTACCGCAAAATTTCTTGAAAATATATGAAAAAAATTATAATGAATATTTTGACCTTTCCCTTACTGTCTTAAAACCACCCGCGCGTTACGGTGCTGTGTAGTCACTACACATTAAAAAATAAGAGATTTAAAAGGGGAAAAATGGAATATTTATGGGGAATGGCTTTAATTAACCATAATTTAATTCAAAGATAATATTTCAAATGTAACTGCTGAAAACATGAAAAAACCATTGGGTATCGCTAAAGACTCGGGCGAAACGTGCACCCGCGCCAACTTCCCGAGAGCTACTAAGTAGCTAGTACTGGACTACGTGACTGACTCTGCAACGGGCGTAAATTCTTTACTCTTTTCTTTATACGCAACAATGCGAAACATTGGTATACTGTGAGTATAATTTATCCCCGATTTCCGATAAAATGCTTTTTTTATGCTTATAAGTACTTATTATTTAATAACAAATTATTTCAGTCGATACGTAAATGTGTAATGGAAGAATACTGAAAATCTAAACCCAATATTTATTATATTTATAAAGATATTATAGTTATTAGACGCAATGTGTACTAGCTACACATTACCAAGTAAGAAAGTAAGAAATATTTAAAAGTCACTTCAACAAAAACTGATCAAATGTCACCTCTTCAGCTGCTCTTTAAAATAATGTTTCTTTTACAGAAATCGGCACCGAGTAGAATTATAAATCTGACAAGTTCTACACATGCCCAAGGAAAAATAAATAAAGATGATTTCAATATGGAAAAAGAATATGATCCAACAGAAGCTTACAATCGAAGCAAACTAGCCAACATGCTTTTTACTGTTGATTTATCTATCCGCCTTCTAGGTAGGTCATTTTTATTTTGTGTTTTCGAACAAGTAGCGAAGATATAACTGTTATCATGGGAACTAAAAACTACATATCGTGTCTCTAGATGTGACACTTCGCAACTGCAATTTTAAGTTTTTATGCAAAAATGGTTGTAAAGTAATTTTCCATCTTTCTGATGTTACCTTGTATGCACATGAGGCTTATTTAGACTGCTAGTGACCTCTCTTAACTAGCCTTGCTGACACTTTGTAAGTTGGACTTAATTGTCAAAACAGTTCTTTTCTCTCTCCTGGAAGGTTGACTGGTTTGTATATACGAGGTGTCACATCTATAGCAACGATATGATTTTTTATTACATGTAATAAAACTGCATAAGGCATACCTTACAATCATAGATTTTTGCTAACTATTCTTGTAATATATGTATTCTCATTAATTTGAACTATGTAAAAGGTAGTTGGGATACGATCTATTGGAAGATTATCCCAATTCGAGATTAGTCAATTAAAGTTATTCAGGATTATGTAGGTTATAATAATGAAATAATTTGCAATGATGATCACTTCCATGCAATTTATTTTTCACTGAGTATAGTAAGAATAATTTATAATAAAGATCAAACGACATGTATTAGCTCGGAGGCTGTTGGCGTTGAAAAGAGAGCGATCCGTCTTGTGTTCATTGTTTCAAAGTTTTGACAGCGCCCTCTGTTGGCCGGTCTTGCATTTCATGAGATGTGTACAGTGTTTTTTACCTCTTTGAACTAGTAAAATTAATATTTATGCAAAAAAAACTGTAATAATTTATTTGAAGATGTTGTTTTAGACGAAAGGGGCGGTCGATGGACAATAAAGAAAAGAAAAACTAAACCAAATCATTTATTGATTTTGCATACTATTTTTTTTATTTTCTCCAATAGTTTTAACCCTTAAGAAGTAAGCTCCATTAAATAAAAAAAAATCACATTTTGCCTTAAACAACCTTAAAAAACTTAACCTGTTAATATAATAATATCCTAACTATTGATGTATTAATTCATTCATTCACTTACTCCACATTTCAAAATTATTTTTCTTTTAAAATAGTCTATGTTACAACTTCATGTTTTTTCTTTGTTATTCCCTATATTTATGAAGGTTCATATAAATTGTATACGATTGGCTACATTTGATGTAAATACATCTAATATTAATTTGTTCCAGAAACTAAAGTAACAGTAAATGCAATTAATCCCGGAATCACAGACTCGGATATAACTCGCCACATGCCCACCATGAAAGGAATATCTTCCTACTTCACTTACATGTGTATGTGGCCCTTTATTAAGAAACCGGGTTCAGCGGCACAATCCATCGTCCACGCAGCTCTCGACCCGGCCTTGGACGAAGTTACGGGACAGTATTTAAGGTAGATAAAAAATTATACCAAAATTAATGTTTAGGACCTGAAAAAGCGAGCATTTATTGGTATTTAAAAGAATTTAAATTAAATTTATAATTCAACTACATGGACTCAAAGATGGTCTCCTTGATATTTAAGGTGAGTCAATCACTAAAAAAATATAATTATGTATATACAGTGTGTTAGAATGTATATTGACCCATTAGCCCTATGTTTATATGTTAGAGACAGTAAGTTTTTTTTTTAATATTCTAGTGTGCCTATGAACACAAACAACATTTGTATCTTTACTTGGTTCACCACAGGCACTAACACATTAACACGGGGTTATTAAACATTTTTACACACTGCACACATATTTAAAAATTGTGAGATTTTTTTCATCCATTTTTCAGCAAGTGTGGAAATATGTGTAGTGTTTTGGACCATTTTTCAGCAACAAAATGGATGCGAAAAATCTCACAATTTTTAAATATGTATGTACAATGTGTAAAAATGTTTAATTACTACCAATGATAATGAGGAACTTCAGCCCAATGGGAAATTAGATACAAAAATGTTTTCTTACGCGCTATAAAAATTAGAGTATTAAATTATGCGGCAAAGTTTCTTTAAACGTCACTAGTTCATATGAATCAACCAATGATAAGAGAGTTGTGAAAGATTTCCGGTTTACTTACCATTAACGGACCAATTGGCAGAACTAACCGAGAAGAAGGGGAAGAGAATTTGAGACGTCACACGCAGATTAATTTCAGAAATACAAAACTTTGAAAAATCATAGTGCTGATAATCATCATCATCATTTCCTTTCCACACCTAATGGTGCATAGGGCAGTTAATTGGTACACGAATTTGTACCGTGCTGCAGTTGGCAGGTTTGTTTTGTATCAGTGTATGTGTTTATATTTAATGCTGGGTACCATGATGTTTTGAGGCGCATTCCGTCTTATCTATTAATATTATATGGATATTTGTAAATTTCTATCTCTTCCTTTATCAGACAACTTGGTGGTTTTTGGGACGACCTAAAAACGAGTTTGCATGCACTTTTATGCTCTTTGACTCGAGTTGTTATTTTTCTCGATCTGCCCAATGTCTACAAAATCGCAACTATTACAGATCAATTTTTTTTTTATTTTACATTTTTGTAATACACCTGTTTCTCGGGGATCTCTGTCTTTAGACAGTTTCAAAAAATTCTTAACTTTAGAGGAAGTCTCGAAAATTGTTTTTATTTTATGTTTGTTAAGGATCTTAGCGATTCAATCGGTCATATTTTGTATGTATAGAAGAAATGCTAATCCTTTATTTTCCCCGATAACCCATTGGAGTTTCACAATTCTTTTTCGGATATCGCTCCTCTTTTAACCGTGACGTATTAACGCTGAGCCTTATTTATTTGTTTCCTCGTCTTTGTTATTGTCCTCGCAAATCCGTGTTGCCCTTCTGGCAAGAGTATTATTAAGACTTAATTTCTGCAATAAATGATGATGTGAAGAAGCGTGTAGGTAGCGGTTTGTACGAGTGGGTTTCCTGTACACTTTATGTCCTAAACTACCATCTTCTTTTCTTCTGATTTCCACATCTAAGAAAGGTAGAATATATACCTACGAACTTTATCCATTATTTAATGTTTCAATATTCTTTATTTACAGTGATATGAAAGTGGACACCATAGCTCCCAATGCTATTAATATTGAACTTGGACGATGGTTGTGGGATGTCAGCACAAAATGGACAAAATTGGATGAAAGTCTCAAGCAACTGCAGGAACAATTAGACGACACCAAAAATAACCAATAATTTCAACAAAGATTTGATTGATACTGCCGTAGTCAAGAATTAAATAGTACGTATCGCATTGTTTTAAAATATATTTGTTCAATAGGTCCAATAAAGACCAAGAGAGAATAATATATTAAAAATGTAAGCCATTTATACATTTGTTTGTCTCAATTTGAGTTTTCCATATTGGAAATTTTAAGACTATCAATGATTATGTTGTCAACTAAATTTCATACAAGTATTCCAATTTTAACAACAAAAAACTCTATGTATAATTGATTGACAAACATAATATGATATATTATATTGATAAATTTTAGGTATTGGCCTAAATCATCAGTATTATTGAATACTGTTTATCTTATCTTATTTGTTACATAATAGTTTTTTTTAAACTTTTTTAACTGAGAAATCTCAAAGATAATTTAACCGACTCCGACCTAGACCTGGAGGGCGATTACATTGGAAAGTTAACGAGAGTTATCTTCAATTGTCTATAAAGCGAAATTAGATTTACGAAAAATTGAGTATTCATTAAAAAAAAATTAGAAACATGTTTAATAACAGGTTACCGACAAAGTTACTTAGAATTTTCATTCAAATATATTCATTTTCGTATGGAAAATTTGATTTAACTTTATGTCTAATTGAACATAACTTCCGATTGTAATCGAAGCCCTAAAAGTACATTACAACTTACAATAATTACCGTTTCATTGTGACGCCTATTAAACTGATATTGAGTAATGTGCGCATATTTTATTTCTCATCACCGCATGCTGACTTAGGAGTGATTAGTGGATTTGAAAATAAAAATAAAGAATGTCAAAATAATATGCATTTTATTTACACAATGAATTATACTATACATATTCAAGATCCATTGTTTTTCAAAGTTATTCCCAAATGGATTGATGGAAGCACGGCTGGTCGAAAATGAGTTTCCTCGGCTGGGGTTGTTCAGGGATATCGTGGTCATGGAGAAGTTTGAATACTCCGGTTCCGATAGCGGCAGGAATGCCCATTATGATGGACTCGGAGACTCCCTCCATAGCATCAGCTTGTCCGTAATATGCTGCGTCGAAAAGGTGGTCGGCAGTTTTCTCAAACTAAAAAGAAAAATTTATTTTATAACAGTAATTAATTTTTTTACGATAAAATTTTTAAGAAGGAATATAAAAGTCTAGGTCTAGTCGGGGCTTGGCATTGGCTGGTTTAAGTGGTCGCTGTAAAGCAATACAGTAAAATACAGTTTACACACTACACACCATTTTGCTGTATTCATAACCCTAACTTTTACAAATGATCGAAAATTATATTTTGTCATTTTCTGTTAAGGCTTTAAATATCTATATGTGTGTACAACTTGTATATCCATACAGTGTTGTATTATTTAAATAATGACATCGAATTAGTTGACTCGAATAGAGTATCTGAGGGGTATGCGGGCGGCAGTTTTTGTATTATTTTTAGTAGTTGATTGAAATTTTTCAGAAAAGCCATAATTGGCTCTAATGAGTTTATTATCATTATAATATTTAATATATTTTATAATTTTTTACTATACATATTATTTTGGCATGATTCCTACATAATTGAAGTAAAAATTTAAAATATGAGATTATTTGGCTCTTCTGTAAAATTGCTAAATGTCACTTGGTAACTTTTTCCTTTTAATATATTTCATACATTATATATCTTCATACATTGCAAACATCATACATTCATATTCTCCTTCCATTTTGAGTTTACTTTATGGAACATTTAGCCATAGAAACAATTGTTGTTATTCAAAAAGGGAAAACTATTTTTAAAAACTAACAAATTGTTAAGGCTGTAGTCGGGAAAAACGGACGCAAAATTAGGAAATCATACGATTTTGCCATTTTAAAATGAATGTTTTTTTTTAATCGGGCAATAATAAAAAAAAAAACACGTAAATTAGAAAAACAATATGTTTTAAAGGTATTTCTGTTAAAAAATATGCTTAAAAGTTTTATGTTACTAAAATATAATTACTTTTAGACCAGCAGATTACGCCATTTCAAATTTAGACTAAACTTAGGTATCTGGGATCTCAATAAAGACTAATACCCATATGCAGAGACAAAACTTAAGGTGAGGAAAGTACATTCTAATTTCAAATGCAGAGAATAACCCGAAGGTGAAGACAATAGAATGTACTTTCCTCACCTTAAGGTTTGTCTCTGCATACGGGTATAAGTATTGAACAAAAATTTGTTGTAATAATAAATAATTTGAAGATACATTTAACATAAAAGTGGCCGTGGCCAAATTTTAATTTTTTGTTTTTGATAAAAAATACAAGCATTTTAAATCATGTACATTTTTGTGACATTTTCCTTTATTTCTACTTAAAATTATGCCTTCGGTAATATTAAAAAAAAAATAATATTATGAAACACTTTAGTTGAAGCCTGTTTTGATAGAATTGTATTCTCTTTTTTTTAAAAAAAAGAAGATAATTCTAATTGTAATATTCAATTTAAAACAATATCTTATTGACTTAGATAATAGACAATAGACTGACCTTCAGTACAGCCCTTATTGCTTGAGATCCCAGATACCTAAGTTTAGTCTAAATTTGAAATGGCGTAATCAGCCGGTCTAAAAGTAATTATATTTTAGTTACATAAAACTTTTCGGCATATTTTTTAACAGAAATACCTTTAAAACATATTGTTTTTATCTAATTTATGTGCTTTTGTTTTTTTATTAGTGCCCTATTAAAAAAAAACATTCATTTTAAAATGGCAAAATCGTATGATTTCCTAATTTTGCGTTAGTTTTTCCCGACTACAGCCTTAACACACAGATAAAAAAAAAAAACATAAAATATACAAACTCGCGCATTTCACTATAAAATCGAGATAAATGTGATTGTAAATTGAGATATTATATAAAATGAATTTTCCTCTACTACTACTACCATCATCACACCATTTCGCCGTAGGGGTAGGCAGATAGAATGGACCACCACATGCGTCTATCCTGGCATACATTCCTAGCTTCTTCCACATTCATACATCTTGTCATACATGCTCTTCGGTTCTGTCTGCTTTTGACATGACCAGACTTCAGATTTTGGTTTATCTGATCATGCCATGTCTTTCTTGGTCGAAACAAACAAAACACAAAGAAAATAAATAAACAGTAAAACTGCGGTGAAATAATAAAATAAAAGCATCAGATATAACAACAAACTAAGTGCTAGCTTTTTGGGTAAACAACTTTATAAAATAAACATAAATGTTCCAATTATTGTTTCGTCCTTTAAGACAAAAAGATTATTCAACACAAACACAGTTCAGGTTGCAAATTACCAACGCCTCATGTAAGGTACGGAAACTTGAATAGTTAGGAAAAATGATCCAAAGTAACTAAATGAGATGTGTGTTTAAAAAAGTATTACGGAGGCAAGATTGAGCACAGATTCCTTCATCCTGGCAAGACCGTATCTAGTGATGCCGAGAACCTCTCCTCGCGCCGTCATCTGTCCGGCCAGCAGCATCATGTGACGGTAGTCTACCGACATGCCGTGCCCCTCCATCACCTCCTTAATCTCGTGCATGATGGTGGTCTTGGCGGCTTCCACGCCCAGCGTTAGATACACCTGCCAACAACATGTTCATTTAGACACGGTAAAAAAATACCATCACATTAGTATTCAATAGATGATTGACAGAAAATAAAAATTATCAGTATACTGATAATAGCCATATTATAATGTGACCTATACATTCCTCTAAACTAAAAACCACAAGGTGCGTTAAGGCTGTAGTCTAGTAAAACGCAGAAAAAATGAGGAATCATACGATTTTGCCATTTTAAAATGATATTTTTTCAAAATCGCACCATTGAAAAAAAAACTCGCATTAGATAAAAATAATAATTTTAAAGGTGTGTAAAAGCTCTGTTAAAAAATACACATAAAAGTTTTATATAACTAAAATATAATTACTTTTCGACCAGCAGATTACACCTTTTAAAATTTAGACCAAACTTTGGTACATCGATTCTCATATAAAGACTAAGTATTGAACTGAAATTTGTTCTAATAATTTAAAGATAATAGATTGAACGTTGAAAGGCTGCAGCAAAATCTTTTTTTTTTTGTTTTTTAAAATAAATACAAGTATTTTAATTCACATAAATTTTTTGATATTTTTCTTTACTTCTATGTGAAATGATGCCTTCAGTAATACTTAGTTAAAACCTTTTTTTATGGAACTGCATTTTTTTTATGAAGATAATTTTGGTTGTAAATATTCAATTCCTAACAATATCTTATTTAGATGTTATTTAAGATGACTTAACACTTATTTAAATGTAATTTTATATAATTATTTACATCGAATTTACTAAAGATCAAGAGAGTGATATTTAAAAAAAAATCATTTATAGTGAAGCTTATTTTTACATTGCATCCTTTTAATTTTTTTCTTTGACAGCAAATTTATACTACCTCTTTTTTAACCAAAACAGAAAACACATTTAAATACACATCATCACCGTGTCCCTATCCGCACCCTGTGGCGCATAAGGCACTGCACCGGTACACCAAATTCAACTTATATTGATAATCTGTTTCATGAAGGTAAGGTGATCAGTCTTACGCTTCAGGTGCCAGTCCAGGAACAACGAAATATAGCAGTGATAAACCACCTTTTAAATCAATATTTCATGTCCACCTTCTCAGGGGTGGTGTTCTGAACGCAAAAGCGCACGTAGAAAACGCACTTTTAATGCGTATTTTTGTACTAAATACAAGCTAACAGAGAGATCTCTTCGCGCGCAATTCCGTTCAGAATACCAGCCATGGAATCGAACCTGGGGCCTCAAGCGTGGTAAGCGCATGCGTCAACCACTATTTTATGAACGTAGAAAATACTTATCGACGGTGGAAAGGCAAAAATTCCTAAGCGACATGTAGCAACTTTACAAAAGCCAATTAAAGCTAATTAAATTTTAATATTTTATTAATTAAAAACAAAAACTTTAATTGGCCTTTCTTTAAGTTGGATACATGTCACTAAAGTACTTTTGCTTCTCCACAGTCAATATTACGCATTATAAAATATGAATGTTTTATTTATTAGACAACGTACCTCCCAAATATTGTTAGACGTAGTTTTATTTCCATTAACACCATACGTTGCCATAACGTCTCTTAAACCGTCTCCTTCCACACAGAGCTTGTACCTAAAATAGAAAATAATAAATACTGGACTAAGAATATTTTTTAATTGAACCTTTGCCACCTCAGACTCCTTGGGGCTGACCGTTAGCACAGCATGATATTCTGAACTTGTTCTGCTCACCTGGGGTAATCTCGTTTTAAAATTAAAGTTCATTTTGTTAACATCATTTCAAATTATAGCTGTTATAATTACTTATTTATTTAAAGAACACCACAGTCATTACAATAAAAATATATGATATTTACAAATAAACCAAAATTATTGGCCAATTACAAAACCATGATCCGAATTCAATTAAATAAATTTGTAAAAAAATGGTTACTGGATTTAGGTAGAGAAAAATCGGAAAACTTACTAAAAAATATTCTAAAATAATAAATGGTATATTTAAATATTGTATAACTCTATAATAAATTAACTAGTAGGTAGTTCTTTTATTGTTTATTTTTGCATAAAAATGTCTGCCTTGAAACAGGTTGTACCTAGTTAGGCAGACTAGACATAATCCGTATACGTAATCTACAGTATGTATGTAGTAGATGAAGAAATTGTAATTTTTTGTTTATATAAACCGTAATCATTATTATTAATTATATAATTAGTGGGCAGATACATATTGTACACATAAATTTATTTGTAAAAATACTTTCATTATCCACAATTAAATTACAAGGAATGTGGGATTGAGGAAGAAAAAGAAAAAGAAACATATTAAAATGTTTCAGTAGTATACTTATTAAATAATTTGTATAGAGCTTATAAGTGTGCACATTGAAATAATGTGTATTTCTGTAAACAGTTTTCTCAACGGTATAAATCGATAAATTAAAAAGTTTCTTCATTGCTCATATTCAGGCCGCCATCTTGTCAAAATCCAATATTTATTATTTATAAAATTAAGACGTTTAACTATATGTTACTATTAAATTAGAGGTGATAAATGGAAATGAAATATTTATCTTATTTTTCAGTCTTGCGTATTGTGCGATGTTCAGGCAAGGCACATGTGTGAATATATAAGAAATTATCTTTATATTACCTGACGGGAGTTTTGGTGTCGTCACAGGCGATGACGGCTCTGGATACATGCGTGAGGCCCTTGATGATCACCTTAGGTACCTGCTGCGCCAGTTGCTGGAGGGCCATGTTGAGGGCGTGCCCATGCTTGTTCATGTCCGGAGAGATGGTCAGGAGAGAGTCCCCCACCACCGTCACGTTACTCGGCTTCAGCTTCAACTTGGATGTGCATAGCCTACAAGACGACACATCAATCACCTCACAAACACGAATAAAAAAAATATTTTAATTAAATATAATATTCAATAGTTTGAGTATGTCCAAAGGTTTGTGGACAAGGCTGGATTCTACTCCTCAGTGAGGAATCAAGATTGAAACTCATTGCAACAAAGAGGTGTTGTGATCTTTTAGAATATGGGTCGGCAACCTTTTGTTGTAAGAGCCAAATATTTTACGTGGGGATTAGTGCGGACCGGACTTGGGTTATATTTATGTCATTACAGCATACCTACAATATTTGTGTACACATATTTTAGTTTCAAAAATAAAACGCTCATTATATATGTTGGGACCAACTCTTAAGAACATTTATATCTACCTACTCGTCCTTTTCATTTTCCTAGCGCATTTCCATGTAAAAATAATCACGTGTGTTAGTGTCGGTCATTTTGAAAGTTGAAATAAAAATCTAAAGTCTACTTTGTTTTATTGCAAAAAACATCAGCTGCCCCAGATACACTATTTTAATATGTACTTTTATTATCAAACATTACACTACATTGAAAGTTCTTTATAAATTGAAAGTATCTCATTTGGTTCAAAAGTTATCATGTTTTGGAAATCGCACAATAAAAAAATCTTGTTTCCTGAACATTTTGTTCGGTGTGTTCAGGGTTTATCCTTTTAGGTACAGATATAAGCACTTACGAGTATCGAATGGATTCTGCATTAACTTCTAGACTTAGCAGTTTAATTCTCTCGCTGTTCAGGCGAATCAGCAGAAAACAGTCATCTTTTAAATAAATTTCATCTATGTAGGTAGTTATCTGTAAGAAAAATGATGCTGTCAATATCAATATTTTATGTTCGGTTGCAACACTCTGAGCTGGTATGGTAATTATAAAGATATGTTCTCCCCACTCTGGGGAGAACACTTCATGCAGGCATTTCTTCTTTTCAGTTGCCTCCAGAAGACCCTATCGCCAGCCAGCATTATAAAATCAAACCATACTTGACACAGAGATGAAAAAGACTAAAAACCAGTAGACATAGAAATGTCGGTAAGTGGTTATATACATATATTTACTAATATTTATTGAAATGTATAACCATGAAGACAATGTTTTAAATATTGATAATATATTATTTTATTTTACATTGATTAATATGGGGAAATTTGTTTCCCTTAAGAGTTAGGCGCTTAAGGGTTTTTGGATCGTCCTAGCTCCCATGAAAGACAATTTATCAAAGAAAACAAATGATAGGGACACACCAATGGTGAATATTTATAGGGTGTAAAAAAAAACATCACTCTAGTGCCATAATTCTGCGGTGCTATTTTGAACCGATCTCGCGGCTGTAGAAAACACTACATACAAAATACGCGAGATAAAAGCTTTTTCTACGGCCGCAAGAGCCTTTGGAATATCACCTCAGAGAGAAAATAAGTTTGTATGAAGAAAAGTCAGACTGCGCAACCTCTTAACAAGTGTTTAGCAGAATAGTAAGATTCTGGAATGAATTATGCTTGTTAAGTGAGGTTCCACTGTAATTTTTTTAAATACAACAATTCATGTGCAAACTACCTCTCCTAGAGTGGTCTTCTCAATCCTACCCTTGACCTTCCTGGCAAATTCTTGGTCCAGGGGATGTGTGAGTTCTGCGGTAATAATGGGAGTGGAGATGTTCTTGCTGACATTGATGATCTCCTTGATGCGCGGCACCCCCTGGGTGATGTTCATGGAGGCTACTCCGGCAAAATGGAAAGTCTTCAGGGTCATCTGAGTTCCCGGCTCTCCAATACTCTGTATAAAAGTGAAAAATAAATAAGCTGATCAAATGAAAACACTTTTTATATTTTATTAATATAATTATACCTTTTTTTACAGTTTTAACATTTCAATTTTCATATTTTTACTAACACTAAAATACCACTAAGCCACTTTCTGTAGCTTGTTAGTGGAGATTTATATTTATACTAACTTATATAATATTATCTACATTTATAAAAAAACAATGAATTTACAGATATAATTAACAGCCGGAAAGATCAGAATATACATGTATATACAAATAATAATATTCTTTTTTTTTTAAATACAAGAAAATATATGAAAAATTAAAATATTTACACATAAGCTACTATTCATATATAAACTTTTGATCGAGTAGCCACTCTCTTATTTTGGTCTTGTTACATTGTGTGTTAAATTTAAGTTCTTTCGGCAATAAATTAAAAATGCTAGGTACTAAATATTTGAGAGTTCTATTACCATACTTATTATATTATATAATATGGAAACTTTACTGGTCCATTAGACTTAAGTCTAACTGTGTAAAAATGAAAACTATGTAACCGTACTGTATGTTTCCTGAATAAAAGAAAATAAAATAAATACTTTTGGTACTACCAAACCTTCATTATACGTGAAGCGTGTATTATGGTTATATTGGAGAGGAATTTTGAATGTATTACTATTAAATTGTTCTGAAATGATGCAAAGCCACAGTAGTCCTTGAACAGGCAGAGTTTTTAAGTGTTTTATACAGGAGAACATTATCACTTCTTTGTTCGTAAATCTCTGCTGGTACAATTATCTTAACTATAGAGTACTGTAGACCCTGGATCATTTTAATATTAGTTTTAGTCGAGTGTCCCCACGACTTTATACCATATCTTATTAATGATTCTACTAAAGAAAAAAAAAATTAGAGTGATTTTAGGCAAAATAAAAGATAACTTATAAAAAGTACTCACAAGAGTCCGCAATAGATCCCAAAGTTTAAATATTTGACATTACATTAAAAATTATGATTTATAAAAAAATACCCAAATACTTGTACTTCTCTACAAATTCTATGAGTTTGCAATTACGCAATTAATTATTAGATACCGCCATGTAAGCCATTTGTGCAATGAGCGATAATGTTAGGTAAAACATATTCTTTGGCATGTGGAGATTTTATGTACAAGCATTTAGTCTTTTTTGCATTTATAATAAGACCATGAGCCCAATTTAACAATTTATTAAAATCACTATGCAGTATCTCTTGAGATTCCAATGGGTTTTTATTGGAAATAACTAGTGTAGTGTCATCTGCAAAAATAAATCCCCTTAGTTCTTTAAAAACATTACAAATCGTTGACACATAAATTATATACAATTTAGGACCCAGAATAGATAAATCCTTGAAGCATCTATCATATGAAAAATGTAAGGACAAATGCAGGACAATCAAAACTCCTACACAATGGACATGAACATTACAACAACGAAAAGCCAATGATGACTCAACTAACCACACGGGTTATTTAAATTATAAATTAATCAAAAAAATACCTGAGCTGCCAAAGCACCCACAGCCGTTCCCGGTTCGATGATACTCCTCATGTATTTACTTTTACAGGTTGTAAGGAATACAACAACTTGCGATACTGTAAGCCTCTCCAATTCCATTGCTATGGGGCCGCAATTTCTATATTTTGCTCGCAGGGAATTTACTTTGGCTGCCACAGGACGGAGGAAATTTCTTAAGCCCAAAATAAGAAAGATACAATAATTAGGATCAATGTGACGAATACAAAAAACTTAACAATTTAGTTCTTCTGTTTCATAAAAAGCATTTTTTAAATGTCAATATTTTTAATAAACCTAGCTTCGTGAATAGCAGCCATTGACTCTGACGGCTTTTGTGCTGGAGTATAAGTGGTTGGCAGAGGTCGGACAAATGTTCTACTGAGAAGCTAAAGAATTGTTGGAGCATCGTTGGAAAAAGTGCATACAAGTCCAGGGGGATTATGTCAAAAAATGAGGTGTATAAACCTTTTTTCATTAACTTCAAAACAGGTCAGGGGTTGAGCATATCAATCAACCCTCATATCGTCAGGTTTCTGGCACAAGTTTATAACTAACATTTTCATATTGTATAGTTTTTATAGTAACTACAAATGTAGTTGTGAGCAATGGCGGTATATAGGTAGATAGAGTGTCATCGGAAAGCGTCTGGATTTTATAACAATGTTTTATTTTTGAAATTATTTTTGTAAATATGTGTATTGTTTATTAGTTAAGGTATAACTAGGTGTTCCAATTTTATTTGTACAACTATCTAAATAAATACTTTACATTACATTTCCATAGAAGCCCATAAGCTGGGTTTGCCTAACAATTTTGAAACAAAATTACCAAATCTGGACCAAACAATTAAAAAATAATTAAATTCGCTGACACTTCACCGGCTCGTTTATTTGCACAGAGACCTCTTTGCCTTAGCCGAGACTCCAACTAAATAAATATGTGTGCATGTGTATAGACATATGCACACATATTTATAGTAAACCTTGATACCAAGGTTTACTATTTCTTTTTATCAAATTCTAGTAAAAGGCTTTAACTAAGCGTGGTTTTAGATTTTCTATGAGCAAAGAATACAGATTTTAAACATGTGAATTATGTCTCTTTCACTGAGCAAGCCTATATAAATAGTCGATTCAATAGATCACATGAATAACTTACAAAAGTTCAAGTTTAAATTCCGGACTACACAATTTGAAATCCTCCATTTCCAACGTTTCTTCTGCCGCCGCAATAATGGCATCTCCAGAAAGTGATTCTTCCTCCCTAGAAATAAAAATTTACTTAAAATCTATGGCAACAACCCAACAAACAACTTAGCATTTTCTATTGAATACAATACATTATATTCTGTAAAACCAACAGAATTGCATTCAGAACGTCAACTCAATAACGAAATCCGGTGACATATCCAGAGCAACATTCTGGAGTGCATTAAATGTGTTCTAGCCATGGAGACATGAAGAATAAAGAAACCCAGCCTACAAAAGGAACACAGGGCATGGTAAAGTCAGTCAGTTCCAACGTATAGTCCAGTGTTCGATGGCGTCGAAGAGTAGTCAGGCAGCTGAACATTATCACTTTGGAGATTTAAATCTTTCCCATCAGTGAAACTATGTTTAAGAGGCAAATACTCTGCTATTGGAGAGTATTACACCTTAATAATCTAGAACCATTGCTCAAGGGTTCCTAGTTTGATATGTTGTCCCGATATAACGGCTTAAATATTTTGTTATTTTGGAAAAATAAATTAATTTAAATCTTTTGCAAAAATTTGAATGGTTGTCAGGCGATTATTTAACTTTGTTGATTCCTGGCCAGGGAAAAATTTATGAAAAAGTAAGCAATTTTTGACATATGTATTGTGAGATAATTAATGAACCTTTATAGTTTTATACCTTTAGATAATTGTTGTGGAAATTATAATTAATAAACAAATTATAAATATAAGTACCTAAATCCCCAATTACCTATTAAACACTTAACCTTGCCCTTAACTATTGGTTTTTCCCACAATTATGATTACTGTACATACCATACTTAATGAGATTAAATTATTTACCTAGATTATATTAAGTACCTAGAATTATATAGCTACATAAGGACCTTCAATCCATTAAATCTTCCCATTCATTTGAAAATGCCCTAACAAGGCGAAACAATGAAAGAAATTTTTGTTTTTATACTGTAAAAATAAAATAAAGTATTCAATAGACTCAAATTTGATATATTAAAATTAATAAATTTTTCATACGAAAAATTCAATTTTATTTAATAGACAATTGAAGATAACAATGTTAACCTTTCCATTGTAATCGTGGCCCAGGCAGTCCCATAAAATCGACTGTTAAATAGTGTAATATGTAAAATACAAACCTGGATGGGCACTTAGCCCTGGTGTCATAGAGCACTCGATTGAGATCAACGGGTCTATCTTTAGCCTCCATATAGGACGGGTCCAGCCCGTCACTTCCGTACTTAAACTCCACAACCTCCCCCACAGCATTACGGACCGTCATATCGTAATGTAGAACCAGATCTTCAAGTGACTAAAATTTAAGACATTGAGAGGTTTGATAGTGATTCATAAAATATGTCAGAACAAACCCTCAAAGAAACTCGAGGTTCAATAAATTACAAGACGGTAGCTAATATTGAAATGCTGATCGTTACTGGGTAATATTAGTTTTCGTATAGAAGTATTGTGTTTGTTTAAGTTAGTTTTCATTAAATGTTTTAAAAAAGCTCTCTCTCAAGTGTAAAATTCTTGATGGTGAAAAGACCCAAGCAATAAATACCTAATATACCTTTTGTAACAGACCTACTTAGGACCTATTTATCGGAACCGATTGCGGTTTTAAGTCGACGACTACCAGTATTTTGTTTGCAAAGGGTGACGTAGATGGAAAAAATATCAATGTTTTTATATTCATATACTAAAATATAAACAAACAAACACAAACAAACCATCACGCCGTTTCCCCGTAAGGGTAGGCAGAGAGGATAAAACGCCACAACACTCTATCTTTGCATACAGATCTCGCTTCCTCTACATTCATACATCTTCTCATGCACGCGCGCCGATTATTCTGACTTTTGACATGTCCATCTTTAAGTATTTGTTGGATCTGAGTATTACAATTTCAAGATGACGCTGGCTTATTCATTTTATTATGCCAATGTCTTCTTGCTCATGGTTTCAGATGAGACAGAGTTTAATTTACAAACTGTATAAGCAGTTCAGAATTAATAGTAAATAAATATAATATGAGTGGACATACTTTTACAAGTCGCCTCTGAAGATATCCAGTTTCAGCGGTCTTGACAGCCGTGTCTACCAGCCCCTCACGCCCTCCCATGGTATGGAAGAAGAACTCTGTTGGCGTTAATCCCGAGTAGAAACTATTCTCTACAAATCCACGGGCAGCGGGAATTTTAGCTGGAAATTATAGGCATTTTGCTTAGCAAGTTCTGGCTGGTAAAAAATATAAGTATTCTGTACTTCCTATGACAAGTGGATGTAGTTTTGATTTTTGCTGTTAACTTCTCAGTGGTATAGTTGCTGGCTCCGGTCAACGTCATAAGAGTCACTCGCCTCTCGGACAAATATTCCCCAACTCGAACTATTTTTATTTATTTTTACCATTATTATTATTTTAAAATTATTTTCGTGCTTTAATTACGCACTAATTAAATTATTTTATTTTTTGCCTATTGTTCAAGTATTATTATGTTTGTGGTAAATCATTGTACTGTTTTCAAAATCGCGCTGTTTGTTTTTACAAAGTATAATGACTGATGAAAGATAAAAAAATGTATCCGACAGGATGAGAATAATTTTAAAGATGACAGGAGATTATGATACAGAAATCGATGACTCTTATGTCCCCGATGAAGGTGATTCTTTGTCATCAGATCATAACTCAGACTCCGAAATCGGTGAGGGGGAACAGAATGACAATCTTTCTGACGGTGATGACAATGCCAGTCCAGTCAATGACCGGCAGCCTCGTGGAATTTACTACATATTATCTTTGCAAAATCTGTCAGAGTGTATACATATCATATGCTTATCAAAAAGGAATGTTTTTTTTCTATTGAAATAATTTGAATCAATGTTAGTTGTTTTACTTACAATGGCGTTCAAAATGAGGAAGTGATCTGTCTTCAAAACCATTAGGTACTCTTTTACCATTTAAAGCTTGCTGACCGACACACGCTATCATTTGGGAAATGTTGATGTTGGAACCTAAAAATAAGAAGTATAATATGCATAATTATTGTGCTATTCAATGGAATATATAATAGAATGGAATATATCACAATAAATGGCGACACGTATTCAAAAGCTTAATTTTTTGTATTATTTCTTCCGGTATTAGCTTTCATTTGCTGACTCGCAGCTTCCTCCAACCCTCCAGAATTCGACACCAGTAAGATTACTGATAGTAATATAAAACTATGAGGTCGAAAAGTTTGAAAGTTGTTAAGGTTTCCTATTGCGATTTAATTTTTAGCAAGTCAGGACATGAATATATAGACAAAATCACGTATTTACCGTTGAGAAAAAAATATATTTTGGAAAAATATGAAAATGAACCTTTGGAGCCACTTTGTGCCATAATGAGAGGAGCGTTGGTGGGATGCAGCTCACGAAAGCAGGCCTTGGCAGCCAACTCCCTGATGCTGGATAGTTCACTCAGCATCACGGCCTCTAGGGTTTGCTCCACTGAGCACCCGGGCTGGCACTGCAGCGTGCCGCGGTCCATTTCCTTGATGTACTCGTTGCATTTAGCGTATCTACAAAACACGGGACAAATATCTGTTGAACAAGGAACATCATCATTGGCTCTACACTCCGCTGTGGGCCTTGGCTTCCTACAACATTTGTCCCCATCTCCCTCCATAACATTACATAAAGCAAATCAATGTTTATAAAATCCATAAATATTTCATAGTGAATATATTATGTACACACCCAGAGTCTAGCAATTTGTTTTTTGCTTCTATAAGTTGTTTTCCGGGAGTTACATCAATTATTCCAAAACTGAATCCTCGGTTCATCATGAAATAGGATGCCATTCTCGCTAATCTGCAAACACATGATTGAATCATACAATACATCACACCCATATAATTAAGAGCAATCTTTAGAATGAAATTCATTAAATTTCATTAATAAAAGTAATTAAGAGTGAACCAGTAAATCTAATGAAGAGTAAAGTAGTAAACCTTGCAAAATGTAAACTAGTAAACCTTTTGAAATGTAAACTAATAAACCTTGCAAAATGTAAAGTAGTAAACCTTGTGAAATGTAAACTAGTAAACCTTATGAAATGAAAACTAGTAACCTAGTGAAATGTAAAAAGTAATCCTCTAAACTTAAAAATAAGACACTTAAAAAGTTTATGAAATGATGTGGAATTACTTATAGAATAGACCAAGGCATTTCATAATCTCTGTGTACAATAATGTAATTTAGAGAATAATTATAGTGTGATAATAAATATTGTTTCTGAACATACCTCCACATTCCTTTAACGGCGTGTTCTTCTCCCCAATCTCTGAGTAAAATGTAAAAGATACTTGTCTTTGTACCGGATCCAAGGGTGCTTTTATCCATGGAACCGCACAGCAACTCTGAATTTCTAACTATAACATCTACAACAAAAACACTAATTGTCATGATCGTAGAAAAATGACGTATGTGAGTTTCGTCAACTTTACATGAGGTTTAAATTTATTTTTTACACTTTGTCACAACTAGATAATTGCAAGAGTATATTATCTTTTGGTATTTGGGTTAGTTATATGTATTTATTTTTTTCAAACCTGAAATATAAAACCTCTTCAAGATCAAATATAGAAGACAGTCAATGTCGCATTTTTTGCAGATCCGTCGTAGTTCTACTATCACGACATGAAATCTTTAAAGGACAATGAAAAGGGAAAATTTTACAAACTAATTTACTTACACGAATCTTGCACGCACATATCTAAATTTGATGTATAATTTTTGCCTCTGGTTTGAAGATTTGCATTGACTATGCATCGCTTGTTTGGTTTCAAAATCAGACTGTAAATAAACAATAATTTATTCATAAAAAATATTAAGATTCACTTAATCATCATCATTTTTGTATCCGTGCCTAACGATACATAGGACACTGCAATTAAATGTAGATACGCAGAAAGCAGCCAGCCATAGAAAAGTGTAACTGAGATAATTGCACTTTTGTGAAAAGAATGAATAATCTAATCTACAGAACAGTTGGAATGTTTGTTTACTTTGACAAATGACAAATAATGCATGCAATCATTTTTTTATAATACAAAAACGAATTTAATTGTGTATATGACAAGGTTTAATGATATTTAAAGTCTGGCTGACCACACAACTTAAGATGTGCATTTTCCAGAAAACCACCAGCCCTAGTAAAACTCTGACGTATGTTGTGTCATTATGTATTGAACATATTATTTTATTTTTATATTTATATTAGGATACTTAATTGTAAATAATCACTTAATTAATTTGTTAAAGGATTTTTTAAAGTTTCTGATCACACAACCTAAAATATGCATTTTACAGAAAACAGCCAGATCTAATATTGAATGATACCTCATTCAAACTTTTGAATGTATGAGGTGACATTCTGTAATAAAACATATATTTATATTAAAAGTATTTTTTAATTAACAAATTTATAAAACTACAATACTTATGTATTTATCCGCTTTTTATTTAAGAAAACTAGATTTCTGGAGGCATTCAACTTCTCATCAGCATTTACACCGTAAGATTTTTCTAGTGCTGTGAGTGTTTTCTCCAAATTGAGAAATGTGTTGTAATCAACACTATTTTCAGAAGGTGATTTTTACAGTTTTTCGTATGAAAGCAGGCTGGCGGTTTTTAGCAGAAAATAGAATTGACCTTACTGCACCCGATAACACCAGTATCTTGTTTTATCAAAATTGTGGACTGGCTTCAATTGGTGTACCTGAAGATCTCAATCATCTCAGATGATCGATCAAACGCTTCAGGCACTATGTTCAATTACAATACAGAGGGTTTAAAAGGCGACACTACTTAAGTTCTCACCTGAAGACCTGTTTACCAGTCCACAGAACTCGCGGTTTTAATATGGCGGGAATGGGCATGTCAATCTTCATGGATGCATCGTTGCCAGCCAATAGACAAGCCGCAAGTTGGAACACTTGCTCTTTAGTCAGGAAACAATCTCTCTGGGTGAGTAAGTACCCTCCAGTTATGAAATCTTGTGTTGCCGCAATTAAGAGTTCTCCATTTCGAGGCGTTACTAAATTAGACTTATTCTGTAAAAAAAAAACACTCCAAATTTGAATTTAAAATACAATGTTATGGATTGGTAGGTACTGACATAATAAAGAGACAAGTTATTCTTTAACTAATTGCATGACATATTTACTAAATATTTTGTTGCCATCAACAATTTGAAATAAAGAGATAACACATCTAGATACACATGCAAATATTAGTGAGAAAAAGATGTAAATTTTTTTGTTCTTATTTTAGACGAAAAGCAAATATTTGCGTTCTTATTATTTACCCATATATTTCAATTTCTGGAGCCATTTTCAACTAGTTGTAAATAAATCACTATTAGAAAATGGGAATCGAGATGGGGTAGAGTGGTGTTCGAACCTCGGACCTCTGATCCGTGAGTCCGCAACACTAGCCACCACAACCCGACCCCCATGATATAATAAGCCTCAGATTCTTTAATCATCCTCCAGCAGTCATAAAGAGATCTACAAGTGCAGACATATTTAAAAGAAGTGTTTACAATTGGCTGCTGCACATCATGGGAATTAAGGTTGTTAAATTGTTCAAGGTTCAGGAAGTGAAAAAAAAACATTTAATGAATTAATTTATTGTATCCCTTTCTGCTTTCCTTCATCATACTTATCCTTATTTTCGCTTAATACATTTTGATGTTTAATTTAATTTTTTAATACCGTTTAAACTGTTATTCTGTTACATTATTGAATACTTTGATTTACACTTTATATCAATATAATAATTCTATTAATTTTAATGATATTATTATTTTGTATACTGGTTTATGTTTGCAACTTCATATGTATGATTTATATTTTATTGGTTTTATAAGTATTTAATATTATTTCAAACTAAATTTGTTGCAGCAGAGAGGGAAAACATTTTGAGAAGGGAGTCTGGATAGTATTATTTATTTTATTTGGATTGTTATTTTTAATATTGTATCATATATAATTATTATTCAAAGTACTTAATGTTATTACTTATAAAATTAAAATGTACGAAAAAATACTAATAAAATGAACTACTTTGAATGACGTAACTAGTTCATATGAATCGATCAATGATAAGAAAGATGTGGAAGATTTCCGGTTTACAGTAATTCAACGGACCAATCCGAATAACCGACCGAGAAGAAGCGGAAGAGAACTCGAGACATCACACGCGCAGTAATTTCATAAATACAAACTTTTAAAAATCATAGCACTGATAATCCAATACATAAAAATAAAAATAAATTTTTTTGGCTTAGAATAATAGTCTATTAACAAATCTCTTTTTATTAAACCACTAAACTTCCTCATTACATGTCATTGTTGGTAGGCAAATGATTTCACAATCTACTCACTCCCATTAAAATCAGGGCTTCTGCTCTTGCTTCTTCCGTTTGCGGTAAATGAAGATTCATTTCATCACCGTCAAAATCAGCATTATACGGAGTGCAAACACATTCATTGAACCTGGAAAAAAAATTCAACTTCCAAAATAAAAATAATAGTTAATGACAGAGTACCACTAAGTTTGATAAACCAAAAAACTGGTTTTATAGCTCTCGCAACATCAACAGACTTATATGGTTTTTACGAAATTGTATATACGAGGTGTGTTCAGAAAATAATGGGAATTTTTTAATTTCGCGGGTTTGGAGAGTACAATTGTCATTTTTTTTGTTATGTTGGTATACATGCCCCTGAAGTATGCTAAAATTTTCAGCTGTATTCATTGTTTACTTTTTTTGTGGCAGCCGCTAAGGTTAGATGTGTTTTTATGACCTTGGCGATTTTGTTTGTTAAAAAAATAATCAATTAACAGGGTTGTCAATAATACTGCGCAAAAAACGAAAGAAATGCGTAGTTAAATACACATTCCTTCCAGTCTTCAAACTGCTGGAACCAAGCATACCCTGGAGGAACTCGGTGGGATAAAACCATGGATAATGTCCGCACAATTATAGTATATTTATTTATATTCATAAACATTTTATAATTTTTCTGTGTTATTAATCTGTTTGTTAGTGAAAATTTCATTGGATACATTTTTAATTAGTTAAATTATATTTACCGGAAAGTTCTTTGCGGCTGAACTTTTGCCCGATGACACATAATAGAAAGTTTATGAAGGGAAGGCTGCCTATTGAAGAGTACTACATCGTCATCAACAAGATGTCTTTCAACTACATCTCCACACTAGAAAAATACATAATTATATAAAGTACTAGAAAATAGCATCTCGTGCACAAAGTAAAGAAAAAAAAAACAAATCGACTAAAAATTATATTTCTAATAAAATTGCTGGAATACGACGGCTGATCTGAAATATATATTGCACATCCGATAAAATAGTAATAACTCAAAAAACCATAATTTCCAGGAGATACAAAAAAACTCAAATAACACGTCTTAAATCTATGTTTTCTTTATTTAGTTTTTGTTTTCACATAGGTTCTCTAAAAGAGCTGAAACCTTTATTGTGTGTAAGTAAAGTGGCCACTTAAACCAGCCAATAACAGGCCGTAAGCTTTGTAAATGCCTAGACTTCCATACTCCCTTCTCAAAATGTTTTCCCTCTCTGTTGCAACAAATTTAGATCTGTTTGAAAATGGCCACGATCAAATAACTGTTAGTGTAAGTGTATCATAAAGACATAAAGTGGTTACATTGTAAAGCTAGAAATAAGTCTTATTTTTCAGCATATGAGAGTTTTTCATAACTCAATATTTAACTCAAAATCAAATTAAATCTATTATAAAACAAGATAAACCCACCTTCAGTTCTTGGGCAATTTTTTCCCTGTTTCCATATTTTAGGAATTTCTTGAAAGCCGATCCCCTCTGCTGCACGTAATTGGCACCAGGGTGTTTGTCCGGACCATTGCAAACCAGAGAACGAAGCCATTGCAAATTAGCGGGAAATACTTTTTCTGGATATGTGAGAATCTTAGCTACATGTATAGGAACGCCTACCTAAAGATAAAATACACAAATTAAATTAGTAAGGAAAAGTTTTATGGTTTGACCCTGTGAAATAAAAAAAACATCTTAAGCTTGTTATAGCCCGGTGGTCAGGTAGTAAAAAAGAGGGTTTGCTTGGCTCTGGCAACACCAGAAACAGGGTGTCCACAATCACCAACAACCGCTACGCAACGGAAACGAGACAAGCCAGTCTTTCTCCGATCAGCGCTGGTACTAGACACGATACGCAAAGTCGCAACCGACACTAGACACTAGTAAATTCCACTGATTTTATTGCTACAACTAAATTCATTCAGTATTGTTTGTACAGTATTGTCCGTACCCATTGTAACGAAATTGAAAAAATCCAGCATAAATTTCTCCGGTTCGTAGATTTTAATCTGCATTTACAGCGAGAAAATATAAACTATAATCTTCTCTTATACACATTGAATTTACTCAAAATTAGTGATAAAAGAATAATATCTGGTCTGGTTTTTATATAAAGTTGTAATTAATCTTTTTGATGTTCCTGATTTGGTCAAATGTATCTATTTCAATGTGCCTAATAGGCCACAACGAGGCATCTTATTTATTTTAGATATATTTATATATTTAAGTAAAATTCGCACATTAATTCTCTGTTCCTGAGAATTCACTCTCTCGGGAACAAACACACTGATGACTAAAAACAGATGCATATGCTATAACTTTATCAAACTTCAAGATCCAATTATTAATAATAATTGAGTTTCTAGTATTTTCATTTGTTTTTTATGTTGTATATGTTTTTCATTTTAAATTGTATTTATTAATTGTTTATAACCTCTGTATATTATGTAATTCCTAAAAATAACATTTTAAATTAATTTACAATAATGTTAAGATAAATCATATAAAAAAGATATGTGAAATAACCTGCTGTATTTGAAGATTAGGATCTGGAGAGATGACAGTTCTGCTGGAGAAATCAACCCGTTTTCCCGACAAGTTACCCCTAAACCGACCCTGTTTACCTTTCAATCTTTGAACAAGACCTCTTCCAGGTTTTTTCGGCTAAAAAATAAGACATATATCCATTAAAACAATCAATTAGGCTCATCAGTGAGTGGAGAATTAAGACCCCGGTTACAATGGGAAGTCAACGAGTTGAAGATAGCTGTTAACTTCCCATTGTAATCGGGGCCCTGGTCTAACAGCAAATAATTCCTTTTGGTTTCCTAAAAGGATGATAAATAAATACATAAAGATCACCATCATCATCATCAGTGACGCTACAGCCCGTTGTGGGCTCTGGCCTCCTCCAGAATCTTTTTCCATTCGTCCCTGAACCCTGCGGCTCTTCTCCAGTTCGTCAGGACAATCGCTCTAATGTCACATTCCACATTATCCAGCCATCTTAATTTTGGCCTGCCTCTGCTTCGTCTGCCTTCCGGAGTGGTATAAAGAATCTTTTTTGGGGTGCGGTTATCATTCATTCTGTGCACATGGCCCAACCATTGTAATCTTCTTATTTTGATGAATTGTGCAATGTTGGGTTCGCTATACAGTGCCTTTAATTTATGATTAAACCGTCTTCTCCACACTTTGTTTTGGTTGACAGCACCAAATATCTTCCTGAATATTTTTCTTTCAAATACTAATACCATATTTTCATCTCCTTTGTTCATAACCCAGCATTCGGCACCATATGCAATGACCGGTCTGAGGAGAGTTTTGTAAATGGTCTTAGTTTTTCTAGTGAGAACATAAAGAACAGTAGTTAAATTAAACTTACCTGCATGGCTATAGGAATGCCTGACATTTCGCTGTTTATGTACAGAGCGCAGTGCAACTGTAAGTAATCCCAATCTTCTTGGATCAATTCTATCTTTCCTCCGCTAGACATATGTTTTTGTATAACATCATTAATGAGCAAAATTTCAGATTGTTTCATAGTCAGGTCATCTTCATTGCTGAAATTTCCATTCGTATTTTAATTTTACAAAAACAAGTCTAATTAAAAATAGATTTAAGATTTTATAAGGACAGTCCAACTACAGAGGTTATTCTGAATATGCAGTAAAACAACAAAGGTTATTCTGTATATGCATTAAAACAACGGGGGTTATTCTGTAATATACAATCAAACGACCCACTTTACAGTTGACCATTTGAGAGGTTATTAAACCACGGTTATGTGAAATTATAATTTTACATTCCGTTTTTTAAGAATATTACCAATATTTTAAAGTGACTTACGTTCCAGGTTTTAGGTCTGATACAACACTAGGCCTGATGCAGACAGGAGGGACGGGAATTCTGGTCAAAATTAAATCCTCTGGTCTCGATCTAAGGCTGTTCATTCCTAGGAGTGGAACATCGTCTTCAGGTACCCTACTCAGCAGCTTCAATACCTTTAAATAATCAAAGACTTTTTATTTAGCATAAGGTGTCATGAGACTTACTCTGAAGGCATCGAAAATGAAAAATATCAACATGATGTTTCAGGGCCAGACAGCGTTTTTTCAAGATCTTCTCAATGATAATTTAATGCTAAAAATCTTGTAATTGACCATAGTCACATGCAGCCCTGCTATATCGCCTATCAGCTGGAAGAGGAGTGAGTTACATAATGACACAATACACATCAGAGTTTTACTAGGGCTGCTTTCTGCATAACTAACTTCAATTCGTCAACAATCATATTTTTTAACATGAGTATCCGTATAAAATTGAGAAATGTGATTTTTTTATTTTAAGATCTATGTTTTCGTGACAAATATTTCTTTAAAGTCTGGCCCTGGAACGCTGTATTTTCAGATTCAAACAAAAATCAAACTTCACATCCAACCCCAGAAAGAACTTTCTGACAAACTGAGTTGTTGATTGGTACACATTCTGTTAATGTATTCAAAAACCGCCTGGACGAACATATAAATCAATAATGTTCCTACCGTATTACATGCGTGTTGTCTTTTTTCTTCTATATTTAGATCTTATATTTTTAAAACACAATGCACTAGTTGCAGAGTTGGGGTCTTCGTAAAAAGCACACGGAAGGAATGCGGTAATGTGTTTTGACGCTGCCCGGTTGAGTTTCAACAAAAATTGGTGCCTAAGCTAATTTTTATCTGAACTCAACCGGAAGTATCACAATTATTTCCGTGCGCCTTGAATTTAGAAGCCGACTATACACGCATCAGCTTAAAGCTACTAGTGTATATAATAATAATATCAATGTTAAAAAGGATGTGACTGATGCGCCACTATAGTCAAAATTGAGTTATATATACATAACTTTTCTTAGAATTTTAAGCTGTGTCGTATGAGCTGACACTATGGACATCAGACGCAAATTTTCTGCATTAATATAAAATAATCTTTTGTACAACATTCTCAAAACCAACAGATTTATATCACACAAAATTAGACTTATTTTTACAAATTGTTGTTTAGAGTTACATCAAAATATGTTTTTCTAATTAATCCTACATAGCCCTAATAGTTTCACATAACATGTCTTGGAATTTATACAAATAAACTCATTTTTCATTTGAAAAAAGCTTTGACTAACTCTCCTGCAGAATTCACTTCAAGGTGCGTCAGTCACTTGGCATTATTACCATCAATATGTTTGTTTGAAACTTACATTCAGAGGATTCATATCGACTTGTAGAGCGCTATTTATCATAGTGGCAAGTTCTCTATTGGACTCCTTTGCCTCGTGCAAGTCTCCGAGCACATTCATGACCAAGGGATCGGTAGCCTTCTTATTTCTGAACTTGTCGTGAATAATTTTCAGTATCCCAGCGGGGCTCTTCTTCACCATGCCGTTGATAACACCGCAGTGTGGACATTTAGAAGATTTCTTGGCCTTCTTCAGAATTTGCGCTCGCATTGCTTTCCGTGTGAGGTATGACAAATTAGGATTCAAAAGGCGCTTCCGGAAAATGGCTTTTTCATGTTCCACTATTAGAATTCTGGCACATTCCTAAAAAAGAAATAAAAGTTCAATTGTATTTCATTAATAATTTAATTTAAAATATAATTTCTTTATCTATATCAATATGCGATAACACGACACAATGACTTATTGATCACTAAAACAAATTATTTGCGATCACGCTGGGAATATCAAAAATCACGTGTACACTCGGTGACAGTTCAGTTGTTATTAGGCCAGAGAGAAGAAGATTGTACCCACAGTAGTATAATCGCAACATCTATACTAGGGTCCAGTAGGTGGCAAATAAATTTAACGCCGCAACCTAGTAAATGTGCTATACACAAACACATATAGTAAATGTGGCGTAATCACTAGGTATTTATTCTCTTCCTTAATCTCTCCTCCTTTCCTTTTTCCTCTTTTTTCCTTTTTCCCATTGAGTAATAGTTTTGATTTAAGGTAATTTATTACGTTTATTTCTATTTTTATATATCTTTAGCTTTTTAATCTTTTTTTTCTATTGAATATGTTCTGTAACTTGAATTATAAAAATAAAACTTTTATTTTATTGGTTGGTTGGAAGAAATTGCCATTTGGCAATAAGCCCGCCAATGTACAAATAACATTATGTACAAAAAGTTAAATAGATAAAAAAAATAAATTAAAAAATCTTATAATTTTATACAAAGTTTGAAACAAAAATAACCTAAAAATCTACACTATACTATAAAGAGAGCAGAGGGAATGAGAAGGAAAAAAGAAGGAGAAAGGAAAACTCAAATATTTAGATAGTGACATTTCAGTCTTAATTTAAATCTTAAATATTATTACGATTTTTTTTAAATAATTTCCAAAATGTTGGAATTAAACTATTTATTGATTTAGTGTTTCAAGTACCATTTGGATTGATTAAAAAAAATATGTATTTCTCATGTGGGCTCTAAAAAATAGATCAATTAATTATTTTCTTTTACTGAAATTACCTTGCAAATAGTCTGGAGAATATTGATGATAGATCTAAAGTATCCGACGTGAAACACAGGCAATGCTAGTTCCAAGTAGCCATAGTGCCCCACACACTCTCGGAGTCCTCGCCCACACGTCTGGCAGTTGGCATCTTTTTGGTTGGTTCCCTAATAACAAAAATTAAATCAGAAAGAGCAACTTTTTGTAATCAACATCATCATTCCCTTATCTGCGCCCCGCACTCAGTGGGCGGATAGCGCTGCATGGATAATCCAATAAAGAAGTTCAGTGCTACGAGAAATTGTACATAAAAAATGTTTTCTTACACACGGTAAAAATTACAGCATTTAATATGGAAATAGCACATACTACAAATACCAATAAAAACATGTGAAATGGATTTTTTAAAATTAATTGTATTTTCAAAATCATTATGGTTTTGTGGAGAAATGTTTTCATATGTGATTTGTTAAATGAAATTGTTAAAAAATATGTCTACAAAAATGTGACATGTTTGATCTAGATAATTTTTTTTATTTATACTTTTACAATATTGTATTTTTTTTTATACAGAATAATGTTCCCTGGGGTGTTCCGTGCTGAGGGAAACATTTTACAATAAGTATAATGAAACATGCCTTAAATTAGTTATTTAACATAGTTAACATAATAAGAAAATAAAAATGTAATTAATCTAAATAACCTTATTATCATCGTAAACATAATAAGCAAAATAAACTAAAATAATCATAAAAAACATTAAAAAATCAAATAGACTTTTAAACCAAGTTTCATAAACTGGACACAATTTTTTACCTATTTGGCTTCATCCACTCATCGATCCGTGCGCAACCCACCTCCACTATTTATTTTTTAATAGCAATTTTATATTGAGAGTACTTACTAATTGTCCTTATGGAAAATGAAAGTAGATTGAACACTTTAACCAAGTAGTAGGCCAAACCTCTTTGACCGAAAGTTGTATTAATTTTTAATTGTTTTTGCAGCATCGGGGTTTGTGCCGTCAAAATTCGTGACGATGTTCTATATAAATTAAACAGTCACAAAGTTCAAAATTTAACCGAATTGTGACGTATTAGGGGCGTGACCAATGCAGTGCACTGTTTTTGCAGGTATTCAACAATATTTTTTATGCTACTAATAAGTCAAAAGAAAATATTTTTTACAGGGCACTGAATTGGTATGCCAATTGCAACCAGTGCAAATCTCGAAGGTGTTGCGAGAAGTGAGAATATTTTTTACATGGCACTGAATTGGTATGCCAATCGCAACCAGTGCAAATCTCGAAGGTGTTGCGAGAAGTGAGAACATTTTTTTACTTCCGTAATAAGCGTTACTGCCACATTAAAAACAGATTTTATGAGTTTGGTAATTTGGGAGATTAAATTGTATGGATTCTTAACTTTTTTTCTATATCTATCTAAGTAAAATATGAGACACCGCATTTATTATACCAGAAATAGGTCCCATATTTTTATTTTTCAAATACATGACATTTGGTCACCTTGCAGGGATTGAGAAAAATTGCAGTGCAAAAACATAATTTTAAAATAAATTTCACGTTGAACTGGCCGGGAATCGAACCTCAACCACGGTACGCAAATGCACCAACCGATACCGGACACGAGGAAAAGCTTTTTGTAAAGTAAATTGATATTTTATACCATCCGTCTATCCAAAACACCGTGAACTGCTGGCGTTCTTTGTCCATCTTGAGAATATAGATTTTTCGTGACAACGTGGAGGTGTGCTTGCTGTTGAATATTTGCCGCACTATCGACTCCGAACGTTACGTGGGATCTAGAAATAATTAAAAATGGAAATAAATACATATAACCTCAAAAGACAACCGAAACGGCGATTACACTATCACATTGAAAGTTAAGATAGATTCTCACATTTTACGTGCCACATCGGTTTCTCGATATTGTTCTTTAGGCATGGTAAATGTCAGTATTATTTCTATATAAAACTTGGAAGAACAGTCATTATTTAAAAATAATAGTGTGTTTAAAGTTTTAATGTGTCAAACTCATGTCATAATTGTCAAATTACAATTATCTTAGAAAATAGAAACAGATTATTGCAAAGAAATTTAGAAATATCTTTTAAATCATAGACAATGAGACACATGTTAGGATGAATAATGATGTTCAAATATAAAAGTTTATTCGATTTGAAAATCTCATCCATAAAGTAAAACACATATTACAATATGTACAACTAAAATTTTCGTTCATAAAAGTAAAAAAATATAAGAAGCACAATCCATCTGTTAGTCTAAAATTATTGGAAAAATAAAATAAAATTTGAAGTTATTACTGAACACATTGTGGATTGTCTTATTAGAATTTAAAGTAGCATAATTTTTCATTATATGTTCTAAGAATTACAGAAAATTGCAGGTTTACAATTCTTTTAAAAATATTACAATACCCGTAGTCAGTTTTGAAAAAGTACACTAAAAATATTTAAAATTATATACTCTGTTATTTTCAAATCATGTGCATGGATAAAAAAACAAATTGGAACAAGAAATTTAAAAAATTAAAATTGTACCATAACTACCAAAAAAGATAAATTTTGAAATACGATTTCATAAATATCAAAAAAAAAAAAATTGTATAGAAATTGTATTTTTGATATTTATGAAATCGTATTTCATAATTATTATTTTTTGTATAGTTATGTTATGGTACGATAAACACCATGAGTATTACAATTGACACTACTTGGATAAAAAAAAATATTTTTAAAATTTCTCGTTCCCATTTGTTTTTTGTTCATGCACATAATTTGAAAATATACAGAAGAAATTGAAAAAAAAAAGAGATTTGACGTGCGAATTGAAAAATTATTTTTTCCAGAAGTACTTTGAATAAATAATGTTAGTTTATCCAGAGAATGCTCATCTTGAAAATATATCTTTTAATATTTTACCGTTTTTGCTTGTATATGTAATTTTTAATACTATTTAAATGTTATTTGTGTTTTTTTTTTTTTTATACTTTTTTTGGCTTGTATACATAATTTCAATACGTTTTTGATAAAAAAAAATTACCTGTATTGGGTGTGCGCATATTTTGTTAATTAAAAAAAATGATTTTATTTTGTACTAGTTCAGTATGTATATATACATACATGAAATTTTTACACTTTTTCAATTTTCTTTCCCAGATTGCATAATGTAAACATTATTTTGAATTTATTTCCATGCCTAGTATTCTGTTTATTTTGTTATTTTCAAGTATTTTTCATACCCTTTTTAATTTGTAGTATATCATAATTTTAATTTTTTTGCTTTTGTAAATAATATTATTGTTTAAAATTTAAAAACGTCTTTAAATAAATTTGTTATCTGTATGTCCCTAAATGAGTTTTTTTTTTAAAAACTCCTTGGGAATATTGTATATAATTATGTATAGTATGTTTTCAATTTAATAAATAAATAAAAAAAAAAAAATTGTTATGATCAAAAATATTAATTTAGCTTGACACCACCTTATGTATTTATCAATTTGTACAATGGTGCTAAAAATAAATCAATTAGATTTCTTTTGAGTGTGTTTAAATGACTTAGAATATTAATTTATCACAGAATATTAAAAATAACATTTAAAATCAATAAAAAAGAATTCAACCTTTCTTGTTTAAGATTAATTTAATGTAATATGTACTTATGTAAGCCAAATTTAATTTGTGAAATGAATCAAGCGGACTAAGTGTATTATTGGCGGCCTCCGTGGTGTAGTGGTCAAGACGCTTGACTCACGCACGGAAGGTTCCGGGTTCGATTTCCGGTGAGAACACAGAAATTAAAATGTGATTTTTCTCAAGCCTGGGTGCTCTGTGATGTAATTCACCACTGTAATTAGGCCTCCTCGCCTGTTGTGGTGCAAAAAAATGTTTAAAAAAAAAATGTTTATTCATCAGTGAAAAAGTCAAAATAGTTTGAATATGTTACAATATGCCCTGGTTTATGTTTCCCGCCTTTGGTGCCGTAGGTACCATTTTTTTCATATGGAATGTATTATTCACCATCTGTTTGCGTTGTTTCGATAGATTTTGCTCTCTTGTGTTTCTTGCGGAGCGCGCCGTTTTTGGCTTGTCAACTGAAAGCCGCGCTTATTTTATTGAATTACATTATTTGTTGTTTGTGACGAATATTATTCAAACATGGAATGTTTATAATGGTCATCTTTTATATGGACATATGCTGTTAACGGTGTTGGATAAATTTCTCTCAAGATTTAAGTCTTATTGTTGTTTTACACCTTCGCATTCTTAGACCTTTCAACATGCCTTTATTAAAGAGAAAAGCTTTTGAGAAGTCGTCAGTTCTGGAGTTCCTCAGGGACGATGAGGAAGTATTCCACTGTGAGATCACCGATGAGATATTTCGCGATTACGAGTAAGTATCATTAGAAGTGATAACGTTTTCGGGATTATTTTGATAGCGCAAATTCAACCGTTTTAATTTTACTAACCCTCATTATCGCGCCGTTTACGCAATTGTCCATGCGTAACTCGTATTTTGTATCGGCGTAGTTGACATGTCCGACTCAATTATCGAATGTTAGTGTTTAAATCATCAAATTACTCGATGTTTTACGTGTGTTTTATTATGTTTTGCTATTTTTTTACTTAAAGGGAATATTGCGAGCGAATCATACTTGTCAATTCCATGGTATGGTCGTGTGAAATGACCGGGAAACCGAACCTTACTTATACAGAAGCACTCGAAAGTGAGAAAAATGCCAGGAAATCTTTGAGGGATTTTCCTATGGAGTTGCGGATCCCGATATTGTACTTGGCATCCAGGACCAAGCGGTGCACGTTTGCAGAGATGCAGGATGATGTGTTCAACTTCGTGCGGGACAGGTACTTCACGGGAGAGACCGTGGAAGCTTGTCTGGAAGGAGATTCGTGGTCAGAAGGACAAATACTCTTAGTTACCGCTCCAAAACAGCTGCCCGACGTCAAGGGGTAAGTTATTTAACCCTAAATTCTTAAACATACTCGAGAGTTACAGTATTCATAAACATACGCCTCTAAGGTGAACATATTGTGTTAATGATTAATATTGTGTAACACATTTTGAATCACATATCACCGACGCAAAGCTAAGTAATAAACTGTAGAGGTGTATTATTATAATTTCCAAACCTTTTAAAAAACCAAATACATTAAAAACTTTATACAAAACTTTTGTACGCAGTAATTTGGAGTTTGCATCCGTTGTGTGGAGCCCACAATACATAACAAACATAGAAAGGATTGAAAATGTTCAACGAAAAATTTTAAAATACCTAGATTATAAAAACAATAAAACGCTTTGTACTTACAGCCAATGTGCCAAACAAAATGGATTTTTTACCCTTGAAAATAGACGCACTGTATCTGAATTATGATATTTACATAAATTATTAAATAATTAAGTAGACTCTTATAACCTACTCTCCAAAATTAATCTTAATGTCCCCTTTTGCGTGACAAGAAATAAGTATTTGTTCCATCTGCCAGTCTGTAATTTATTTAAAAATAAATTAAGACTCATTATTTCTGGCTCCGATACGATCTCACTTACTATTAAATGATGCTCATACTTACACACACCTGAACACTTACTCCTACACTAATACACATAAACACACATCTACACTTACTTTCATACAAATACACATAAACACACCCTTTTGTTGTAACAGAATTTAATAATATGTATGATTCTTATTTAGAAACTTTTCTGGTCTGTCTTTAAAATGTATTTTTTAAAAAGTTACTATACCATTGTCGACTGTTTGTTTCTTTAAAATAAATAAATAAATACTCTATTGTTAGTTCATGTATAACATGAACGAACATTTAACCTCAAGGAATTAATAAATTAAATAATTTAAGTTACTTACAATTTTTGGTTTATTACACACAAAAATACAGAGATTAAACAAAGAATACTTTAAAGTGAATTTGAATACTAGTGAAGTCAGAGAAGGGCGAGTGACGTGTTACGCGCCCTTATATAGGTCCATTGGGCACTGCGACCACAGACAACAACACATCCTCGTCTCTCACTCTCTGGTCCCCACAAAACGATCTAGAAAGGTACTTCATCGTTTAACATTCTTCTTTCACTCTAAAAGTTATAAGCGTTTGTGTTTTGCGTGGTCTGTGTTTATGGTAAAACCCTTTGCACGTTTGTTACTATTTTCACCATAATATTTGTATGAGCTCGTTATCTCAACAATAACTAATATAAAAATGAAAAAACTCTTAAAGACTTACATATTCAGACAAAGAATTAGGGTAGCTATATAAAAAAATGTAATAATGTTTTTGAAATCTGCACAATCCGACAAGCTCAGGTACATGAATTGATTTTTACATCAAATAAATTCTGTTTTGCTTTTGGTAATTTTAGTTACAGTTTTTCAACACATGTATTATTTTCGTTAACTGATATATTTTTTTTATTTATTTTATTTTATTTTATTTATTTTTTTTATTATTATTTCTGGCAATAAAAAGTGCACAGTGACTTCGAAAAGGTTAAGATTTACTGCTCTATAGCCTGCTAATTTAAGTATCTTACAATTTATTCACAGTTCACCGGTTAAACCATCCTCCATGTACTGCTATGAAGTGGAGCAGTTTGGTGAGGAAGTGGACGGTAATGGGATGGGGCGAGTAGCCATTGTACCGCACGATCGTGTCCGCAGGAGCCGCGGAGTGTTCACCAGAGAAAAGAACAAGCTTTATCTCAAGCAGTTTGTGGAGCAGGGACCTATGGGAGTCATTAGAATAAAGGTAGCATAAGAAATATGAATATTTGAGAGGATAATTAAAAAAACATCATATATTTTTCAAGGAAATTTTCTAACAGAGAACCGCTTAGGAAAGTGGAATTTGAAAATATAGGCATTTAAAAGACTTAAGACCTGTCATTTGCTTGTTTACTCGATAACTTTACAGTCTGAATAACCAACAATGTTTTGAGTATGTCCAAATATTTCTAGACAGGCTGGATTTCACTGCTTAGGGAGTTTTTAAAATCTAAATTAGAACAGAAAGGAAAAAGATTTTTGTGAAGGGAATATAGAAGTCTTTGCATTTACAGGGCTTTAGACCTGTTATTGGCTGGTTTATGTCACCACTTTACACACTGTACAACATTCACCATTCTGCCTATGCTTGATGAATTTTTATTTTATTCAGAAAACAAAAGAAAATTATAAACTATCTATGAATTAGATTACCTTCAGGTTTAGTTTTAAGGTGTAATTTTTTAAAACAAAGATTGTTCTGACGATTTGATGCGAATCACAAAAATCCCTCTTCTGAAATATTACAAATATTTACATTCTTTCTTTCCCATACCACAAAATACGATAGTCACTTTTGATTTTAAATACAACCATAAACTTAAGTATTTTTTACGGTATCCAACTCGCTGAATGTCTCTGACCACTTAGAATACAATGTCCTCTCTGTTCTAGGAAACCATGATGTTGAAATACAATATATCCAAGGTAAAATTTGATCAGATATTTTCCGGAAATCCTCCCGAATTCCCTTCATCCAAGAAGTTTGATAAGATCACTAATGTTGCCGTGAAAGGAAAATTAACAAATGGACAGAAGAAGTTAAGTCCAGATAAAAAGCGCCAGGAATCTATATCTAAATACATCACCAAAATTGACAAGTTTGAAGGTAACATTTTGGTTATATTTTATAAAACAGTGAAACCCCGCAATTTGCGTTTTCCCGCGATTTATGTATAATTTTTGTAGCCACTTTGAATTTAGAATTTTTTAGTACATTTAAAACCCGGTTTTACGTTTTTTTCCTGCAATTAATGTTGAAGAAATTTAGAATATGCGTTGAAAAAAACATTTATTGCCGCCGTTTTCGTGTTTTTGACATCTCAAGAGTCTGAAGTTAGTCTCCAATCATCACACCAACTTTTTGGTCAGAAAAAATTACAATATCAACTAAAAACTGTCAGTACAAGAGTCTGAAGTCAGTCTCTATCATTATACCAACTTACTGGTTAGTTAAATCGATAATCAAAATTATTGCCACCATTTTCGTGTTTTTTTTTTATTGTAATTTTGCAAACAGTTCATTGTGTTTTACAAATATTTATTGCTGCCATTTTCGTGTTTTAGTTGTAATTTTAAAGACGATTTATTGTGTTTTACAGACAATTATTATTTATGAATATGACATTCAGAAAGTTTCAATAAAAAAAATGGTTAAAAAAATGCTGCATATTTTTTTTAAAATTTGCTAAATTATTTTTTTTCACTAACCTGCATTTACATATTTTTTGTCGGTCCCTTAAAAAACGTAATTTAGGGGATTTACTGTAATCATAATTTGTATATAATATGTAATATATAATATAAAATGTTTGTATTGTAAATCCTTTCAGGTACCAAGCAATCAAAAACAATGGAAGTCAAAAACAAACTCAGCAAATTAGATCACAAATCTGGGAAGATACAGAAACACAAGAACGGCATCGCCGACTCAAAGAACCTCAAGGATGAGATGAAGAGGGTCGGAGAGGAGTTGAAACAGAAGAAACTGGAAGAAAAAATCAAGAAGAAGGAAAAGAGTTTGAAACTTGCCGCATATCTTAAGGAATGGAATAAACAAAAGGACGATCTGGAGTTGGAAGATCACAATGTAAATTTTATTATTTTTACTATAATTATCTTCTTTTTTTTCAAATAATCTTCTCCCACCGATTGTCTCTTCGTTAAAGAAATTAATTCAGATGAAAAATGGTGAACACTCTTATATTATAGTTATTTAAATATTGTTTGTATAAAAAAAAACATTTATTATGTAATATTATTGAAATATTTCTCTTCATAGGCGCTTCCTCGAAGCATCCCCGTCGAAATACCTGGCCTTCCGAACAAATACTTTGGTGACTTCATGGCCATCCTGGAGTTCTTCCAAGAGTTCGCCAAGCCGCTTAAGCTGCGCGACGCCTTCCACAACGGGCTGGACATGGAAATACTTCGCAGGGCGCTGGTCACCAAAGAGGTGGCTGGACCACTCAGTGACATCGTCCAGGTGCTCCTCGGAGCCATATTCTCCCTGCAGGAAGACGAGGCGGAGGAGTATAACGAGGATAGAGATATTCAGGATGTTAACAGTAAGAATTTGATCTCCTTAACTTGTTTTTGTGAGGGATTATTGGATTATTGACAAGCATACTCTCCTGAATTTTGGGGAAGATTTTGGATAAAAGATGAGTGATACTTAAATTCACAAATTTGGACTAACCAATTACCGATTGCGTAGCTTTCACGACATCTTAGGGATTAGTATTAATATCATTCTAACATTCAATGTATTTTCAAAACACTCGGTTGAACCACAAGTGCCGAGATGCCATCCTCAGCTTGTGATTTATTTTTTATATCGTTGTTTCAGGGTTGCCGTGTTTGCATTATTTAAAACATACATATAAATTTCTATTTTTATATATCTCTAGCTTTTTAATTTTTTTTCTATTGAATATGTTCTGTGACTTGAATTATAAAAATAAAACTTTTATTTTATTGGTTGGAAGAAATTGCCATCTGGCAATAAGCCCGCCAATGTACAAAAAGTTAAATAAATAAATAAAAATAAAAAAATAATTTCCACCAAGAATTTACTATGACATTGTACAAGAATAAAACTAGGTTATACAGTAAAACTTCCGTTCAACGTTTTTTAAGGGAGCAACAAAAAATGTGTAAAATTGAGGAAAACACTAAAGTAAGGAAATGTAAAATGTATGAAAAAATCTAATTACATAAAAATAAAATGAATGTACTTGATTGCGTAAATATACTGCCAGAAAAATTATGAAAAACTGTCATAATTGGGGATTATGAATATTTTTACCTATTTTCAATATTATTAAAAATATTTTTTATTTTCTCAATCAATATTATAATGTATTTTTTTACTATGGCACCACAGAATTTCAACTGTCCTGTACACGGTCAAACTGTTGCACACTTTTATGATAACTGTTTAAACCATCTTCTTTTTACATTATGTTTATAACTTCAAATAATATTTCTAATGCCACATTTTTAATCTTTCGGCGCCATAATTCATTGGTGTAAAGACTTTTTTCTTCCTGAACATGCATCACTGCCTGTCACAATTTTGTAAACTGTCAAAATTATACGCTTAAACAAAAAGGTCAATTACACTTTTCCTACTTTGAATTTAGTTTGATATAATAATTTATCAATTTTTTAATTAACCTTGATTTTTTTCCCATTTTGGGCAAACGCCGCGGCGTGCGTCTCTACATATTTTGACAGATCAAATTAGTTTTGAAAATTTTTCAAAGTAAAACTGGGATTATGAAAAACATAAAAAAACCTTAATTGGGGGAAATATTTGAATGATAATGTAACAAATTGAGGAACGTAAAAACGAGGTATTACTGTAGTTTAAATTGATTTCAATGTACATACTATAAGTCCAATGTCCTACAGGACACTCGCCGACTCAGCGTGGGCTTAAACTGTGCAACTCAGTTAAGCTTAGACTATACCCTGTCTTTTTAATCTGTGTGAAGGTACTATTATTAATGATATAATTAATTTTATTGTGTCGTATTAATATTTAAATTGTGCTGTAGTGTCCGCCTTGTGACTTAGAAAAATTCCACTTTAAAATATTTTCCTGATCCTCACGAAATTATTTAAACATTTATAAATATGGAAACATCGTATTTTCAATATGTGTTTATACATTGTGTTTTCTCATTTAGATATCCAAGAAACCTCCGAAGACATTGGTATGACAGCGATGCGAGGTATCCAATTGGCAACTGCAGCATCCAAATGGCCCCAGACCTACATGGCTACACCACTCAGCCAGCTGCCCATCGACTCACAGACTTTCAGTGAAGTTCTAAGGTACGAAGAAACCTTTCAATCTGTAATTATAATAAATGAAAAGGCTTTTTTTTGTTCTGACCATGTTTAATTTTAAATTGTTCACAAGTGACCGGGTTTCATCGGGACCGACATCGTCAGACCGGTAGGAGACTAAACAATATGGTCTTTTCATTTTCTTTTTAATTAACGTTTTTAAATAAACAAAAAATTAAGATGCTAACAGTATTATTTTTTCCATGCAACGTCAGATTAAATTCCTACAATGGTTTTAAGTGAGTTATGTACAACTTGTTGAAAATGGCCCCTAAAATTGAAATATTTGGTTTAAATCATAGGAACGCAGATATTTTTTTATTTTTTTATTTTTTTATTACCTGAGACTGAGTCATTTCACGCCTTATGGATCAAACCGCACATATTATGTTACCGCACCGTACTTGTGCTCAATGTTTTTTAGAGGCGCACTTGGCAGGCGTGACGTGTGACGCCAACTGCGAGCTGTTTTATATTTGCTCATTTTTAAACCTGAAAATTATAAATGCATTGATATTTTTTTTATTTTGTATTTTTACATAATTTTTCTTCAATGTGGGTATAATTTACACGCTTATTAAAAGTATTGGCCGCACACATCTTTGATGACGCGCCAGAAGCTCGAATGGGAAGTTCTTATGCATCCACCCTATAGTCCGAACCTGGCACCAAGTGACTACCATCTGTTTTTGTCTATGGCCAACGCTCTTGGGGGTACAAATTTGGCCTCAATAGAGGCCTGTGAAAATTGGCTCTCCGAGTTTTTTGCCAATAGGGACAAGGGTTTCTACGAGAGAGGCTTTATGAAGTTGGATTCTCATTAGCAACAAGTTATCGAACATAACGGCGCATATTTGACTTAAATCAGATGATTGTAACACTTTTTATAAAGCATTGAAATAAAGCAAGAAATACGAAATTACTTTTTCCCCGACCTCTAGAAAAATATTAATATTGAAATAGGAAAGACATAAATGTAAGGCAAACAATAATGATAACATATAATTAAGTACAAATTTACACTATAGATCGATTAGTTAATTGATTACGTATGCTTATCTAACTCATAAATAATTCAGATCCTAAAATGTTTTGTTTTTTTTTTTTTAATAAAAAGGAAATATTTGCGTTCTTATGATTTACCCAAAAATTTCAATGAGTTGTAAATTGTAAATTATTGGAAAATGGGAATTAAGTTGTGCTAAAGCGGGGTTCATGACCCTTGATCCTTGAGTCTGCGACATTAGTCACGGGGCCACAATGCTGTGTTCACCATCCCTTTTCATTAAGGACATTTAAATATATTTCCATATAAGAAATTTGTGGATGTTTGATTTCCAGGCTACACTTGCTGTCATCGGGCAGCAGCGGAGGCGACCGCTGCATGAAGTGGCGATACCAGCAGCGCGGGGGCTACAGCTCGCAGGACGACCCGGGCCTGTGGCTGCGCATTATGAAACCCCACGTTATTAAGGCCCTGTCCAGGAAACACCTCACTCAACTGCCATTGTGTAAGTAATTACGCCCTCTACCTGGGAATAGAATGCCACATCACTTTGCTTTCTCTATATTCATACATCTGTGCTAACAACATGGATGTTGTAACCCTTTAATGAAAAATTTTTTTTACAAAATAAGTATAAAATTACAAATGGTATGTACATACATAATTTGTAATAACATTTCTATCTCTCTAATAGGGGAGTTCATTTTGCATTATTTTTATTACTAAATTACATCCCTGCAATTTGCGTTTTCCTGCAATTTAAGTATAATTTTTGTAGCCCCATTGAATTTTTTATTTTATTTTAAAAACCCATTTTTTTTGTTTTTTTTTCCGCAATTAACGTCGGAGAAATTTGAAAACTGACAGTTTGAGCGTCTGAAGTTAGTTTCTATCGTTATAGTAACTTTTTTTATAGAAATTTGTAATTTTAAAAACAGTTAACAGTTAATTTACTGTTGCGATTTTCATGTTTTTGACAACTCAAGAGCCTGAAGTTAGTCTTTAATCATTATACCAACTTGTTGGTCGGAAAAATTGCAATCCCCAGTGAAAACTGACAGCACAAGAATCTGAAGTTAGTCGCTACCATTTTACCAACTCTTGGTAAGTTAAATCAATAATCGAAATTGTTGCCGTCATTTTCGTGTTTTAGTTGTAATTTTAAAGATAGTTTATTGTGTTTTACAGACATTTATTATTCATGAATATGATATTTAAAATGTTGCAATAAAAAAATGTAATAGTACCACTGAAAAATAGATTAGTTCTGCGATAAGAATATTTTTAACTATGTCGGCCTCGTGGTGTTGTGGTCTGCATGTTTGCCTGTCATGCAAGAAGTCTCAGATTTGATTTCCGACATGGTTGATGTGAAATATTTATTTAAAACTGTGTTTTAACACTAGAATATTTCATAGTTCCTGGACTGGCACCTGAAGCGTAAGACTGATCATTTTTCCTTCATGTTACTAAAATGATCAAGATATGGATAATGATCTGCGATTGGTGTACCAATGCAGTGCCCTATGCAGCATTAGGCATTAAGTGTGGAAAGGGAATGTAGAAGAAAAATCAACGATAAAACTTGAGGAATTGAAGTATAGACACTCAATGGAATCTTTTGTTCAGAGTGTACATACATTTTTGATGTTTATCATGATTATTCTCTAAATAAAAATAATTTATATGCGTAAAAATTTATTATAAAATAATTTGATTTATTGATGACTATTTCAGCTTACAAATTGACTATCATAAACTGCTTGATCAACCAAATACTGAGCTACGCAACCATCAGAGATCTCATCGAAGAAAAATTGGAAAAATCCAAGAATTTGAAATATGACATCAGAAATTTACAGGTAAGAACTTCATAATTTACTGAATGATTTATATTAAATATATTCCCAGAATTTAAACCCTAACTGGATTATATCAGATCCTGAATAGGGTTCATGCTGTCCTTAATGTATGTAATGCAATGCACAGCACATGTTATTATGTCGTTTTTATTGTTCAAAATTTGGTATGCTCACACTAGACTATTATGTCATCGCCGTTCCAGTGAAATGATGATGAATTTTTCAGGAAATAAGATGTACGATTGTTATTTGAGCTTTTAATATCAATAGGATTGAAGTATAGATCAGTAGTCAGATGGCAGAAGGTTTCATCTGTGATTTTCAAAAATGTTCACGAGAGCTAAATTAAGACTTGAATGGTGCTGTTTTTTGTGTGTGATGTGTATTTACAAATATTGATTAAAACTGTTGAAAACTAAATATCCAGAAAAATTACAGGTGGTCCCTTTTGCTGTCTGACTACCGAGATACTGGTTATAACTGAGACAAATCCAAATGAATTCATTATTTAATATACCAGTTCAGTAGTATTGGTTGTTAACATTAGTTGTGTTCCTAATGAAGACAAGAGGATATAACAAAAAAAACTACAACAGATTAGTCAATTATATATTCTCCTCTGTTTTTTTACAAAAAATTAGTCAATAATTCATAGCAGGGTGATTAATTTACAATATTAGCTTAAATAGTTTTATTTTTGGGATGGGTAATCAGCGATGTTTTGCCTCACTAACATTAAAAATATAAAATAAATTATCTCAGGCAAAGTTTAAGAGCTCTCTAAATCTGTTTCGTTTGTTACAGGTGGCTGAGAGGAAACGCGAGGCCGAAATCATCCTCGCCCGCCAGAAGATCAAACGGGACGCGACAGCCAAGAAGGAGGAAGAGAAGCTGGTCGGGGACGCAGCCAAGGCCCTAGACCAGGAGGTGCAGGAAAAGTTGGAAGCGCTGCTTAAGGAGACGGAGCTCAAGAAGGCCGACTATGAGAAAAAGTTGAGGAACATGCAGTCCGAGTGCTTTAACTACCAGAGCTACTTGGGTACGTTGGCTTGAGAATTATAAATTCCATATTATGCAATTTAAAATCCTCCGTTTTTTCTTCTACTGCAAAAAAAGCATCCTTCTCCCATTTACCTCCCTTCCTGGAAATGTCATCATCAAACTCTTATTCGCATCTGATGGTGCATAGTGCAGTGAGTTGGTTTAGTAAACGCAGAGCATCTCGATCATCAGTCACATAGAAGTAAGGAGATCAGTCTTACGCTTGCGGTGCCAGTCAGGAGAAAGCAAAATTTGTTTAAAACTACTGAACGCACCAACCACTACACTGCCAGGCGGACTTTTCTCCACTTGATGAACCAGTGACGTCATGCTAAGTAGTCTGTATTTAAAATATGTTTTTTATTATTTTTTTCATACATTTTCAGGAAACTTTGCAGTACAATTTTATGCTCCAATTTTTACCGCGCGCAACAAAACATTTATTGTGTTCAATTCCCCGTAGGCCTGACCTCACTCCTTTTTTAAGATTTTCATCTGAGTAGACATCCAGCCCAAAATACTTCTACACATTTACAAAACAAACTATAGAAATGCATTTAGTAGAATATAACTTGTTAACTTATTTTAATGGTAATTATTTCCTAGTATGTAATTCGACCAAGTTGTGGACCCGTGGTAGCGCTGCGGATTCTCAGATCAGATGTCCGAGTTTCGCATCCCGCTCAACCACAACTAGATTTCAATTTATTTACGACTATCTAAAAAAGTACTCTAAGTAGAATATTAAAAAAATGGGTGAATCTCAACAACGCAAATATACTGGGGTTAATTAATATGCCCCTGACCTGTAGAAGTGGATTAAAAAAAGGTTTTTTATCTTATTTTTCAATGTAATCCTGCTGCATTTCTCCAAAATTTCTAAAGATTCTTGGTAGAACATTTGTCCGCCCCTGCCAATCCCTCATCTACACATCGCAGCACATGATCTTATTGTCATCCAAAAATTACTTTCCACTCCTTGAGTTTCATGGAAACTAACCTGGCATATCAATTAAGTACGTTTTCCATATTTTCAGGTTGTGATCGAGCTCACCGCAGGTACTGGGTATACGAGACCATATCTGGCCTGTTCATCGAGCACGATGAGAGGTTTAATGGTATCTGCATGGACAAACCCGTTACACCCAACCCATCACTCGCTACTGCACCCCCGGAAGACACCCTCAGCTACGTTCAGAAGTTGTTTGAAAATGAACATGGAGGTTTGTTTATTTTTTTTATTATTTGTATATTACTTGTGGTTTAAAAATATGGGGGTGTACAATAATGTTCTCCTTTGCAATATGCTTAGCTTTGAAATTAAAAGTATTTATTTAAAAACCAAAACAATTGCATGCTGAAACGATTCTCACTTACGCCTTCAAACACTACTTATACTCATTACATGTAACCACGCAATAAACCAACGACCAAACAAACTAAAACCCTTTTTAGGCTACAAACAGTCAAAGAAAACGGAAACTTTACATGACATTTGCTACCAAATTTTGATGTCCGAGTTGAGGTTACCATTGCTCCCGACCAGAGTGACAATTGGTGGCCTCAAAAGAGTGTTTCAAAAAAATATAAATAAAAAAATGATATATTTGCAGGTTACAGTGACAAAGAAAATGACTCTGAAAATGCCCTGATCAAAAAAGTAATCGACGCCGGCAAATCTCCCAAGAAGAACTACCCAGAGAACAACATCACCATGATGCAGGACCTCCTCATGTGTACCGCCAACCACACAACCTGCCCCGTCCACTCTAGCCAGTTCCCCAAGACCCGATGGGCCTTCCTGTACTCTCCGGAGCATGTGGATTCCCTCATAGCAGCCCTCAACAAGAGAGGCATCAGAGAAAACGACCTCCGACAGACTATGGATTTGGAGAAGGAACTTATTGTCAAGTATATTACCAAGTGCCCCGTTAGCCAGTTGAATCCTATCCATGTGAGTTTCATCAATTACTTTCCAATAACTCCGCTGGCGCCTCAGCGGCGCCATAAACAATAGGTGCATATATTTATATTATTTAAAATTTATATTTGAAGCACTAACTTTATGGTTTTTTTATTAACCAATTAAAGTTAAAACACTTTTTTTAGCTGTAACGTGGTCTTTTATCAAGGTATAATTTTTAAATGAATATAATTCTGTGCATAATAATAAAAACAATTCTCACTTACACATTCAAAAACTACTACTTAACACATGTAACCATGCAACATATAAACCCCCAAACAAACAAAAACTTTTTACTATACAGTTAAAAAAAGGTAAGCCTGTACATGAAATTTGCTACTAATTATTTATTTAATGAGGAACTTGAGCCCTACTGGAAATTGGATATAAAAACGTTTTCTTACGTGCGGTAAAAATTAGAACATGAAATTGTACAGCAAAGTTTCTTGGAAATGTACGAAAAAAATATTTAAATAAAAACCAACTACTTTGAATGATGTCACTAGTTAATATCGCTTCGTTGGTCAAATGCATTTTTTATCTCAATTCTTTTTGTAGTCGAGGGGTAGAGGTTTGTGTAAGGGATGCTAGTCAGAGAAATTAAAGATATACTCTATTTTAAAATTATTAAAAAAAAAAATGTTAATAAGAATATTTTACTAGGATTTTTTTTAAAGTTCGCTATGAGGATTGTTCCTCTGAAGTTTCATGGTCTGGCCCTGAAAGACCGTGTATATCAAGTCTTATATTCTATGTAGACTGTGTGACATCATAGCCACACAGGGGTTAAAAGCCTCTGGAGTAGTTGGCATGTCATACAAAAAACTAAAATTCAAATGGTTAAAAATGCATAATAAACCGATGAACAAAGTGCCTATCTTACTTTTTGGCAATTAATCAAACTATAAATTTTGTCATTCATTGTCGGGGATGGTTATAGGCGCCTCCCGCAGTGAAGCCCGAGATGCAGACTAGATTGACAAGGCGGTACGTGGACGCCAACTTGCGGTTCCCTCCCGGCACAGACATCTCCGAAGTTCTCGAAATGTCCCTGAGAGACGCCGTCGTCGATTTAGAAGAAAAACTCTTTATGGGATGTCTCGGTGAACTTCAGATCAAAGTAAGCTTTGCAGATTTTTTTTATAAATGTATGTTTTATATTTTTTATATAAACAGTGATATTAAAACGTTTCATTTACTACATAATATCGTTATCGTAAGCTAAAGTCACTGATCCTGAAAAAGTAAGTTTTGAGTTGAGTAAGCCATTCAATGCGAAAAATTATGTTCTTTAATAGACAAACATCACTAAGGTAACATAGAAAAAGTTGCGTAAATTAGAATGATTTGTTTTCCACTGTCTGACTTTCAATAGAATCTCAACAAGCGTAAATCACTAAAGGCAGATATAATTTTTCGACAGTTTAGGCAGACTTTTATGAATTTTTTTCAACATGACAGTTTTCTTCCTAAAGATTATTTTTCTGACGAATTAATGTTTCACCATTGGTTTAAGGATCGTCAAACTTGGAGAGAAATAATAATGAAAAGAGGATATGACAAGCAGTGTAATAATCTCACCTGGGGTCCACAGAGAACATTAACAGATGACCTCCATCTTATTAATGGAAAAACTAAAGTTGATCCCGGTATGTACCAAAACACAAATTTAAATAGACATAATCTATTATGTGATAACAAAGTAAATTGTTTTACTTAAATTACAAATTCAAAAAATTAAAATTAAATTTATATAATCGCTTTGTAAAGTGCCCTTGAGGTATTACATTACGAAAATGGCGTTATATAAGTTATCCATAATAATATGCTACTTGATCTTGAAAATTGAGTACTTGTGTATTTTCCAGGGTCTTTTTTATTTATAAAAAAATGCATGCTTAATTTGAAAAATAATGAGTGTAAAAACACATTTGGCTATGTTAATGTGAAACATTTTTATGTAACTCAATTTTAAAGTGCTCGATATAACTCATCTATTCAACCGTATTTCGAGTATGACCAAATGTTTGTAAACAAACACTGTATTTCACCTTAGGTAGTTTATTATGATTGGTAATTATTACAACACATTGATTCTCAAAAACGTTTTCCCTCTTAGGAAATTCAGCCAGTCTGCAAGCATTTGGACATACTCAAAACATTGTTCAACACATTAATGTTCTTTTTTTTATTTCAAACAAACTAACACAACTTATGTTAACACCTAATATGTATTAAATGCAAATTCAGATTTTTATTTTCGTGTTTTCAAATTTAAGTAAACATAAAATTATCAAACCATTTTTTTAAAAATAAAATAAAAAAGATTTATAATATTGTTTGAAAAACTACAAAATATTACAATCTTTTTAATGAAATCATAGAAAATTGGTAAAAAAAATATATTGATAATCCCTAATTATTAAAGTTTTTACAATTTAAATTTTTAGCAGCATATTTTCACTAGAGCTCATTATTTTTTTTTTAGTTTAATTCCACCTTTTTTTCCATACATTTTTCGTTTCCTCACATACGCGTTTCCTTCAGTTTTACACTTTTTTATTGCTCCCTTGTTTTACGTAAAAAATAAGTTTTACACCATGGTATATATTTTTTAAGTTCATATTTTTTGAATGAATAATTGTCTTAATAAGAAATTATTGAAAAATCTTCTACATTCATACATTTTTAATTAGTTGACTTAAACCATTTTTTTACACTTAATTAAATTAATTTTACTGTTTTATTACAAAATACAACCATTCATATATATTATCTACCTGTTTAGTTGAATCTTGAATTCAAATGAACAAATATTTTCGGAATTTAATATTAGCTCCAAAAGTTCCACAGATGTTCAATTTATTCTAACCTAGACTAAACCATTTACAGAAACAAATGCTGCAGCGTACAAGGAACCGGGCTACTTCTTGGGGGCTGTCGGTACAGAGGTAGTGAGTGATGAGGATAATGAAGCCACTTCAGAGGAGAATCCTGCCAACGATGACTTGCCCGTGGTGAAAGATCTCGCATCAGCGCTGTTACAGTTGGGCCAAGCTGTTTCACAAAAGTACCTGAAGAGGCCTCTCGGTAAGTGATCTACAAATAACTAAACATACACTACACAAGTATTCTAATTTTAATAAAAAACATACATAATATATTTCCAGACAAAGTTTAAGAAATCATAGGTGATAGCTTAGTTTATTGCACCATTTTTTCGGTGCAAATGATCTAAATTTGCGAAGCAAAATTCAATTCATATATGTCGCACCCCCGGAAAATGAGACAAATAAAAAAAGAACCCGAGACCTCTTGCGTGGTAGGCAAACGCGCTGACCACTACACCACGATGCCGACATTTATTGTACATGTCTGCATATTCTTAAACTATTCTTTGTGCTAAAAAGAAATAAATCGAGCTAAACTGAGCTTGTAAATTGCATTCCTCGGCATGAGGACTTTCCCCTTAAAAATCTGTATTTATTTATCAGTTTTTTTTAAACTATTGTTATTTTTCTTAAGGTTATGACGAAAAAGAGCGCGCCAAAGAATCCAAGACTCCCCTGGAGTTTGACGCCATGCGAAGGTGGGAAACGTCCCTGATGGAGTGCTCTAGCTTCGCGCAGGTCATGTTACACCTCGTCATCCTGGACAACAGCATACTGTGGTCCAAGTCCATCCTGAACGCCAACTGCCGGATCTGCAGGAGGCGGACGGATGCCGAGAATATGCTACTCTGTGATTCCTGCAACAAGGGACATCATATGTACTGCCTTAAGCCGAAACTCACGGTAAGTGCTCGTGTATTCATCTGTTTTATTGATGTTGGGATCATTCGGTTCATTCACCCTCTTACAATCCCAACACTAATAACAATGTCAGCTACGTATTTTAAATAGAAAAGTTCAACTTTTTGGGATAACCAATTGGAGACGTGTAATTTAAAAAAAAAAATATGTGACACAATACAGGTCTTTTATATTGGGCATCTTGTGTTGAGTTTTATTCAAATTTATTTGAATGAAAACAAAATTGTTCTTTAACATACCCATACCTGAGTCATAATAGTATTTATTTATTTTATTTGTTCTTTTTCAATTTATGTATTACCCTAACTGGGGTGTCCCATGCCGAGGGAGACATTTTATGTAATGGTATGGTTTGCTACAATGTCCTTACTGGCACTGGGAACTTTCGGCAAATTATGACTTTAGCCTCGTGAATATTTATCCAGCTGAGGTAATTCTCGAGGATCTGGAAGCCCAGAGTCGCTAGTATTGCATTCCGTCTCGATTCCTGACTTCAGAATGAAGTCTCATTCAGTAAATCCTCATTTATGACATGTCTTATACATTTTCATATAAAAGCACAGGAGAGATTTATTTTTATCTTTGTTATCATTTTGTTATCATCAAACTTAATCTTTATTATTACTTAAATTGATTTTACACTCTTATTTTATATAATTTATGAAAGATGGTGGAGTTCTATAATTGAGAATATATGTAAAGAACGTTAGTTATGCTTACTTAAAAAATGTAGGTATTTTATGTATTCTTGTTGAACTTCCAAATAATTATTTTTTTTAAATAAAAAAAAATTAAAATTGCCTTTTTGAATTAAGAATTGTACTTAGCAAACAATAAATCATATGATATTAGAAAGTTATTTCTATAATCCACACATTTAGACAACTTATAGGTCCAGAAAAGATAATATTTTTAACATAGAATAGTTACCTTAATATTTTTTTTAAATACCACAACTTTTTTGAAAATTCTTTCGTTTTTCATGTAATGATAATAGCGGATAATGTTTAAGAAAAGTTATTCATGGAAAAACTTATTAAGTTAATTGAAAATTCAAATTTTTAATTTAGTATTTTATAAAAAGTTTTTAGAAGTATGAATGCATTGTACAAAATACACTTATGGGGACTAAAACTTTGCAATTTTTTTTTATTATCAAGTAATTTTAAATGTGCATTTTAGAATTAATGAGCTCTTCCTCTTTTAATCTTTCTGTATTGTAAACATTTTCTATTATATTGATTTCTCATTCATTTACCATTTCAGAAAGTACCTGAAGGTGATTGGTTCTGCGATCAGTGCAAACCTAAAGAAAAAACTCCCCAAAAAAGAAATAGAAAAGTCTTCAAAGAGGAAGATTCCTCCAATGAATTAGATGACAGCAACAGGTAAATATGACAGAATATGAGGTGAAGTGACACTCAGGAAAGACTCGTGGCTATGTACTTGTTTGGACCCACTAGAAAATGTGTGTTAAGCCAGAGCAAGTCTCCTCTCTTTCTTAGGTTTCATAGTATTAATACAGCTAAAGAGATGAAGTATGCTAGCGACCACGCTTGAACTAGGTATTTTATATGATGCATAACAACACGTTTCTCGTAGATAGATGTATCAACAATACATCAAGCGAAGCAACGTCCATCCGGCTCCAATATTTATCTTTAACAAAAATTTTAAGGCTAAGATTCCATTCGACAGTAAATACTTATTCACTCTTTTTTCCCTATACAAATTTATATATATATATAAGCGCCCTCTGGGGTGTATTGGTTAAGATACTTCACTCGCGCACGGAAGGTTCTGTGTTCGATTCTCGGTGAAAATACAAGAAAAAAATAATACGATTTTTCTCAAGCCTGAGTGCTGTGTTGTTAATTCACCATAATAGGGAAATATCACTTTTTTTTTTAGTAATAAAGGTCTATAAAATACTGTCCAGTAAAAAAAATATTTTTTTTGTTAATTATTAGTAGCATAAAAAATACTTTTAAATTCGTAATTTCATAAATTCCAGCAAAACCTTTTATTTCATTGGCAACGTCTCATTTGTTTCTGGCCATTCAAATTTGTGTAGAACAATGTCACGAATCTTGACATCACAACAACAAAGCTAAACACGTCGCATTTTTCTACTAACTTATTTTTATTAAATTTATTTTTTACATTCATGTATGAAAACTAAAACTACTCATATTATTAACCCAGTTAAGAGGTTTATTTAACAAAGCTGGATATCTTTTTTAAATATGTTTTGATTTTACCATCTTATTTTCAATGTTCGTATTCCCCTCCCAGTTGGGACGGCAGCGTTACCACGGCCCTTTGCACTTCATGCGGATCAGGGGGCGCCCTGATCCAGTGCTCTGTGTGCGACGAGGGCTGGCACTCGGAGTGTCTGACCAGGCCCCCGGCTCGCAGAGCCATCTTCACTTGCCCCGCCTGCAGCAAGCCCAAACACAAGAACAACAGAGGTAAGCCCTTCTACCAAACACGCTGTAAGTAAAGCTGCGTACAAACCGGCCCGATGAAGGCCAACGAATGACATTCGGCATTGTTCGTTGGTCGGTCGGTCCAATTTATTTTATGTTACCGCTGCTACCAATTGCGAGTGAACGCCAACGAAGCTTCGTTGGGTCAGTCTGAGCACAGCTTAAAAGGAAAATTAAGAAATAAATTAAACCACTATAAAATAATATTTTAAACCGGGTTGTGGTCCCGTGGTAGTATTGTAGACTCACGGACCAAAGGTCCTAGGTTCAAATTCCACTCTACCACAACTCGGTTTCCATTTTTCCAGCACAAGTTATGTACGACTTTTAGGAAATGGTCTGAAAATTTAAATATTTGAGTAAATAATAAGAACTTAAGTATTTCTCTTTTTAATTTAAATAACCTACCACAATTCAATTCCCATATTTCCAGCACAAGTTATTCATGACTTTTAAAAAATGGTCTGAATATTTAGGTAAATAAGAACCCAAATATTTATTTTCTTTGTAGCTCTTAAAAGAATGTAAAAAAATCCCTCTGCAAACTGTAAGATATTTAAAAACAAAAATTTAACATGTACAAGGTCTGTTCAGAAAATAACGGAAGTTTCCAAATTTTGCGGGTTTGGAGAGTCTGATTGTCAATTTCTCTCTTTCACTCATGTAACAAAAATGATCAAGATACGCTGCGATCAGTGTACCAATGCACTGCCCTATGCATCATTAGGTGCGGATAGGGAATGATCATGATGATAATATACTGTTCACAAATCTATTTTCCATAATTTACTTTTGAAAATATGTAATTTTTGCTGTTATAGCAAAAAATGATTTCATTGTTTTTTTTTTTACCTTTAAGATACTGTGAAAAAACTCCCTCGAGTCACTGTGTGGTAACCTGAGGTTAACTTAGGTTAACCTTATCTAAACTAAGATGACAGCCTGATAATCATTGTCTCTTTACATCTTAGTAAAATTATATGTGTCATGCTTAGCGATGTAATTAGATTACATCTCTTTCTCTCAAATAATGTTTTTTATATTTGTCTCAGGGTTCTTGATATTTTGTCATTTTCAGAGATCCCGATGGACAAAATATTTCATTTAAAATTATATAAAATACCTAAATATGTGATTTTTTTTCTAATGTGTTAAAGTTTACTTGAAGATTACAAAAATCATGGTAATATTCATAGTATTTGCCGAGATATGAATTAAATAAGTCCAATTTGCTATGGCGGTTACATCACAGAAACGGGCGGGTTAAATAAAAGAGTTATATCTAGTCTTGTATTCTATGTAGGTTTATGTGACATCATAGCCCCCACGAGAGTTTTAAAAAATATGTATGTATACAAAGGATCATTCCTCATATTTCTACATTTGACTCTAGAAATGGATCGCAGAGTGAGGCGTTGTGCAGCCGATGCCATGACAAACATCAACCACTATTCTAAGATGCTAATGAATTCCTCTCGCCACCAGAGTGGTTCGTTACCAAACACAACAATCATTCCACTACTTCATCTCTTAGTCTTCTCATATCCGACTCACTTCGCACTGAAGACTTGCCAAAATCAATAATGCTTAGTCGCGTCAAGTCAAATTAATCAATTACTCCCATGCATGATGTTTGTATTCATCGCTTGCAACCCAATAAAGGCTTTTTTCAACATTCGTTATTTACTTTCCGCTTGATCAAATCTATGGTTGTGGTTTTCTGATTTATTAAGCTTCTCCCGTCACGAATTGTGATTCAATTGAATTCGATCCAATGTGCATAATTAATTAAAATTATTTAATTCTCTTGAAAGTTTAATTACATATTTCACAGGGAGCTAGCTCTTGACATAATCAGGTATCTTTTAAAGTTTCTTGTTAAAATAAATAAAATGTCAGTCACTTGAAATGGAACTCGTTTGAAATTTCTCGATTAAAAAAAAGAAAAAACTGTAAGAAAATAATCAAAATATTTGAAATACATGTAAATTCTAAACAAAAGAACAACATGCACACTTTACCACCACCTTTATTTTTACATCTTAAAATACACATTTGAAAAATCTACTGTCAGACTGTAGAACAATTTTTTTTCAATGTTACTTGCATCGACCTATTTATACACGTAGATCTGAGCCCGCAGAAACGATGACACTTAACTGATGCCCAAATGCGTATTTAATCATTCTTTGACCGTTAGCTGGGTGTGACATGAGAATGACGTTAAAAATCGAAAGCGTGTAAGATATTTTAGGATAAACACTGTAAAAATAATGGCATAATTTTTCATTGGGAAGTATTTGTTTACAAATGATTAACAAACCTTAAAATAAAATTATATTTAAATATGATTTTTTTTTTATTAATGCCGAACTATGCCTAACGGCACAAAAACTAATCTCTTTTTTGAACAGGGTGCACTGGTAGAAATACGGTTGTAAAAAAAAATTATGAGTTAATATTATTTTAGCAATTCGCGACATCCAGTAAAAAGAAATTTAAGAAAAGAATCTGATTGGGATCCTTTAAAAACTAATGTTGTTTGGAAATATTTAAATATGTACAAACTTAAATTTATTTCAACAGAGAGAGAAAACATTTTTGAGAAGGGAATATGGAAGTCTAGGCATTTACAGGGCTTGGACCTGTCATTGACTGGTTTAAGTGGGCATTTTACACACCGTAACATTCAGGAAATGTGGATGTTCAAACATGGGCAGAATGGTGAATGTTACACAGTGTGTAAAGTGGCCACTTAAACCAGCCAATGACAGGTCATAAGCCCTGTAAATGCCTAGACTTCCATATACCCTTTTAAAAAATGTTTTCCCTCTCTGTTGAAATAAATTTAAATATGAACAACTCCCTAGGGAGGAAATCCAGCCAGTCAGCAAGCATTTGGACATAATCAAACATTGTTGAATGTACAAACTTTTACGTACTGAAACCGGGTATCCTCACAATTTTTGTAGTATATGCATTCTCGTCGAATGCAGCCCTGGATGAATGAACAAACTCTGTAACTATGGGTACGTGTCACTACTTTAAAAAAAATATTGTGCTCTGCAGAGTAGGGTGCATCTATGTGTATTAATAGGACGATGGTGACTTGTCTATTTTATGACAGTTTAAGCCCTTTTGCTTTCTAGCATCTTTTCTGTCTTTAAAAAACTATGCATAAAATCATAGAAAATTGCAAATAATTTACTAATTTTTCAAAGGAATAAATAAAATTACTTTGTTTTATGAACCACTTATTAACCAGACTAGTTTCGGCAACTCAATTTGAAATAATCAATTAAATTTAAGTCAAAGCCCTATTTTTGATATTTTCCCTGTAAAGTCTAACCCTACCTTAAACACAATTACCCCCTCCCCCACCTCACCATAAACACAATTACCCCCTCCACTAACTTTATCGACACCCACTGTTCTCTGTTTCTTTTACGTATGTATATATATAACCCTGAAAAGGGCAACGTGAGTTGCCGAAACTAGTCAGTTGTGACAATAAATAAGTGGTTCATAAAACAAAGTAATTTTAAATTATTATGAAAATAAAACTTTGATATTAGTGTTACACAATTGTATTATTTTACAAGAACACTACTATAGTTTTGGGAGAGCACTCCTCCCATCGACAGGTGATATAAAACTAATATAGTAAACACAGAATATTGTTCACAATGTCATAGAATTTAAACAAAAAATAAACAAATTAATCAGTGAAACTTAGAACAGGGGGGTTTTTTTTCCATTGTCTAAGGTGTTAGCATATATTTAGATAGGGAAAAAAACCCCCTGCTCTAAGTTTCACTGATTAATTTGTTTGAATTCTATGACATTGTGAACAATATTTTATGTTTACTATATTAGTTTTATATCACCCGTTGATGGGAGGAGTGCTCTCCCGAAACTATAGTAGTGTTCTTGTAAAATAATAAAATTGTGTAACACTAATAACAAAGTTTTTTCTTCATTATAATTTATAATGAAGTGTTACGAAGTGAATGCCGATTCAATTAAAAATACAAAATAATTTTGTTTATTCCTTTGAAATATAACAATGAACTACAAAGTTAGTGCTACAAACATCCAAAATAATTTACTAATTCTTGTACTAATATATTTTTTAATAAGTGTCATTATATATTTTTTTATGCAACCTCTTACTGCAGATAACAAATGTTTGTGTATTTTTGTAGATTCTGATAGCAGTGAAGAGACTACGGCTGCAAAAACGAAAAGAAAACGTCCATCTAAAGACTCCTCGCCAATCGAACAAGTCAACGGAGTATCAAAGAAAGCCCGTCGATCTGCTCCTGTTATACGTATGTAATATTTAGTTATTATGTTGAAAGACACGGACTAGCAATGAACTTACTTCCTACATAACATATCGTATTGCCCATGTAACCTTAACACGTTAAATATATCGCGAACAATGACGTAATGCTGACAAAATAGCAATTTTTAAAATGCTAAAACTCTTTTTAAAATAATAAAAAAAAATGTAAATAGAAGTACAGATTTTTTACAGTGCTAAGACTAAAAAGCAGCAATTGTAGACATGCTGTAAAATATTTGGTTGGGAATCCCGAAAGCGCCAACATGACACGGCTCCCGTGACTAACGCGGGGCTACAATTTTTAATGAACACAGGAGTCGTGTCCGACGCAGAGAACGTGTTAAGAAACATGTATAATATTTTTTCAAATTGAAAATAAGTTCCAAATTTGTTGCAACAGAGAGGGATAACATTTTTGAGGCGGGAATTTGGAAGTCTAGGCATTTACAGGGCTTACGACCTGTCACTGGCTGACTTTCCTCAACTCTTCCATCTGTTAACTTTTGTGAAGTAAAAGAGCTGAAACCTTTATCTCGTCAAACATTGTTGAAGAAAATAAGGTGTTTCATACTAAGTATTTTAAGAAGAGCTTTTATACTTCCGGTTGGTTTTATTATGGCTATCATTGTACACATGCATTGGAACATAATATTTATCGCTATTTTTTTTTATTTTTTATTTAAATTATTCATTGACAATTCTTGATGGAATTCCATGTAATGATGTAATAACTTATATTTACATATACATAAGTTATTAACTTAAAAATACTTGGTACACTTCTACACACCAGTCTGAAGATACCCATTATAGGGTGAAAGCGCTAATTGGTCAAATAAATAAGTGGAAGTGTACTAAGTATTTTTAAGTTAATAACTTGTATATAAATATACGTTATTACATCATTTATAGTTAATATTTTTAATCCATAAATATTCAGATTTACTAAAAAAATAAAGGTGAATTTTAAAATTACACACCGTATGGTACAAACTTCGTTACAATTTTTGTCATATTGCTTACAGTTTAAAGTAATACCAAGGTTTTTTTACAGCAGATACCATTTCAGAGAAATATTTTTTATTTTGTAACTGAATTAAAAATAATTTTTAGTATAAACCATCTATTTTATCAAAAAAGAAATGACTTAATATTTGTCAATGTTAAGGCAATTAATTGACACCCATTATCAATCATAATATTTATTGAATCGGCATTAATTTTGTGAAATAACACTATTAAATTAAACACTTTGTTTTAAAAGACCATTTGAGTTTATTTTGAAGCACCAGTAGTTTCGGAAAGCACAGATCCTCTATCTACAAGTGTAAAACTCACTATTATAAACTCAGTGTTATATCACCTGTAAATGGAAGGTTCTGTGCTTTCCGAAACTACTAATGCTTCAAAATAAACTCAAAAAAAGACTGAGGAACTTCAGCCCTACGTAAATTGGATACAAAAAATGTTTTCTTGTATGCGGTAAAAATTAAAGCATGAAATTATATGGCAAAGTTTCTTGAAAATGTACAAAAAATATTTTAAAATATTTTGGACTTGAAAACTACTTTGGACGACGTCACTAGTTCATATGAATCATCCAATGATAAAATTTCTCATAATAATAATAATAATAATGTTTGGATATAGCGTCATTTTTGTGAAAATCACCTCAAGGGCGCTGTACAATAAATAAATATCCCAACACGTCTTGCAGCTACAGAGCGCATGGACGGTTGGGATTCTAGTTCCTCGTCTCCAATTATGAAATATTACAATTATGATATATATGAGCTAGATAACAGAACGTCTTGCAGCTACAGAGCGCATGGACAATAAGAAATCTAGCCCCTATTTACATATTTATTTTTTAAAAATTTATTTGAGAGAGTTTAAGTGATATTTTAAAAACATGTACAAAAACAACAACTCATGTACAAAAACATTAGTAATATAGTTTATAACATTTAAAAATAATATTGGAGCAACGTTGACTCCTTGAGGTTCTCCAGAAACTAAGTGAATTGGAAAAGAAAAAAAAGTTAATAATTCAAATTAGCTGTTTGCATTACTTTTTCTTATTCATGTTTTGTTCTTATTTTAAATTCGTTTGTGTTTAAATTTAGTGCACACAGCGTACGTGGTAAGACGGTGTGCGGCAGACGCCCTCAATAATATCCACCACTACACTAAGATGCTGAATAGAAAATATCACGATGAAAGCGGTTTGTTCTAAAACCATTCACAACTTTTTGATGTGCTTTCCCCACTTTGTTTACTTTATTTTGCAGCTAGGATTAGCAAGTGCCCGTTATTACGTCATGTGATATTATTTTTGCATGTCGTTCATAAGGTAAATCGTGTAGATAAAATTTTATGTTTTCATAAGCATGGTAATCCAATAATTATAAATGTGTCTTGTTTCAAAATTGTTTTTTTTTTTAATATAAAATATAGAGTTCATATATTTTTTTATGTGACATGTTCTCATAATATTTTTTTAAAGCATTTTAGATTATGTATTCTATAAGTTAATCAATCATTCTATGTTGGAAAGAAATGAGTGTGATAAAAACGGAGTTGTATCTTAAAACATATTTATCTGAATATTTACTTAATGTTAACTTCATAAGCTTTGAAATAATGTAAAGGATTACGTTGTTGCGTCAGTAATATCTGTTGAGTGAATTTTTGTTCTTAAACTATGTATTTGTAATTTTTCCTTTAGTTTTTTTTAAAAATAAAAATACACTAAAATTTCGTTTTTACGTTCCTTAATTTTACATTTTCCCACTTTTTACGCCGAAATGTTTAGGTCCCATTTTTTTTCCATACATTCTCATTCAAATATTCCCCAAATTGACGTTTTTCATTACCCCGGTTTTACATTGAAAATTTTTCGAAACTTCTTCGATCTGTCAAAAGACGCCCATCGCTCGCCGCCACGTTTGCCCAAAATGGTGAGTAAAATCAAGGTAAAAAAAAATGTGTAAATTGTTATCTCAAACTAAATTCAAAGTAGGGTCAGTGTAATTGACCATTTTGTTTAACATGCGGTTGACGCATGTTTAGGTAGAATAAAGTCGTCAATAAATTACGATGCAGAAAGTTAATAAAATTGGCAATAGAAATATTATATATTCATAATATTTCTATTGCCAATGTTATAAACATAATGTGAAAATGAGATAGTTTAAATAGTTATCATAAAAGTGTGAAACAGTTTTGTTGCTATGTAATATTTTTATTTTTACTTTTTTAGAATTCAATTATTTTTCCCCTCTCCTCCTGCATTCATAATAAATTAGTGTGAAATCTGTAATTGGTGTTACTTTTTTTAATTGTTCTTTTGTACCTTGTTTTATATAAAGACTATGATTTCATTAATAAATAAATAAATAACAGTTGAAATTTTGTGGTGCCATACTACAAAAAGGGATACCATATAACTTTAAAAAAATCATATATTTGTAAATAACGCACAAAAAAAGTATATATATATATATTTTTGCTTAGATAAATAGTACGCTAATAGAATTTTTTTTATTAGAAAACAGTGGAATTCCTCATTGGCTAAATGGATAGATGATGGCATAAGGATAAAAGTAGTCAAGGTTATGTAAGATTAGAATTTCTTTAATATATTATAATTATCTCAATTTTTATTCTTCAGATTCCGAAAGTGGCGATGAACCATCGTCAGCCACAAAAGCTCACAAAAAAAAGGTGTCTAAGGAGACTTCGCACATAACAAACGGTGTCACCAATGGGGGATCTCACGGCAAGCGCTCGAGCAAACAAAAAGAAGACACAACCACACCGAGAAGAGCGTCCGCTCCTAATGTCTCACGCTTACTTTTGGGTAAGATAATAATAATTACATTTTTAAAATCTCAACTCATAAAAAAACATAAAAAACATAAAAACATAACATATAAAAACAGCACATTTTTTCACATTCGCATGTGAACTTAATTTTTTTATTTATTAATTATTTACAGAGTCATTCAGTCCATTACAATAATAAAAATAAAAAGATGCGGGTATAATCAAAATAAAATAACTTAAATTAACTTTTTTTATTGTTGTTTTATTTCTCAAAAAACTTTTTTTTTTTAAGTACTAATGTTGTATTAATTTTTTTATTATTTAGTTATTCTCAATTTTACTGTGTTATATTTATATTTAGTAGGTAAGATTTTCTCATGGTTATTGCTATCTTTATTTAGAAATGTTATGTTTCTTTTTAACTTTTTGTATTATAGGTTTACTAAATTGTTTAGTTTTAATTATTATATTATTTCATACTATGTACTACATGATTGTTGTGCACTGCTGTGATTATTTCTGTAAATTATTATTTTTTTGTAAAAGGTTCTTGGAACCGTTGATGTGTAAATAAATAAATAAAATACAACTAAAGAGAATTAAAGCTAGAACAAAAAAAAAAATCAAAATAAGATCTGGTATATTTTAGTGACTGTTCAAATCTAAAGAGACTTCACCATAACGTCCAGATCCTGTCTCGAGTTTGCATTGCGACACAAGCCATAGTCTGTGGTAATTAATTGATTTCACATAAAATTATTATAATATTTGGATTGTTCCTTATTTTGTTTTTTTTTTTTTTTCAGTATCTTGTATAATATTAAATTCCTGATAGTAATTACCGCACAAATTATCATATTTTTTTGTAAAAATATGTTTTGTGAAATACAAAACAATAAATCGTTGGAAACATGTACCCTTATGTAATGGCACATTATAGAATTTACGCAAATAGTTGGTTTCGATATGTTTTTCTACACATAACATCTCATTATATTCCTGTACCCCGTAATATAAATTTTGATTGTTCTTTGGTTGACAGATTTGTCGAGAAAGTCTAACAGACGATCCGAAGCTATCCACCAAGATATTCTAGAAGAACTCCTTGCTGAAGTCATGAAGCACAAGGATAGTTGGCCGTTTAATGCTCCCGTCACGGTTGAAGAAGTAAATATGATGTGTTTCTATTCAATCATAAATGTTATGTTTGGTTAGCTACGGTTAACAGGATGCTGTTAAAATAATATTACATCATCGTCATCATTATTCCTGTTACATAAAGGTAAAGTGATCAGTCTCACGCTTCAGGAACAATGAAACAACCGTTCAAACAACCTCTTAAACCAATATGTCATATCCACCCTGCCAGGAATAGAACCCAGCACCTCAAAAATGGTATATGAACATGTCGACCACTACATAATGATGCAGACGATTTCCTTTTTTAGGATTTTGACCTCGGAGCAGCCATCGGGTGGAAAACACTTGTGCTGGGTCCTGGTTCTATTTCACAAGCAGAACTGCATTATCTATCATTCTCTTTCTTGACACCAAAAATTGAAAGAAAAATTTTTTAAAATTTTGTTTAGAATTATAAATTATTTTTTATTCATTAAACAACTTTTCATTGTTAAAATGAATTTCTAGGTCCCCGATTACTTTGAAGTCATCACAGAACCGATGGACTTTGGAACTATCAAAACAAAGATCGCACGGAAGAAATATGCCACTGATTCGCAGTTCATGGCCGACTGTGCCCTTGTGTTCAATAATTGCTTCGTATACAATCAGGAAGATGACGCAGTAGCAAAGTAATTATTTTCATTTATTGTAGAATAAGGATGGTATTCCCATCTGTATTCTACCACTATGCCTTGGCGTAACTTTATACCTAGATTATGAGTAAGGCCCTAAGGGTCTGAGATTATGATATTTGCATATATTTACTTTTTATTTCAATTTTCAGGGCTGGATCGAGATTGCACAAGTTCTTCGATAAACGATGCAAGGAGCTAAACATAATTGGACTTCCCAGTAACGATGCACCCCTGGTAGAATCTTCAAAGAAGAAAAACCGTACCTTAAATTGAAAAAAAACAAAATACTTCAAATTATTTGGAAGGTTTTAACATTTTTTATAAAAAGGCGGGTGTCTTAATTTAACTATTTATAATTATTTATACTGGATACATTGTTTTAGTTATATATATAAGTTAGAAAACATCAATCTACTGTGAATATTTATAAAATGGGCTAGTGACGTTTTTCGTGTTTTATGTGCAAGGTGCTTCAGTTTGAATAAATTATAGAGATAATGGAGCAGTTAAATGGATCCTAAATAGCAAATACGTCATTCACTAATTTTTTAAATTGAATATGATGTTTGGTTATTTTTGTGTTCTTATAAGTGAGCACGTTTTACCATCACCATTTCAATAGAGTGTACGTCCAAACCTCGGGAGAGTGATGATTGAATGACGTCATTAATAGCTGAGCAGGGATCGCCAAAGTATGACAACTTTTCCCATACGAAATATTAGTCATTTTACCCGGAACTCTTCTACCACGTATTTCAATATACAGTGCTCTCTCAGTAAACACTGAAAATTACAGCATATTTTCATAAAGAACCGTTTTATTTAGAAATATGTACTTTGTTAAAAAAAAAAAGCGGATTATAGTACTTAAGAGGACACGCGATCTGACTTTTCTTCATACAAATGTATTCCCATATTTTCTTCCTGGATTATGGCACTAGAACAGAGATTTTTTTACACAAATATCGCTTTTTTTATTAACCATCCAAAAAAGTTCCCGGTTTTATCTGCTGTCTTGGGACGTACGGTACACATAAATGATGAAAAAATGGTACCAACACTAAAAAATTCATCATGTGATACTTTTTCAAAAAAATAGTCTGTTCTGTTTTGGGGTGCGAAAACCATTTTCCGCACCCCAAAACTGAACAGATTATCCCATGACAACGAAACCTCGATTTTGTCCATTTTAGTTAGGCCGTCCGACGTGCAGTTGTCTTTTTCGGAGGTATCTGCGAGAGTGAGAGAAAAAGTATGTTCAAATATCTATTCATCAAATTTCTCTGACACCGCCTATCCTCTCGACAGATAATCAAGCGGCCGGTTACCGAGAGAGTACCGTAAAGCATTCAAGCTGAGACACCTATACAGACCAGTGTTTGAATATTAAGATTTTGATTTGTAAGTAGTGATTATGGTTAATATTACGTAATAAGATTTTTAAATTTATCACATTTGTTACATGAAATTTCTGAATTCCATTATCAATATTAAATTTAATATTTCCATCATTTCAATAAGAGGGAATTTGTATTTTTACTTGGTACTATAAGAAAATGAAACTTGTTTGTTCTTATTCATTGATTCCTCCATTTTTATTCCTCTTTCCTGAACAATAAATATTGCAGTACGGTCTTCGGGTAACATTGGACCATAAATTAAGCAAATGCACTTTAATTATTTAAATGCTCAATTTCAAAATTACCCAACTCGCATACCATTGAACAACTCATAAAAAAGAATGCATTGTTCATGTTTATCTAAGTTTCTATTCATTTTGTGGGCAAATTGTGGAATGTGGAAGCATAAAGAACACCAAATAATCTTAAATCATACAGCTGATTATCCCATCCAAAAAATTACAAAAACGTGTAAAAGTGGTCCAATGTTACCCGAGATGATGAAGAATAATCTCATTTAGAATATTTTAAAATAAGTTTTATTTATAAAACCTGTAGATCAAGTATTTTTGTACATATTATTACTGGTTTCTTGCTGTTATGTATACTAGGTGATGAGACTGGTCTAAATAATATGTATTTGTGTTTATTTAGTGACGGCGCTCAATATTATTAAAAACTCATCTCCACTTTACTGGAAATATTTTGAACTATTCCAATATCAACTAAATTTTCATATCAAATTTGCAAGAATCAAATCTCCCAATAAATGTTACAATGCTTCGGTAGAAAAACCACTTGAATCAACTAATTAAATACATTTCAATCGTTAACCATCGTTTTAAATTTTATCCAATATTTCGTACATTTTACGGGGGATAAAATTAACATCATAGGACTTATTACATTACCAAGTAATTGAACTGTTTATTGTAAGAGCCCCCTGGGTGATTATGAATAGTAAATAAATAAATATTTGCAATAACATAAAATGAGACAGTAATAAATATCCACAGTTTGATTAAAAAAAATACATGGAATTTGTGTACATGTATTTAAAAAAATACTTATTTATTCTTCGATATTAATATTTTTTCCTTCAAAGTAATCACCATCGGAAATAATTTTGCTTAAGCCACCATTTTTTAAAAACATTTTTGGTATGGCCTTCAGTTCCATCTGCAATTCGGTCTTTATCTCCTCTATGGTGGTAAAACTTCAATCTTTAGTAGTCCTCTTTATCTTTGGGAACAGAAAAACGTCATGAGGTCTTTTTTTTTGTCAAAAAGTTGCAAACAAGCCGTGAGGCGTAAGCGGGCATCCGTTATTTCGCTCTGAAATAATCCTGAAAATTCGCCATACACACCAAAATGCGTTTACTAGTTTGTCTGTCAAGAACCAACTACAAGTCCTAAATGGCCGAAAATTGACAGACTAATTATTAACATGTGTAACCAATCGACGAAAAAATTGGCCTCTTAACAAATATTCCATATCTTTTTTTTTATCAAACTTCATATACGAAGTGTTTGTTCATTCAGCGGTACCGTGTTTAGCGATAAAGTAATAAAAGAAAAATATTCATACTCATCATGTACCCATTACTTAAATTGTGAATACGGGTCATACAACAGTTCGCAAGGTAATTTAGTTGTTTTTTAAGTGACAAAACATAATATTATTGCAAGGGAACAGAGATGGTATTGTAGGATTTTGTTACTTGTTGTTAGGGGAACTCCTACACAAGTTGGAGATGACAGAAAACGCAATGTTGATGTTCGATGTGCATTTATTACATGGCAAATGTAATACAAGATAGTGAGAACCTAATCGAACTGGATGATGTGGTTCTATTATAGGTTGTGTTTTTTTGTTCCTGATGTCTATGGCGGGGATGAAGTTGACGTACTTCAGAGCGTTGCACTAGATTTGTCAACCGATTTTGTTTTTAAGAATTAACATCCTGTGTATAATAAGTTGGTCTTGCACAATATTATTTGAAATATAATTGAACAGAAAATGCTAAGTTACCTTCTTCGGTCGATGCTCTAGATTTCTAGTAATAATTTGGCACATTTGTGTGTTATCTATCGGTCTATGGACGTTGTACCCGTAGTATTTTAATGTTTATATATTCAAGGCGTTCGAAACAGTCAAATTCGGAATGAATTATATTGTATAAAAAGATTCAATCATTCATCTTTAATTTTATCATAAACATTGTAGTATTTTTTATGATAATCATCGCAGGGTTATAAAAGTAACCATTTTATGACGTCATTTTCTTTTCCTCAACTGGTAGCCATCGAAACACGAACAGTGTATGTGTTAACCATCGATATGTAGCTTTTTCTCAGAGCATGTGATTTCTAGGTTAAAATGTGTGTTTTATTCAATGTAATGTCTCACTATAAATAATTATTTTTACAGTGTCTGACAGGGTTATGGGTGATTATAGTTGAATGTAAACTAAAAACCCTTTCTTTTCTTCATGGGATTTCACTTGCTTAACTGTACAGATTGTCAGTACAGCCACTCCACAATGCTACAGCGGAGATTGGCTATCAATGGCAATTTGAATTTTGTTCGCAACCACTCAGAATAAGGATTTGGAGCTACGGTTCAACAAATCTCTTAAGTTTTTAAGCCAGAAAGATATGTCTTCAATATTATTATTCGGACTGCATTTTTCATATTTTCTTTCGATCTTTATCTACCCATGATATTTTGAGCATTCTTTTATAGCACCACATTACAAATGCTTCTAAGTATCCTGGGTAATAGAAAATCCAGCTTTAATATGTAGAAAAGCACTGAAAAATGTTTCACTCAAATTGAGGTTGATTTACCTAATTACTAAGGAAGTCATGGATTTTGAAAAAGCAGTTTCTTGCCATCTTCATCCTTTCTTTAATCTCCTGAGAGTCATCCGGTGATCCGGAATTTTATTATTGCATGTAGCCAGTGGGGTGTTTTCACAAAACAGGAATAGCATTAAAAATGTAATAAATAGTTAGACTAGATTTTTACAATTCTACAATGTATAAAAAACAAGTTTTTATTCATAATTTTGTATTTTAAAAAAAAACACATAAAACGGCTTGCCGTTGGCGTTACGTCACGTCGACACCGTCCCCGCCGAGTGCTAATAAACTTGCGTACTATGGTGTGGGTGGGTAATGGGTAAAACCACTTAAACCAGCGATTGACAGGTCATAAGCCCTGTAGATGCCTAGACTTATATTACCTTCTCTTAAATGTTTTTCATCTCTGTTGTAATACGTGAATACTAGTACTTTAAAATTTATCTGGCGTTGTGCAGAGAAAATAATGATACCATTACCATCTCAATTTATTGCTTATTTAAAAAGTAAAATAAAACATGAAAAGACCCCATTGCACTCTCGGCATTTATCATATTCTAAATCAATCAAGTGGCACTTTTTTATTTTCAGTTCTTGATTTAAGGTTTCATGCCTCATCATCATCACTATTCTCCGCACTTAATTGTGTAGAGTACCGCATTGTTACACCAATTGTAGCGTATCTCGATTATCTGTTACAAGAAAATCAGTCTTACGCTTCTGGTGCCAGTTAGGAGACTACGAAATATTGCAATATCCACCTTTTAAACACCCATTTCATGTTGACCTTGCCAGGAATCAAACCCAGATAGGCGAGCGTCCTAACCATTAGACCACAAGGTGGTCAGGTTTAAATGAAATATAAAAACAAGTGTTTATTATTGATTATTTTTAACTAGCGGCACTGTCATTTATCATATTAGTGGTGATGCTATGAGAAATAATCTGGTGGGTGGTGTTTTTTTAATAAATATGTAAATAATATTTTTTTACATATTTATTTAAAAAAATATTAAATTGGTAAATACAGTAACTAGGAAAAATTTCTAACCACAGATTTTCATAACATGATATTGTTCTAACAAAAAAGTTCATGTATGTTTCATAAGAGGTTGTAATTATTTATTTTGTTTTCTTTTGACATTTAATATTTTTATCAAGTGAATCAATATTAATTATATTGAATTCACAAATGTTTTAGAATCATACCTGCCATTTTCCTCTCTATCTAAACTGCTTGAGTAAATTAAGTTCTAACTAAAATTATATATTTTTAATGTTTTCTTGGGCGTTATATCAATAGGAACATTAATTGTAGGGCAAAATTCTTATAAATTGTACGAAGAAATAATAAATATAAAAAAAAAAGCATAAACATTTTAAATGAATGTGCTTTGTCACAATTCAACAAATTAGAATGCCAACCATAAACACCCATTAAAATGAGAAAATGATTTAAAAAAACATATATTTCATAAAACTAAAAAAAAGGGGGATTAAATTACGAAACAAATATTATTAGAAAAAAAATAAGTCTCAGAAATATTGAATGATCTATTATTTTGTTCTACGTATATCCAATACCTAAATGTGCACTTATCAACAAAGCAATGTATCAACTTATGTAAAAATAAAACAATTGAACTCCATTTGTACCTCCAAAGTGAATCTTTTTTCAGTAATAATTTTGTCACTAATATACATTTGTCGATTTTGTTACCATTTGTAATGTAAAAAAATCTTGATCCAAGTGGTAATTTTTTATTGTTCATTTAATAGACCCATAAAATTATTTTTACCACAGTTGTGACAAAAAAGACTTGTTGCTCTGATGTTATGGGTATTTTTAATACACACAAAATATTAAATACATACTTGAATTAAATAGTTTCAATTTTTAATTATTTTTACACGGAAATGGGCGGTAAAACTGATTATTTTATTTCAATTTATAACCATAGATTTCAAGAAATCTAGGTACCATTCTGTAAAGGTGCTCCACACGCTTGCCAAGCATAGACAGGTGCAAGCGTGTGGATCAGACGTTTGGCTTACCTTGTGGACACTTGCGAGTGTTTGCGGGGGTTTGAGACAGTGTCAACATTTTGTGCACAGATCATATACTGTAGGTTTGAACCAATGAACGCTCAAGATTAACTGCTGCATTCGCAAGCGTGTGGATGCTGATTTAAACAAGCTAAAGCTTGCCGAGCGACTTGTGGCAAGCAGGTGGAAGTATCTCGACACCACTGTAAACTTACATGTATATGATTTTTCTTTTGTCTGCTTCTTAATCGATGTCAATTATTCAGTTTTATATGTTTAGCTACTTTGTTTCTGAATTTAAATATTAAACTTAAAAGACAAATGTCTATTCCGCATATTATTTCAGGCTAAGGTTACTTATTATATATTCAAAAAATTATCAAAAGAGTCCATTTTAATAAGTAAAAACTTTCAATGGCCGTTTTAGAACTTAAAATTAGGGTAGAAATTTATAAAGTTTTAATTTTTTATAAACATTTGACAGCTCACAGGTGCATACATATTAAGATCATAGAAAATGCAATGATTAGCAAATAAGTTTCTTACAAAGCTGGCCCCGATAGAAACTAGTCTATTAATTTGCCTATCTCTAAATATCAGAATTATTAATTCCAAGTACTACCAATTCAACACGAATTTACTTCAATTAATATTTTGTGTAGTAGTACATATATAATATTAGCAATGGAAACGTCTCTCTATTTGTGAACCCTTTATTTCAATTAGTTGTGATATAGGAGAATGTGTGGTATTGTGAGTATTTAAGTTTATTAGCCCCAACCAAGTATTATGAGCGCTGTGACCATCTTGTGTATAAAAAATGATTAAACCTGATCCATAGATAATGTAGTATTTTGAGTACAAATATGTGTTTTCACAGTTTTTTATAAATAAGTCTGCTTATATCAATAAAATACATCCAAACAATAATTGTGTTTAATTTTATATTTTACAGTCTAGCATACATGCGAAGAAGAGGCAGGAATAATATATATTATTACAATGAAGGCAGTTATTAGCTAATATGCCTCTGTCTTTCTTCCAGTATATTCCATCTAATGAAGGTCCAATACGTTCACAAACTGTGCTGACTATCTCTCGACCATTCCACAGATAGCCATTGATATAATGTTTTACAGGATAAGGAATTTATTTCATATCTATTTTGGTTGTTTATACACGTTACCAAAAAAACACTACCAAAGTGTCATTTAAAAAAAAAAACATTCATTTAATAATATGTAATAGTAATATAATTGAGACCTATATTTCCAAAGTGCACTTATTCCAGTACTTTGAAGAAAGTGAATGCCATTTTGAACACAATTTTTTTGAAGTACATAGAGAAACTAATTCCATAAAATCGAGGCCAAAAACCAGCTTTAAAGTGCGTGTTAGTTACAAACCAAACTTATTCCGAATTCTGTCACTAGCCACTGGGATTTCTTCCAAATCGACCAATTGTATATTCCGTCACGTGTTACAACAGATGAATATTTTAATTGAATAAATTTGAAAAGGAAAATAATTATTTTAAAAAAAATGTAAAACATTAATGGCTCACTGCGACATTCCCATTTTTTTTATCAAAAGCCACTTATTTTACATAAGTTAATTTCAAATATACTTTGTTTCCCGTTTCGCTTCCAAAAACAATTTACTCAAAATGCAAACATAAAAAAAACAACTTTGACAAAATTTACATATGTTTCCGATAAATCAAATCTGCACGGAGAAATATTCCAAGCCTTTGTGAATGGTTATGTCATTTCACGTCTAGATTACTGTAATGGAATATACGCAAAACTCCCAAAATACCAAACTGATAAACTTTAAATCGTTTTCAATGCGGCAGCAAGGCTTATTACGGGAGTAAAAAAATATTCTCACATCCTCAAGATTTGCACCAGTTAAAAAGCCTAGAGAGTATAAAATATAAGCTTTGCTGGACAGTATTCAAATCCCTACATGAAATAGCTCCAGAATACCTATCGGACCTCTGTATTAAGGAAAATGCATGTCAAAGAAAATCTGCTCTTAAATCAGCATTTGATTCAGGCAGAGGAAAACTTGTCAAAATCCGGCACTGCCCAAACACTAGGTTCAGAGATCGTGCTTTTGCCATTGCCGGCCCCTCTGTCTGGAACGAATTGCCTTCACACTTACGAATCATCCACAGTTCCAGTCAGTTCAGATCTCAACTGAAATCTCTACTTCTTTCGTTTGTCATACCCTCAATTTAATAATCAGAAAATATAAAATGTAATGTTAGCTTAGTAAAATGTAAGTTTACTTCTAAAATTGTAAGGCGCCCTTGAGGTGATTTTTCACAAAAATGGCGCTACATATATCAGCCAATTATTATTATTTCAATAATAAGATACACATTTCAATGTGTAAAATTTAATTTGCAATAAAATATAATTTGTAATAAAAAAAGATATCAAAAACTGATTTTCATAAATTGCCAAAAGTTTGCTTTAGTGGAATAAATGCACTTAAAGGTATTATTTATTCTATTTGTTTTTTTGTTAAATTCGGATGGAAATATTACACAGGCTCGGGATATCTCAAGTGATGTGTGTGAATGGGTACATCTATTTTTACATAAGAAAAGACCTATCCCACCATTGTCCTTTTTATAGTATGCTTTTTTTCTGTTTTTTTTTTCCACAGTACTGCATGGAATGTATCCACTGCGTAAAGAGGTTCCGGTGTGTACTCGTGTATTGAAAAAAAATCATTCCCAAAACTGTTAATAACACTCACAAACTTCAGAGAGTGTCAAAACAGTCATGAGTTTTTTATGAATTTATATATTTTTTTGCAGGGAATTTAGGATGGGAATTTGAAGCGACTTAAATAAATAAACCTAATTTGTTTCTGATTAATAAACAAATATAATTAAAGAAATTATTCACATTGTGTATCGATTTACATAATTTCTAAAGATTGTAACAGTAAAAATGACACGGGTATATCTAATGTTCGTGCTTCTGGGCCAACTCCTTTAGTTTGGCATCTTGATGAGCACGGATGGCGGCCGGGGAATTAGCTGAAATAAAATTATAGTTCATTAAAATAAGCCCTTACGCTATTTTATTTTGAATTATCTGAAGAGCAATTTGGCACCCTATGGGACAAACAGAACATATATTGTTACCACACCATACTTGTACCCAATGTTTGTTAGAAGCGCACTCGGCAGGAATAACTTGTTATGTCCGGGTGACGTGACCCCAACTGTGAGCCGTTTTGTATGAGATCATTTTTAAACCCGAAAATTATGAATAGAAACTTGTTTTTTTTTAAATTGATCTATCTGATATATCATTAGAACCTGCTCAAAATATTTTATACATTTTCAATGCTATTGTAATTCCATTTTTAAGAAACAATTATCCATTTTGTTTACACCAGACTTATCAAACTATGCCATCCAGTGTCGGGCCGACCGACCCATCTTTGACTCTTTTTTCTTTCAGAGAGAGAAAGACGTGAAGATGGGAAAGAGGAAAGAGCCCTCTCGGAGAAGGAGGCCTTCTTTCACTTCTTACTTTCTTTCTCCAAGAGGAAAAGGAGAGAAAGAGAAGGAATAAATTAACTGACTTAAAATTATGTATAAGGTGTTAACACGGAGATTGTATCTGTTTTTTCTAAATTTAAAGTTTATCAACAAAAGTAAAACATAATGGTAAAGGTTATTTTCATTTGAAAGAAAATTTTCTGCTCTACAAGACATTGTTTTTGCTTTTAAATTTTTTTGCACCACAACAGGCCAGGAAGCCCAATTATAGTGTTGAATTACGGTAAAGAACACTCAGGCTAGAAAAAAATCCATTTTGATTTTTGTATTCTCACCGGGAATCGAACCCGGAACCTTCCGTGCATGACCCAAGTGTCTGAACCACTACACCGCGGAGGCTGCTTCTTTTTGCTTTTATGTTACATATATTAATTTATTTGATTAAAAGTCTTCAAAATGAAATGTCAAGAAGACGAAAGTGATTATTTTTGACACCTCCTTCTGTTCAACTGGGAAACAAGTTGTGGTAAACGGAGTTCGAACCTCGGACCTTCTGATTCAGAGTCCGCAACACAAGCCACGGGTCCACAACCCATCTAATTTATTTATGCTATATTCTTTTAGTTAATACCTTAAGAGATTTAAAGGAACATTTCAATTACATGGCATATTATATCAGAATATTTATCAAGAACATGGCCTTCGTATTATTTATTAAAATAATTTTAAACCACGGTACAATGGAGTTTGAGGTTGTTTTTTCTTCATTGGCTTTTTTTCTCTCATTTCATGTGTATGGCATTGTTTGTTAAATTTTATTTTATTTAACCCTTAAATTACTTTAAAGATAAAAACGGCAACATATTATATTTGATTACAGTAGTACAGTTGTTTTTGTAAAATTGCAACTTAACACATTTGAATATGGTATACATTTAGTATATAGACAAAACCTAGAAAATTGTAGTCAACCATAAAATCTCTTTAGTTAATAAAAACTGATGTGCTAGAAAATTATGGCTCTTTTGGGTATTTGTGCGATCCATGGGATAACTGTCTCAACCAGATTGCAGAACAATTTATATTAAAAATATTTTGCGATAAGTCACGAAATAAACGGGTCCATAAATACCTAAGTTGTGAATGTACACTATGAATGGGAAGCTCGCGGCCATCCCAATAAGATAGTACTTGTAAATCCAGTTGTTCTGGATGTGGAACTTGAAAGGAAATTGGGCTATTTTTGCAGAAAATGTATAAGGGTATCTCATGGGGCGGCCTGCTGGAGCATCAGACATGATTGTTGGTTTATCTGGAAATGTCATCGTAATGTGAATTATGTAATAATCTAACATTAGGTTAGGCTTACATGTCGAGATAAAACGCGAAATAATCTATTAGATCATAAATAAATGCTTACTGGATTTTTGAGGAATTAAATTAAGAATAAAACAATATATTTCTGAATTTAGAAATAATCGATTTCCAAAATATTGCACGAAATCTAACCTGATCTGACCAAATCGAAAATCTGCAGAAACAAAATTCCAGAGACTCTGTAAATTCAGAAATCTGTGGAAATCGCCATAGACTGAAAATGTATATACTGGAAATCGATAACCACAGACTATTGTAACAAAATATAATAATTATATTTCTCTTTAGTTTTAATAGTTCTACATTATCTCTGTTTAGTTTGTTACAACCTTTTTTCCCCCGAGAGGTGTAATAATTGAATATAATTCAAATCTATGAGAAACTGTATTTAATTGCTGAGCAAACTTGATTTTTAAAAGTGGTAAGGTGGTAGAGAGGTGGAGAAAAGTAAAAACAGGTATATTGTTATGAATTTAAGTATATTAGTTAAAATGGTTGAAGGCATAAAACATAGCAGGTTATAAAACGAGAAACAACAAATAAAGTATATTAAAATTAATAATTTTAATTAAAACTATTATTCTACTAAAGGAAGGGAGGAAATAATTCTATTACTTAAGTGGGTGTTATGGATGCTGATGCTGATGATGGAGTCGGTTGATCTTGATCCCTTGGTGAAGTGGTGTTGGTTCCTGGGTGATGTTGACCCTGGCGGTGGCAGGCTGGCTGGTGGAATCAAGTGCTTGAAGGCTGCTTCAGTTGTAGATAGCTGGCAGCTAGTTCCCCAGGGGGAGGAATATACCCTCCACGTCTCTGTTGGTGACAAGGTCCAGAGTTCCTACGTCTCAGTGAGAGGACTTCCACGTCTCAGTGGGGACAGCGTAATTGCAAGGGATGCAAGAGACCAAATAACTCCCTAATACTGCTTATTTACTATTTTGATGGGTGCCTTGTGGTGGGAGGTTGTATCTCTCTCCCTATTGGTCGCAAGCTCCGGGCTACCCCTTTCCTTTGCCAGATTTAAATATGGAATTTAAATAATTTGATTTGGGGAATGAAATACCCACATAATATTAAGTATTCTTCACAATATCTTCTCCTTCCTTTTTCCTTTATTTTTAAAAACTATTTTTATTATATTTATTACACCGAACTTACAAGAATTACAATACTACTATACTAACAAGGACAACGGGTTTTATTTACATTAGAATATCTTTACATACATTTGAATATCCTTACATACATTTTTATTGATAATATTTATACATTGGGAATGTTAACTATGATAATGATTAACCGAAATACTTAATTAAGAGTTCTTATAATTACAACATAATGAATTGGAAAAAATAAGGTCAGGTCAGTTTACTATATATTATAATTTATGATACGGAGGGTGTATATGGACGGATGAAGTCAATTATGAGCATGGACGATTATTATATATTTCTGAAGATGAATGTTGTGTTAAAGTCAATTAAAACATAATTTAAAAAAAGATAATTAACTAATTTGGATAATTTATTTATACATAAACATTTTTTTAATTGGTGCTCTCTGTGAGATAGCCGGCGAAGCTCTTTCTGTTTTTTCTAAATTTATCTAGGAGTCCCACCTTTCTCCCACAAAATGATAATTATTTACAATATTTATCGTTAGATGGTGCTAGTGGTACTAAATATAACTTATCACCGGCCCTTGGACTTGTGACGTACGTCGGTTTCTATTATCGAGGTTGACGAGATTATCCCTTCGCTTTTGTCAACACGGATGGTTAGGGTCGGCGGTCAGCTTTCAGATAGCGAGATTAGCTCCGTCGGCCGAGTACCGGGTTAACTTCTTTTGTTATTGATTTACCGTTACACATTAGGCTGCGGTTAGGTATGCAGAGTTAGTGAGCGAATTTTTTAAGAAAAATGACCCGTGATCCCTGTGCTTCACAGGTAGCTGTCACGATTGAACTTTTTATGTGTCAATATACAATTTCTCCGTATAAAATGTTCGAAGTTTTAAAGCTGATGGTAATTTTTCATCACCCGCAAAATAGCAGAGTATCAAGTTGATGCAACGCGGATCTAGTACAAGTACAATAGGTATTGCATGATGGCTTTTGCCATAAAAAAAACCTTTTGGTATGGCGAATGTGGCGCCCTTTTAGGACAGCGTTTCCCAACCACCGCACTACGGATTATTTAGCCTATTTCTCTCTGTTCATGTTTACCTTTCTTAAATAAAAATAAATACAAAAAAGTCCCCAACATTAATTCGAATTTTATTTTTGGGAAAACACTTGAAACAATAAATTGATTACGTGGCTATAATTTCCAGGGAAGAGAAAGGGAGGAGAAATAAAAAATACTTTTCTTTTCTAAATTTGATCTTTCTTTTCGATGTTCACTTAGTTGAAAATATTTATTAATTTAACGTGCATTACTTAAGTTTTTAACAATTTTATGAGAAGTTTTAAACAAATAGATTGAATCAATTGCTGAAGGTGTGCCTAGTTTTTAATACTTTTTTGACTAATAGTAATGAATAGCAAATATTAACACCCGAATTTTGATTCATTACTTACACACGTCATGTAAAATGTTATAAATCAACTCGACACTCACGAAAACACCCTTAGAATATATGCCATCCATATATATTTGATTTTTTTACACTGTAATCAGTAAGAGAATTCTTCAGTAGGGAGGTTTTATTTATTGTACAGCGCCCTTGAGGTGATTTTCACAAAAGTGACACTATATAAATTATCCACAATAATAATAATAGTCGGTGTTGCATAAAATAAAACCAACACCGTAGGTATTGATAAAACCCTTTGACATTTAGGTTTGTCGATGGTTTTGACGGAGATATACCAATAACCAATAAAAAATAATCTTTGTATCAATCTGTCATGTTAAGTACATATTTTTCATCTATGATGTTAACTAGACATTTCTGAAATGACGTATTCTTTGTGATTATATTGATAAAAACACAAAATAAGTTTACTTATTTACTGCATTACTATTATGATAAACAATGGCGTCTTTAAAAGTAGCCGTCCGAGTGCGCCCATTCAACCAAAGGTGAGACCAACATAATAATGTATAATGTGTAATGAGGACATAAATAATTTAAGTTTACTTACAACCCTTTACTTTAATTTGTAATTTTCAGGATAACGATAATTTCAGATACTAACTTGTACCAATAAAAAAACAACCAAAGTATCGTAATTCTAGATTTTACGTACCGAATTGTGTGTTTTAAATATAATAACAGACTTACATACCGAATTGTGTGTTTTAAATATAAAATTTGTGATTTTCAACAAGATTTTTTGCACTTCGTTTTATTCAATTAGTTATGTGTAATAGATTGTAGTTATCAATTAAGTATTTATCGATGTATTTTTGTTTATAATTTGTGATTTGTTATCAGATTATTAATTTACCAACTGCTTTAAGTATGGAAAACTCATGTTTCTAGTAAAACACGCATAAGCATGTAAATGTCAAAAAATCTTATCAACAGACAAAAAAAAAACATGTTTGTAAGTTATATGTAACTGATTTACGAATCGTTTTAAATTGTCTTTCAGAGAATTAGATATGAATGCAAAACTAATTGTGGAAATGGATGGAAAAAAAACTCGACTCCATACATTTAAAGTAAGTAATCATTTATTATTAATAATAACACATTATTTATAATACACTAAAATTAGACTTATGAAAACTACTACAAAAATGTACTAATGCATTAATGATGAAGCTAAAATAATAATTTGTGTACGTCCAAACGTTTGAAAACAGATATTAAATTTTGCCTCCTAGGGAGTTTATCAAAATTGATAGATATTTCAATATAAATGGAGAACTAGTGGACTTAATAATTTAAGAAATATGGATGTTCAATATATTTATTTATTTAGCTTTTTGTACATAATGTTATTTGTACATTGGCGGGCTTATTGCCAAATGGCAATTTCTTCCAACCAACCAATAAAATAATAGTTTTATTTTTATAATTCAAGTTACAGAACATATTCAATAGAAAATGAAGATTAAAAAGCTAAAGATATATAAAAATATAAATAAACATATTTGTTTATAAATTACCTTAAATCAAAACTATTAACAATATTTTGAGTTTGTCCAAATTTTTGTAGACAATGACTGGATTCAACTCCCTGGGGAGCTGTTTATATTAACATATAAGAACAGAGATGAAGAACATTTAAGAAAAGGTAATATAGAAGTCTAGGCATCTACAGGGCTTATGACCTGTCAATGGCTGGTTTAAGTGGCCACTTTACACACTGTGTAACATTCACCATTCTGCCTATATTTGAACATCCAAATTCCTTTCCTCCTGAAAATGTTATTTTTTCAAAAAAATAACATTTTCAGGCGTTGCCTAGTATGTAGGTGAAATAATTCAATTAGATGAATCTCACCTGCATAAATAAAGGTTTCAGCTCTTTAACTTCACAAACATCAACAGACGAAAGATTTGAAGGAATATAGATGTTCAAATATAGGCAGAATGGTTAATGGTGAATGTTACACAGTGTGTAAAGTGGCCACTTAAACCAGCCATTGACAGGTCATAAGCCCTGTAGATGCCTAGACTTCTATATTACATTTTTTTTAATGTTCTTCATCTCTGTTGTAATATGTTAATCAAAACTATTACTCAATATAGGCAGAATTATGAATGTCACAGTGTGTAAGGTGATCACTTAAACCAGCCAATGGCAGGTCTCAATTCCTATAAATGCCTAGAATTCAGTATTCCCTTTTACAAAATGTTCTTCATCTCTGTTGTATTTTTTATCTATAATAGTACAATGTGGCATATGAAGATAGCCACAAGTAATTTGATTTCATAAATAACAATGAAGTCCGAGAACGAATGCAGCAGCCTCTTATATCAAGCGTTTTGAGGGTGCGGAGGTGGACCCGGCTTGGACACCTTAACCCAAGTTGCCTCTTCTTCACACCTGCGGGCTCCCGCCGCCCTGGAAGGTCGTCGATGACGATCTTTCGGCTTTTTTCGGCAGAATGGAGGGAAGTGGAATTAACGTGGGAGCAGGCGAGAGTGCTGGCTAGCGATACGGAGCGGATGTGGAAAAAGAAAAGATAAAGAAATCCTATAGATTCACAGTGCAAATTGCAGAAAACCCAATCATTTTAGAATGTTATTTTGTGTTACAATAATATTATGGTACATTGAATAAGGTGTTTAATTGTAATTGTGGATGTATTATTTCAATTTTCTAGAATTCTTCAACCTTGGATCAGGGACAGAATGACACAGCAAGGGAGCGTTCAAAAGACTTTACCTTTGACCACTCTTATTGGTCGTATGACAGCAAAGATGGTCACTTTACTTCACAAGAGCAGGTAGCTACAAAAAATAATATGTTCTAAATAATGTAAAATGTTTCCCTCGACACGGGACACCCAAGTGAGGGAAAATTATCTTTAATGTATAAGAATAAATAAATTCAATTAAATGTAATTTGTATAATACGGTCGAACTTGGTTATAACGATCACATATAATGAGGAAACATTAGTTGACATTTTAGATTGTGGTTTTCTCCATACATTTATTCACTTTTATTACGAGCTGCTTCTCGGACATACAGAACAAAAATATTGTCAAAAGTTGATCAAAAACTCTTCAATTGTTTAAAAACATCGTTTTCGAATTAAGAACCCAAGCAATAAAATCCAAATGGGGGACTAACTTATCACCGATGCCGCTGGGCGTTGGGATCGGTTTACTTTTATGATACTATGTATGTGTCTAAGTACCTGATTGGTGTTTTTGCCGTCAACATCGACAAAGTATCACACATATGGTTGAAATTGCGTGTAAAAAATCCAAGCTTTAGGAACTTAGTAAGTACAGCCTCGGCACCTCACTGCAATTTAAAACTTCTTTTGTATTTTATGAATAACATCCTTGCTTTGGGGGATTTTAGAATGTTTTTTTTTTAAATGTTCTAAGGTCAATTCATAATGAACATTACGAGTGGGTGATGTCAGATAAGTTAAAACCTAACCCTTGAATTGTAAACATGACTACTAACAAGTGGAATTGTTTCGATTTACAAAAAAGTGTCTATTATTTGTAAAATTGAACATGGCGCGAAATATGCTGCGCGAAAAAGTTTTCTCTATCCTTATCACATTGTCAACATTGTGAAAAAATAATAATTTATCTGAATTTGAAAGTGGTATGTTCGTAATCATTTTTTATAATTTTCAATGGTGACAATATGCAATGGCGATTCGATTTAAAAACATTTCTATGGTATAACGAGTAATGCTTATAACGAGCAAATTCAGTCGGTCTCATCTTTCTCGTAATAAGCAAGTTCGACTGCATTTTAAAATCAAAATAAGGTCATTCTGTTTTTAATTGGTAGCGTCCTTTAAATTTTAGTCATTGCCTTTATGTTCTATTCATGTCAAAATACATATTTCAAAAATGTAAATCTCAGTGTATTAAGAAGAGATAAAAGGAAAAAACTCTTTACGAGAAATCAATGCGCATATAAATGTTTATCCTAAACCAAGCTTATACACAGTTTCATAAAAAATACATTGAATTTGTGTATGTTTAAAAAAATCTTTATTTATTCCTCAATATCAATATCGTCCCCTTCAAAGTAATCGCCATCGGATATAGTACACTTATGTCAGCGTTTTTCCTGTCCTCAAAACATTTCTGGAATGTACATTTAGGTATGGTCTTTAGCGATTTGGTCTTTATCTCCTCTATGGTTGCGAAACGTCATCCTTTCATAGTCCTCTTTATTTGTGGGAACAGGAAAATGTCGGCTGGGGCATTGATGCGGGCATATTTTTGGTCAAAAAGCCGCAAACAAGCCACGGGGTGTGAGCGGGCGTCTGTCATTTTTGCTCAGAATTATCTTTAAAAATTTGCAGATTGCTCTAAACAGGTCTTACTACGTTTGTCTGTCAAAAACTGACTACGCATCCAAAATGGCTGAAAAGGGACAGATTAATCGAAAACATGTATTCCAAATCTAGGAAAAAAAATATGCTCTCATAATTATGTAATTAAATAAAAAACTTAAATATTATGTGTATTTTTTTTTATCAAATCTCGTATACAGAATCGATACAGGCCATACGTGAATATGGAAGTCAAGTCAAGACAGATAATTAGTTCTGTAAATGCCCAAATTTACTATTTCCCAATAGCTTATTCCCATGTTTTTATTGAAAAAAATATCCCATATTGATTTTAATCCCGTCCAGAATTCGTCTATAAAGATTTGTGCTTACCCAAAATATTGTTAATATTTTTATTGAATTTCTTTATTTTCTTTGCAGGTGTTTGCAGATTTGGGAGTAGACGTAATAGACAGTGCATTTGAGGGATATAATGCCTGTGTTTTTGCCTATGGACAAACCGGGAGTGGAAAGACCTTTACCATGATGGGTTCATCGGTAAAATATTTCTTTATGTAAATGTTATCAATCAATTGTCAAAATCAGAACATTAAAACCAAAAAATTCACAAACGTGTTAGTAATTAAACCCACAAAGGCTTTACCTGTTGCAAAATAGAAAAAAATATTTATAATTAAGAGTGCTAAGACAACATAGTATTGATTTATGTAAACCCTCGGTGGGCTCTTACAATAAATGTTTTAAAAATACCTATATTATTTCGCGGGGTAATTACTTCATTTAATCAAAAATTTTGAGTTGGCTACTAAAAGCACATATTTGTATACTCGATGAATGCAACAAATTGGCAAGTCGTGATGCATTTAAATGATATTATGATATTTGAATGCATGACTCGTCTATTTGTAGCATTCATGCAGGAAGATACAAATAATATGTGTTTTTATTGGCTAACTCATCGTTCTAATATATCCAACATTAAATCAATTGTGAAACCATATACGCTGCCCGTTGTACAAAGCTTTATCACAATAAAATAATTTATTGTGATAACGATTTTGGAAAGTAACAATTAAATTGCAATGTTAATATTTACAATAAAAATGAGTTCAAATTCACTTCAATAGAATATAATATAATATTTTGATAGCATAATAAGTTTTCAGAAAAAAAAGAGGAAATGTGGTAAAAAGAATTGAAAAGAAGAGAAAAACACACAAAAATGACAGAGAATTGTAACCATGATTTGTCAGCAATTACATTAATAATGATCTTCATGATATTCAACAATATCTTTTTTATTTTAAGGAATGCCAAGGTCTGATACCTCGAATCTGTCGCAGTCTATTTTCCCGTGTTGCCGCTGGTAAGGAAAACGGAGCCTCGTACAGAACAGAAGTCAGCTACTTGGAAATTTATAATGAAAGGGTCAAAGATCTCCTCGGAGGTGATGCCGGCCACTCTCTCAAGGTCAGGGAGCATCCTCGGTTGGGGCCGTATGTTCAGGATCTCTCCAAACACCTGGTATCGGATTATGATGACATTCAGGTAAGATACTATCATTCTTAGTATCGGTGCCCGGCCGGATGAAGAATATTATTCTGAGTGCTTTTGACTCGACGACTACTCTCAGGTAAAAAAGTGGTTGGCGTGATCGCCTACCATGCTTGAGATCCTGGGTTCGAGTCCTGGCAATATGAACATGAAAAAATATTTTTAGTTCAAAAACGTTGACATTTTTAAATGTCGAATATGTTTTGTATTTTATATTCTGTTTTGAGGATTGTTATTACATCATTAATGGTCACACACATTTATATACATATTACAAATAAATAGAATAGAGCTATTGATTTAAAAAAGCATGTGTAAACTTTAACAAATATCAAATACTTTGTGATTATCAATATAATATGGTTTGAATATATATTACACTGGAGTACTTAGTTAGTGGAAAATGTTTGGATTTTTAGCCGTTTTAATTCTTAAATGAATAATTTTGTGAATATTTTAAAGGAATGCATGCACCGCGGCAACTTACATCGCACAACAGCCTCTACACAGATGAATGACGTATCCAGCAGATCTCACGCAATCTTCACCATAACTTTTGTGCAGGCCGTGTTCTTACAACACAATAACATGCCAAGTGAAACAGTCTCCAAAGTGCACCTGGTTGACTTGGCCGGAAGGTAAAGTGCAATTAACATATTTTATGTCCATAAATATGTCCATATTTCTTACCCTTTTGTACTCAACTTTAACTTAATAACTGTAACCTAATTCAGTTCATGTTAATATCTGTGTTAGGATTTTGCCAATATTATCTTGATAATTTGATGTACCTGTGTGCTTTGGAACACGAATTATTTTTCTTTCGTTGTTTGAGTGCGTGTTGTATTAGTCAAATCCTGTGAATGATTCCTAGGTGTATAGGAGTTTAGTATTTATTATTTTTTTATTACTATGTTCTTCCCTTCAAAGCGCGATCCGGGAAGTATTGCCACCCGCTGCCCTAGTTCTTGTATGTTCAATAGACCATTTTGCAAATGTTACAAAAGTCATTTTATTTATTTTTAAAGTCAAATAAGTCAAATCAGTAAGTAGAGATTGGCATTAAAAAAATGCTGAAAATATTATTTACTAATGGAAAAAATAATAATTCTTTAGGTAGCTATCCACGTAGATGGACGCATAATAAGATAATGAACATATTGGGATTCATAACTCAATTTTCTAAAAATGGTCTGTTGAACATAAAAGAACTAGGGCAGCGCACTGTATTGCTCTGTGTGAGAGAATATTATGATTTTGTTTTAGTGAGCGCGCTGATGCGACGGGGGCGACGGGACAGCGTTTGGTAGAGGGAGCTCACATCAACAAGTCCCTGGTTACTCTTGGCTCTGTGATATCGGCCCTGGCGGAGTCCTCCCTCATGCAGAACACCAACTCGATGGGAAGTGCGCACAAGAATAACAAGGGAGCCAAGAGTGTTTTCATCCCATACAGAGACTCTGTACTCACCTGGTTACTCAAAGATTCGCTCGGGGGAAATTCCAAAACAATAATGATCGCAGCTGTAAGCGCTCTCCAAAAATATTTTAGTTTTAGTAATTTTTTTATGTATTTTCATTCGCAAATATTTGATTTATTTTTGATGTTTTTTATTTGTTCTTTAGATAACATACAGTCGTACAAAAAGACAATGAACTCATATTTAAAATACATAGACCAATTAAGTTATCATAAATTAGTTACATACCTACTTACTAAAAAATATGAGGCAAGAAAAAAGAAAAAGTGTAGAAAAAAAAAAATGGAATGTATAAATCTCTTATATGCATGCATTCTACTACTAAAGATGTCTATTTGATGACAATAGTTTTTATATTATGTACATGCTTGTCTAATGAAAAATTCTGTGCGTAGTAGATTAATATTTTTGCACGTAGGTACGTGGAAAAGTGAAGTTGTCTAGTACAATGAAGAGGACAGCTTAATCCAATGTTTCCAATTAGGTATGGTGAGTCTACAAAACTATGCAAGATTTTGTAAAGGAAAACTTTCGAAAAGACTCATCTTTTGTAACGATTCATTATTAACGTTACCAAAGCGATATTAAATGTTTTTATGATATTTTTTGGATACATTCAATCTGATTAATATAAAGTTCCTATTGAGGTTGCCATGCTATTGAAGCAAATTCCAATTTACATTTTTTAAGACATAAGTCACAACTTCATGTGACTAAAGTCCTGTGTTGAGTTGGAACAAATAATATGCTGCAATAATATAGTGAAACAATCAACTCAAATAGTTGAAAAACCATCAAGGAGTTTCCAATTCAAATCTCCCCCCCCCCCCAAAATCCAGCCCTGAACCTCTCTTGACATTTGATTTTGGCCTTGAGAGCTTAATAAAATCATTTTATTTTAATGAATCCGAGAAATATTCTTAGAATAACCGAAAATATTACGATTTTTGAGCTGTTTTTAGTTAGTTGAAAAAAGACATTACAGGGTTCGAAATTCGGATCTCTGCCTTTGACTTGGAGTCTTTAACACTTTACATATTTTATTTTATTTTATTTATTTTATTTTATTTTATTTTGGAAAGCCAACAGATTACAATATTTATTAATTACAGTGTAGGTTAAATTATATATTAAGATCCAATTACAGGCCTTCTCGTAAGCTAAAAGATAAATATTACTAATAAGAAGTTAAGAATAGATATTAAATTTAGATATGTATGTACATTTTACAGTGCGGATAACATAATAATAAGTATACATACATATGCAGCGAGTATAACATTTGCGATAATTATTGAGCCTTATAAGAAGAACAACTTAATTGAAGAAAATAATAATTATAAAAATAAAATAAAAAACTCAAAAACTAAAATAAAATAAAGTGTTTATAATAATTAACCAAATATCAAACTCACATACACATGTACATGTACATATCCATACACAATCTAACTGCACAGGTAGGTATTTCGGTTAAATAAGATATTATATAAGAGAATATTAAAAAACATATTTTTTAAAAAATAAAAAATAAAAAAAATTAGTGAAACATAAATTGATTTTCAATTACTTTTCTAAAATTGTTGAATGTTATATTATTAATATCAATATGGTTAAATTTATTGTTATACAGATTGCAAGTTCTACATATATAAGAATTTTGGCAAGCATTAGTTTTATATTTAAAAATATGAAATTGGTTTTTGTCATTACTATTAGAAAAACTTTTTTTTATTGAATTTTTCTAAAAAATAAAATAGACCGAATCTTGTTAAAAAAAAAACTCTTTTTGGAGCTATATGAATCTCATATTTTGTATATAATACTTTTTCATAACCTTACTTCTAAATTCAAACCCTTAGATAAAAATAATACTGTGGTGTCTAGTTTTACACATTTCTTCAAATTGATGCTAAGAAAAATGTTATTGTATAAATTATTTTACATTGGAAATCAAACCTCGGACCTTAGGCATGGTAGGCAAAAGCTCTTACCAGTAAACCACAATGTGTACTAATCTCCACTTGATTTTCTTCTTCAAGATTTTTACCTGAGAGTATTAACCATTGAGTTCAATGAGGATTCAGCAGAAATCAGTAAAAGACTCACAGCAGCCAAAAAACATAGGTACTTTTCTTTGCTGCCAGTGTTCAAATCAAGTAACGTCCGCAGAACAAACCAAAATTACCATTTACAAAACAAAACAAACAAACATACGTACTGTATTGACTTATGGGTGTGAGGCGCTAACACTGACAGTGAAGATGGCTGAAATGCTGAACATTTTTGAAGGAAAAGTACTCCGAAGAATCTGTGGAGCAGTGAGAGAGAATATTCAGTGGCGCATTCGATATAACGAATAACTGTATAATATACACCAGGCCCCGAGCATCTCGGCACATATCGAATTCCTTAGATTAAGATAGGCCGGACATGATGGGAGGATAAAGTGTGAGAAAGGATGCAGCCCAGTTTCTCCAGGTGGCAAATTGGAAGACGACGGCTGACGATAGACAAAGTTGGAGGCCAAAGCTCGATATGGGCTGTAGCGCCATCGAAGAGAGAGAGAGACAGCTATCGAGTCCAGGGTACTGTTTATATTTCACTATAGCTGTGACAGGGGAATAAATTATAAATACTTATAGATACTTTAGTGTTTGGTCCCTGGACTGGTAAGATTAATCATCTTACCTTCATGTAACAAAAATGATCAAGATATGCTGCGGTTGGTGTACCTATGCAGTACCCTATAGACCATTAGGTGCCGAAAGGGAATAATGAAAAATGTATAAATTTATGTGTTGCAACTTATGGATTGTATATGATAATCTGTTTTACTTTCACAGATATCGCCCGCTGACTGCAACTACGGGGAAACCCTCTCAACACTTCGGTATGCAAACAGAGCTAAGAATATCATCAACAAACCGACCATCAATGAAGATCCTAATGTCAAATTAATCAGAGAGCTCCGCGAGGAGATTGACAAACTCAGGTCTCAAATCGGACTTCATGTTGTAAGTTTCATTGTTTATTATTCATTGAAAGGTTTATTATTATTATTTATCTGGTTAATGTTCTATTATCACTGTTGATTAGATTTCTGTTATATTTTTACTGTGCACATTTTATTTCAAATATTTAATATTATCTTATTCTTAATTAGTAAATATGTATTTTAACTATTAATTGCTAATCGAAACATAAAATTATTTATTAATCTGTTAACTAAATTATATTGTACCATAAAAATTTATTACTATTATTATTTAATTTTTACTATCAAAATTAATTACTAAAGAAATAAATTAAATTAAAATTTATTTCAACAGAGAGGGAAAACATTATTGAGGAGGAAATATTTAAGTCTAGGCATTTACAGGGCTTATGACCTATCATTGGCTGGTTTAAGTGGCCACTTTACACACTTTGTAACATTCACCATTCTGCCCATGTTTAAACATCCACATTTCCTCAACTCTTCCGTAAAGTGGCCACTTAAACCAAACAATGACAGATCTTAAGCCCTGTAGATGCCTAGACTTCCACATTCCCTTCTCAATAATGTTTTCCCTCTCTGTTGAAATAAATTTATATATGAATAACTCCCTAGGGAGTAAATTCAGCCAGTCTGCAAGCATTTGGACATACTCAAACATTGTTGAAATAAATTAAAATTCAAGACACGTGATCTTAACTTCCCTACACCATGTATTATTAAATAACTTATCTGTATTGTATTTCGTGACACTTATAAATTTTTATTATGTATTTTGTATATTGATGTGTTTTAATATTTATAAATGAATTGATTTTAGTATAGGAAAGTCCTGACTTAATACAGAATTTTCTAACAAGTCGGGACATAAAAAAATATAATTGTGCTATAATAAATTTGTGTATTAAATAAATAAAATTTAAAATAACTTGATAACGCCTAAAAAAAACGATCCCCAGTAAGATCACATTCATCGAATAACGCCTGGGTTTTTTTAGCTGTAATTAGGTATTTTGGGGTGCAAAAAAGTGGTTTAGGAATTGAAGAAATATGGAAGCTTAAACATTCGCATTGTGTGAATGTTACGCAGTGTGTAAAGCTTTTAAAACAAGCTAATTAAAACATATACAACACTCATTCTTAAGCTAAATTAGTCATGGATGCTTAGCTCGCAAATGCCTACAGGTAAACTATCGATTACATTGTCATCTTAGATTACTATAATAGTCCGCGCGAGTACTCTAGTGTTAAACATCCACATTTCCTCTTCTTTTTTTGTCAGTTTGGTAAAATTAATTTTGTTTTCCTATTTGTTTAGGACCTTATTCACAACGAGCCCCAGGTGCTGGCCACCTTGCAGAGGAAGGAGGCCCAGGAGAAGGTCCTGACGGAGAAGTGGACGGAGAAGTGGCGCGAGACCCAGCAGATCCTGCAGGAACAGAAGGCCCTCGGCCTTAGGAAGAGCGGACTCGGGGTAGTGCTGGACTCGGATATGCCCCATCTGGTGGGAATTGATGACAACCTGCTTTCTACAGGAGTGACACTCTACCATCTCAAGGTATGAAGTTTTTTACAAAATACGATGTAAAAGATTTTTCGTAGCTCAAAGTGTTGTCAATTCAAATGACACACCTTTGACCTTTCTTTCCTCATGACCATATTGCAATTACACAAATGGTAGCAAAAACTTGTATTAAATTCAGTTACAAAAATCTGTTTACGTTACGGTAGTTTTGTAAATTTTATAACATCAATTTCGATTATTATTTTTAAAAGTGACTGTACTCCGACACCCTTCATACGAATCACCAAAATATTAATCGCATAATCAATTAACCCAGCTTACTTCAAGGTTATCAACTACTTTAATTTAATCAAGTGAAAGTAAAAGGGTTGTTAGTACTATGTTTGACAATTATTACATCAATAATTAGAGAGGCAACCTATGATAGGAATGGACAGTGCAAAATATTAGTTCAGTTCATACCCAGAGACGTTGGGCTCCTTTGATAATATATAAAATCTCATATTCACTGTCATATATATATCACACTGTCTTAGCATACAGACCTCGATTCCGCTTCATTCTTCTTATGTACGAACACCAAATATTGCGACATGTCCATCTTTAAGTTTTTTCAACTATGTTTGTTCTTGTTTTCTGCCTCTATCAACACCCATTTAACATATTTGATTTTTAAAAACTCGTCAGGGTTATATAAGAAGTATAAGGTTAATTTTAATTTTGTCTCCAATGTAATTTTTCAAGTAGCGAGGTAAATCGTTGTAGTGTTTAAGTCCATTGTATAATATTTTTGACTGTCCTGTGTTTGTCTTTGCTTTTTAATGTGATAGTGTTGTTGTCTGGTATAATATATAAATATGTGTATGTCAGCATTTTTGGTTAATGTTATGTCATCGTCTCCCAATGCAATTTTATGTACAACTTTTATTTTCACAATTTTTGTCAAGTATTTTATGTCAAACTGGTGTTTTATCGACAGTTCAACCATAGAGGTCGGATAGGATAAGTTGTATGTTATTTCAACTATTTTATTTTGTTGTCTCTGTACCCTTGTTATGTCTTGTTACCGGTTCCCCAGAAGGCGATCATGTAGATCAATTCGCTTTTGGCATCATGATTTTTTCCTCTTTTGGTATGAGGTCTTTAATTTTGTAGAAGAGGCTATGTAATGATGCCACTACTTTGGTGTGTCCATCTATTTGTTTCATCCATTTTAATTGTCTGTCCATTGCAAATGTCAGTTTTCTTTAATTTTTACCACCATTGATGCTATCGAATGCTAAAGGAAAAATATAATATTTCTTCTCGCTATTAAACGTATTAAAAATACATAATAACTCCCTAAAAACAAGTTTTTATTTGTGATGGGATTATAGAATTCGATAAATTTACAAGACTTAACCTTTCACAACATTTCTGGTATGAGTGATCTCATTTTTACATTTACCCATTCTTCCTTCTGTTAACTTCAAGACTTATAGACAATAACTTCTGTTATTGACAAGAAACGTTTCTGAAACACGTAATATTGTAGAAATATGATTATTTATTTATAGGAAGGAGAAACTCTCATTGGCAGTGAAGAGTGCGAGACGATGCCGGATATAATTCTGACCGGAGGTGGTGTACTTCCGGAACATTGCAGGATAATTCTCCAAGATGGAGTTGCGACCATCTTGCCTGATCCAAATGCCCAGTGCTGGCTTAATACAGTACTTATTGACAAGCCCGCCAAACTAAGTCAAGGTATGGTTACTTTATTTTTATTATCATTCAATTATTATATTGGGTGTAAACATAAGTTGTGTCCATTTTCAATAAGAGGACACAACAAATAAAAAAGTTACATCAAATTAGTCAATAATGTATTCTCCTTCATTATTTTAATACAAATTAGTCAATAATTCATTCCATTTTCACCGTACACTGCATGAATATCGCAAGAAACTTAATTTCCTCGATTGACCGTGAACGAAAGGAGGTGATGAAAATGCTCACTTTCGTCAATTTGACATTCCATTTTAAAGGCTTGTAATCAAATAAAATTATATACGTAACATAAAAATAAACAGAATATCTTGTAGATCAGGAGATTTTCTTTCGAATGACATTCCTTTACCATTTTGTTTTACTGTTGGTGCTCATTTTTAAATTTGAAAAAAAAACAGACATGACTTATGTTACACCTAATAATTACAGTTTTCTATACTAACGCGTATTTCTCATTTATATATTGACTTGGATTCTGATATAAACATGCCCCCTAACCCTACACCCGTGATGAACGTAATTCTACTGGCGGCACACACCTTGTATCACTGTAGAAATTATGAACAAGGTTTTGAGACCCTGGAACACCCTCCGTACAGCCCAGATTTCATTCCATCAGACTTTTATCTCTTTGGGCAACTCAACGAAGTTTGGGATGGGTGCTAAAGTGGCTTTAGAACCAACTATAAACATGTTTTCTGGTAGGCATACAAAAGCGTGGCTCACTGGAGAAAGTGCATTGTTGAAGGAGATGACTAAGTCAAAAAAATAATGTCATCGGTGATACTGCAATATCGCATATCTTTTTTTAAATGAAAACATTTAACTGCATTAAATTAGTTACAGGGACTATGAGCAGTTAGTTTTAAATTATTGCTATTTTTTCTGATACTCTGGCGGTATTTTTGGTTCATTTAAATTGTACGTAATATATGTACCTCAGAGAGCAGATGGATGCAAATCCAAACGTCAAACGTCAAATGTGGCCTAAAGAATCTACTTTCTCTAAGTGATTTATAATAATTTATAGCATTAATTTGTATTTTCAGTATCTTAATACATTGGTTATTTCATTATAAGACATACATTTCTTCAAAATCAATGGAAATGATCATAAACTGGATAAGAAAATCGAAATTTCATTTCATCAAATTCTGGATTTGCATCCGTCTGCCTCTGAGGTACAGATATATGTACTTGATGTTTTTTAGGTTCCTCTGCCAAAAAAATTGATTGATAGTTACACGGTGTTACAGTATTACCGACGATATCAATGATTGGTTTAATAAAGTTGTAGATTGAAAAGTGTAAGTAATTTTTGTCATGCCTTTGTACAATATCTTATTCCATTGTAGGATGCATTCTTCTGCTGGGGCGTACCAACATGTTTCGCTACAACGACCCGGCCGAGGCAGCTAAGCTGCGTAGAGAGGGCAGTACATCCTGTATGAACCTATCCCGCCTGTCTCTCCTCTCGTGGTCTGCTACGGATCTTGCAGCCAGCTCTGAGAACCTCGCTAGCGTAGTTGGGTATGTTGAATAACATTTTGAATTACAGTAAAACCTCATTTTTACGCTCCTAAATTTTACTTTTTTTCCCCTTTTCACATCGAAATGTTAAGGTTAATTTTTCTTCATACATTCTCATACAAATATTCCACCTAATAATTGTTTTTTTTACATTCATACATCTTCTCATGCACACATGCCTATTATTCCTGCTCTTCACATGTCCATCTTCAAGTATTTGTTGGATTTGATCGTGCCATGTCTTCCTTGTTTTCTGCATCCATCAACATTCGAATCGTAGATCTTTTTAGCTGTTCTTTCGCTATCCATTCGCTCTACATGTCCAAACCAACGCAGCACCCCTTTGTCGATAATGCCTGTCTCAACCCTATCTATTGCACAGATCTAGACATTTGTACACCTATCATATCAGACAGGTTTTATGTAAAACTATTAAGGCTACGTAGGATAAATATTAAAAACTTGAAATGAAACAGATATTTGGTGACTATCTGTAGCTCATACTTAATATTTATTAAATTGCGAAAATTTCATGAAATCAACGTCACTAAATTGATTTATCCATTGATTGATTGATTAATCCTCATTATTTGAAAAATGGATTTTTTGCTTAAAACGGTTCAGTATGCAATCTAGGTAAAGAATTTAACTTGCAAATAAAAAAATGTTTACCAAAAATGTTTTTTTAATTAAAAATATATTTGCGTGAAAAAATGAGACAAATGGCCGCATATCCGGTATCTGGCCTAACCACTATGCGTTTTATCATTATTAAAAACCGATTTTATGAAATGACAATTTGTAAAAAAAAGTTCAATTTCATGTGATGTAAATCCGTTGATTTTATGAACGTCATACAAGAGGGTTTTTTATGTAAACGCCAAAATTTACTTAGATATCCATGGTTGTGGGCTCGTATGATGCAATTTAAGATTCTGAAAAAAATGGTATATATAAATTAATTTTGGGTATATTATAGTATTTTACCGTCAATATAAATGAATTATTGGTTACAAGATTGTTCGTCTGGTCCCTAATGAGTGAAATGGTCTGACGGGATGGGGATGGTTTGCCAAAACCACCGTGAAACCTGCAGCTTTTATTTAGGATTTGCAAAATAATTTCTTCATGCTTGTGAATTGATTACAGTGACATCGAGGCTGACATGCGCGCTGACGAGCTGGAAGCGCAACGCTTGGAGCTCATGAAGGAGAGGGAAGTATTTCAGCAGGAGCAGCAAGAAAGGGAAAGGAAGTGGCACAAGGAGAAGGAGCAGTTACAGGAAGCCCAGAAGAGGCTCGATGAAGTAAGTTCACTAATAACTAATATTAATCATAATATTTCCTTTTCTTACCCGATGCTGTTTAGGCCGATGCATCGGTACTCTGATTTTAGCAATCGTTTGATTCATTAAGACCTGATTGTCTTACACCTTTGAACCCAATTTTGGTACTTTATTTACTATAGCAAAAAATACAAAATAAATGTTTTACACCATTATTGTTTTGTAAAAAAACCTGCAATCTCATAGGTGCGAAGGTTTTCACGGTCACTATTATCAATATGTTTATTTTTTGGATGGTACCGTGTGTGTTGGATTTGTTATGGCTATCATTGCAGAAACTGTGTAACACAGTTTACCCTGAAGATGGCTTCTGCAATGATAGCCGAAACGTCGGAACAAATCCATCACACACTATCACCCAAAAAAGAAACATACTGCAATCTCATGTTTGGTAGCTGAACACACAAACCACAACATCTTAAGGCAAATAATATAGATACGTACCTTATTGTATTTTCAAATATGTATGCTTATTATCAATATATTACAACAGAGATTAAAAACATTTTAGAGAAGGTAATAGAGGAGTCTAAGCATTTCCAAGGCTTATGACCTGTCAATAATAGGTTATTTTAGGTTAGGTTGCTCACAAATATTGATTATTTTCATAATTATTACTCTTAGGAGAGGCAGCAGATGGAGGAGGAGTACGCCCTGCAGTGTCGCCAGCTGTCCTCAGACTGGAGGGCCCTGGAGCGCGGCTGGGGCGCCAGTAGGAAGGCCCTGAAGGAGAGACAGAAGGAGCTCAGCGGCAGGCAGAAGCGGCTGCACTCCCTCAAGGATAATCACCAGCAAATGGTAACATTCCACAATACCGTCTGGCTTTAGTATACCTTCGTTCTTTTTATTTGCTGATTTACGAGCCAGTTGTTTGATCAGTAGAGACTAACCGAAATTAGGTTTTCAGCTTAAACCGAATTTCGGCTTTTATTTATTTACTTTTATACAAATAAAAAATAATGCGTTTGGTCTTGAATGGGAACCCATGCTGAAGACATGAGGTTTTTTTTTATATGTGAGAGTTACATTATTTTTAAGGTTTATATTTACTTAAGTTTTTTTTTTTTAATGTGAAAAACATTTTTCACTTTGTGGTATGACATTTTGTACTTATTTATTTATAAGTTTGTATATTTTATTTATTTGTTATAATAAAAAAAATAGTAAACTTCTAAATTTACTTTAAAGAAAAACATTAGAAAGTTGATGGGTTTATGATAAGTAAGGATCGGGTGTGATGTTTCGGCTGTAGCCTGTTTTAGGAGCTACTCCGCATTTGCTCTAATGATGAGGAAACCACAGAATACTCACCAGGAGAAGGCGGACTGTTGTCGTTCGGCAACAGACCTTCCGATCCACTTGAAGAGTGTTGGGCACTTAATGTCCTGCTATCATTGGTACCTTTTATTACCTTAATTATATATATCATGTATAATGTTCCTCTGGTGACAAGTCCTTATCACTATATGAATATACTTGGACACGAGGTGGATATGTTCCTCTCAATAACGTGTTAAAAAAAGTATCTTTTCCCCCCGTTCAAAATTGACATATTTTATTTATTAATAACTTACCGTAAAACCCCGAAATTACCTTCCCGCAATTTATATATAATTTTTGTAGTCACATTAAATTTTATAGGTTATTAAAAACCCAGTTTTGCGTTTCTTTCCCGAAATTAACGTCAAAGAAATTTGCAATCCGCAGTGAATACTAAGAGCTTAAGAGACTGAGGTTAGTTTCTATCATTATTTAATTTTTTTATAAAAAAATGTAATTTTAAAGACTGTTTAATGTGTTTTGCGAACAAGTTAGTCTATCATTATACCAACATGTTGGTAAGTTAAATCGATAATCGAAATTATTTCCACCATTTCCGTGTTTTAGTTGTAATTATAAAGTTGGTTTTTTGTGTTTTACAGACATTTATTATTTATGCATATAATATTCAAAAAGTTGCAATAAATAAATGGTTCAAACATTTCTGCATAAATTCTTTAGTGAAAAATAATTTCCTGAATTAATTTTTTTTACTACTTTCCATTTACTTTTTTTGTCAGTCCCGTATAAATCGTAATTTAGGGGTTTTACTGTATTTTGTTAATGACCGTGAATTTATGTATTTAACTGACAAATACTTAAGCTAAAAACCTTTTTGATAATAAATAACCCACATATGCTGTGAGCAACACGTAGTAGTGCTGTCATAAACACTCACAGATGTATGTGAGCACCGCTGTGAATAAATTAAAATAAAATAAAATGGTGATGTTTCATAAAAAAACAATTAAGGATTTAAACATTGTAAAATTGGTTAATTTTTAACTATTTTTGCTGATCAAAAAACAGGCTCTGAGTTTTTATTTTGCTTCTACCTTGGCTTATAGGCCATGGCTTAGTGCAAGTTATAAAATGATTTGTGTTTTTGTTTTTAAATTTCAATTTTCAATGTTTTTGTTAAATTATTATTTGGTACCAACTGCAAAGCGTTAGTAGAATAATAAAAATATGTTTATGTTTGTGGATTTCTCTTTGTTCAAATTAGCAATACAACTTACATTTTTTAATCGCAGTTTTATATTATTTTTTTATATTTATTTGATTCATATTTAATATTTTGGTCCCGTGGCTAGTGTTGCAGACTTACGGATCAGAGGCCAACTTGATTTCCATTTTCTAATAGTAAGTTGTTTACAACTCATTGATAATGGCTCAGCAAAATTTAAATATTTTGATAAATTATAAGACCGCTGATATTTCTTCTTTTATTAAAAACAAACAAAAAACTTTCACTGTATACCTCAAACCCTTATTTAAAATCATATCGAGATAAATACTAATTCTATTAAATGTTCATACTTAAAATACGATGGGGGATGGGGGAAAAAACCTTTAATCGCCTTCAAAGTACTCTCCATTGGAGCTAATGTACTTGTCCAATCTTCTATTCCATTGTTGGAAACATTTTAAAAATTATCTTCCGTAATCCTTGACAGGGACTATTTTTCAGGATGTTTTTACTTCACCTCTAGAACATCGACCAAACGCTTTCCTTTCGTATCTCTTTTCATTTGGGGAATAAAAAGAAGTCCCAGGGGGCTCAGGTGAAGAGCGAGATGCGGAGAGGGCTGTGTGAGAATAAATTTGGCAGCCACCCTTCTCATCCCCAAATGTTCACTTAAAATTCCCTGTACTGAACTTCAAGTACTCCAGATAGCTCCACAACTTCTTTGATGGTCTGTCATCTGTCTTCCAGGATAATTTTGCAAATTTTAGCAATATTTACATCGCAATATTCTCAGTTTAGGCCTTCAAAAGACTTCATAAATTGACATTTTCGCTATTTTTAAAAAAGAGAAAACCACTCAAGCACTTGAGTTTTCCTCGTAACATCATTTTTATAGGCTGTTGTTAACATATCAAGAACTTCTGTGCCAGTTTTCTCGAGCGGGAATCAAAATTTCATGGGTTCGTCTGCACTCTATTCACGACATCGTCCGTTGCGAAAACGACGAGCACGTAATACAATTGTCACACTTGGCATACTGACTGCTAAAAGGTAACTCTACACGATCCTGCCGGCAGAACCCGGTACTACAAAAACTCTGCCCACCCCACCCCCTCTTTTTTTCTGTACAGAAAGTGTTTTTCATTATCAACATTGTTATAATGTATCTAAAAATACTGCTCAACACAGCAATGAAAATTGTTGCACATATAATTATAATACAATAGTGTGGATATTTTAAGGCCTGTCTTAATTTTTTTGTACAATTTATTAAATCCCAGTAGGATTTTGTAATAGTAACTTCACAGGAAACTCTCAGCTAGTCAGGACCTTAATGTCTGAATGAAATTTTAAAAAGAAATATGATTTATTTATAAATATTGTAATACACTATTTATTTATCTTGTTTTTAATCACTAGTTGTACCTATAGATTTTTGATATTTTGATTCCTAGCATTCCACTGTAATTAGTGCACAATATGTTGAGTTATTTATTTTTGTTTTTGTATTGTATGCGATGTTATTGTTTCCAACTAAGGTGGATTGCGAGTTTAATCACGCCACAACTCTCCGCTGTGAGATTGAGTCTAAGAGAAAAGAGTTGGACCTCCTTGTTGCTGAAAAACTTAATCAGCTTAAAGATTGTGGAATCCAAGTACCCGAGGTAATCAAAATTTTATTGCTTTAATGCTTTTTTAATTTTTAATCCATTTTATTTACTTATCCTTCGATACTTTAACATATTGATCGCCAATGCATTTTATATAATATGTAACATGAACAGTATTTTAACTGTGTCCTAATGTTTGTAGGCAAGGGCTGAATTTCACCCCCTGAGGTGTTAAATTATCAAGATTGACATATACACATATTGTAGTCTAATTATTCAGTCAAACGAATCTCCCCTACATAAAGCTTTCAGCTCTTTTACTTTTCTAAAGTCAAAAGATGGAATTATTGAAGAAATATGGCAAAATGATTAATGTTATAGGTCATAAGATCTGTAAATACCTAGACTTTCATACTTCTTTTTTTTTATGTTCTCCACCTCTGTTGTAACATTTGTCAATCTTGATATCGCCGGGTAATTACTACAACTTGGTAATTTCAAAATCAGCATTTGTGAGTTACCCACCAATAATACATTTTTTTGTCTTTTTCTGTGAATTCTACAAATAAGCAAGTCGTGATTCAATAACATCATATTAAAATAATAGTAATAACTTAATAGTAGCCAAAGAAAATATGGTGATTGTAGAGATGGAGTTATTGTAAAGAAATACTTTTTATCGCTAGGGAGCACTAAATCTGAGTGCCGTCCGAATGATTCACCTTCGGATTTCTGCCAGTCACCACATTCCACGTGGCTCCACCCACTCCCATGTCACATGAATAGCATAGTAGTGACATCTACTGAGCAACGAGTGTCACTACTATACTGCACATGATTTTTCTCTATGCAGCATTTTTATTCCATTGATTTATTTAACACTTTATATACATATACATTTTATATACTTACAAGGGCGGGCGTATTGCCTTACAACAGTTTTTTCCCACCTCCCTACATTACTTTAAGGCAATTGCATTCATAAAGGAGGATAACAAGATGTGTTTTTAGTTGGTAACTCGCACATGCTGATTTTGAAGTTACCTATTTGTAGTAATCACCCCACAATATAATATAGTCAAGCATTGTATTTGATACTTACAATAAATTTTATTTGTACAACAGCTCAGAATGTAAGAAAAATCGTATTTTAATTACTGCGATCTCATCGGGAATGTAACCTAAAACCCTGTACATGCGGCAAACATTTTACCTCTTACACCACAGGGACATTATGAGTACATATGTAAATATGTATACAGCTTTTTTAAATTTAACCTTGTAAATTTTTCTGTTAGGCAGTTTTAAGCATTTCCTACCAATATTTCGGACAAAAAATGATGCTGCAATGGTGTCCGAAAAGTTGGAATTACAGCGGCGCTTAAATAGTTAACTTGTTAATGATAACAAGCCCAAAACCATATTTTAAGTTAAAAAAAATCCAGCTTTTTTTGTATTGTTTTTGTTGTTATTAGACCACACTTAAAAATATATGGCTAGTTTGGAGAAGAGAGGTATTATTATGAAATATTAGATTCTATATTGTCTTCAACCAACCATAAAACTAAATTTCACATATGATACTTCGTTTAAAATATCTAATCTAATAAAAATTAAAAATAATCTAATAAAAACTTTTAAATCTATATATCAATCAATATGAAATATAATAAAAAGGAGGTTTTGTGACAGTAAGACTGTTAAAATTATGAATTAACTCTATACCTAAATATTTTCTCAGCCACATTTTGACAGCTGAAAATTGCTATGTTTTGATTGTAATATTTAATTAAACCTACCTTTAACTTGTAGAAAATAGAAACCCTTCCCTTTTGTAAAACAAGAATCTATAGTATGTATGTGATAGTTTCGGCCAGTAACAGAAATAATAACGAGGAAATATTTTTTGGGCATAAAACAACAAGGCTGCGTTGATTTAACTTTTTAAAGTGAAGGCCCTAGAATGGACATTAATTTGCCCATTTGGAACCAGCCAAAAAAAATATATAAGAGAACTGCATCAGCAGCAAGTATCTGTCATAGAACAATGATATTGGGTACTCATAAGTAAGTTTACTTTGCCGGTCACAGGTGGTTCTCCTGTCAATCATTATCCAAAGTCTTATTTATAAACTTAATAGAGATTTATTTTGCAGACTCCAAGTCCCGATGATTCTGCGGTGTCAGAAAATTCTACCGAGAGTCTTCTTCAACTCCTCCACCACTGTGATTCTGAGGCCGCTCATGCGATCAGAGATTTAGTTAACCATCACGTATGTGTTATTTTCTTTTTGACAAATGCGTGATTGAATGAACAAAAACAAAATTTAATGGGACAATCCGGATTGATTTTTTTTAAAGGATTAACCCGCTAAGCCTCTATTCTAGAGGCTTGTCAGCAAGTGGGAAAGAAAGGATATGGAAGGAAGTTGTGAATAATGCACCACAACACAACACCCAGACCAATTGAGAAAAAATCTTTGTTCGATTTTTTATTGCAACTGGCGGGAATCAAAGCCGTGATGCCAGTTTCACAATTGGCCGTTTTGACAAATGGTTCTTCCGCAGTATTGAACTTACATAAACAATATGATTTTCGCAGAATGCGAAGCTCTGATAAACAGTATTATCTAATTTAGAAAGAGGTGCTAATTGAGTGCGTAGATTGAAAGGATGAAAGAACAGCTAATTTTGGTATAAATGTTACTGAATATAGAAACCAGATCGTCAGTACCATTCTCTTATCTGTACCTGATAGTGCATAGAGCATTACATTGATACTCTGCGGCGTATCGAAAATCATTTGTAATATACCGCTCTAGTCCAGGGACTTATTGCTGTGGGAAATATTGCCGTATAAATCTAACGTTTTAATAAATATTTTACGTAAACCTTGCCGGGAATTAAATTCAGACGTGGTAGGCAAATGTGATAATAACTATACCATAAGACGGACTAATCGTCACTCAATTTCCACTTTCTTTTTTTTAAACTTGAGGGTAGCCATCGAGTTGCAAACCTTGTTCATGGTTTTAGTTCTATTTTTGTACTTTATTTAACAAATATTGTCTTAAAACTCAAAGTTGAAATTTATATTACTGCAAAGTAAATTGTTTGACAGTGAAGAATAATATTTGTGAATTTCATTATATAACTGAGACAAATAATGCCATACTATAGTAAAATTCAAACTTATGAGTAAAGTAATTAATTTACATTGATAATTTAAAGTGCAGTCCATTTTAATTTGAAATTTTTTAATTAAGTAAAGTTTTTAATAATTTATTTAAATAATCGAATCGATAAATTACATCAAAATTGTTTAATTAGTGTCGATATATATTTATTTTCTGAAAAATCATTAAATGAATATGCTGACTGGTTTCAGATTTTTAATATTCCTTCGTCAAGATGTAAAAATATACTTAAACAAACAAAAAACCATCACGCCGTTTCCCCGTAGGGGTAGGCAAAGAGGATAGAACGCCATATCACTCTATCTTTGCATACAGACCTCGCTTCCTCTACATTCATACATCTTCTCACGCATACATGCCAATTATTCTTGCTCTTAACATGTCCATCTTCAAATATTTGATGGACTTAATGGTGCCATGTCTTAAATTTAATCAATCCATTTAACAAGTAGTAAAATGAATGTGCATGAATTTACTTTAGTGTAACTATTGTCATGATCAATATAACATCACATTTTATTTATAATCTTAAAATATTAATTTATTCCTGATTACAAAGTTTGCATCCCATTCTTATTTCAGAAAAAAGAGCTTACTACTTTAGAACAAGATCTACAAACCCGTGTAGCCAGTTTAGCCTCGCACAGGTCCAAGGTCCAGCAACTGGAGGCCGAACTGTCTCTACTGGCCGTCCAAGAGGCAGGCGTGGAGCAGACCCTGCTGCAGGCTGAACATAGTCTGGAGGAGGAGAATGGTGATGGAGCGGCTCCAAGGAAGAAAAACGGAACGGATCTGAGTCACAATGACTCTCTGGAGTATTCCAAGGCTTCCGATATCTCTCTACGCGGGGGAGGGGATGGATTTGTCCGACAAATAACTGTAATTGAGAGAGACCCCGATGATATTAATGAAATAAGAGAGAAAAAGAAATTGTAAGTATTTATTTCAATGTATGTAGTGTTTTGTGTAATTTAATTGTTTTAAAGTTTTATTTTTGCTGTGGAACAGAGGACACCTGCGTATACTTTTCTAGAATGTTCTGTCAAATCTTTACTAATTTATTTCAACTTAAAATCTGTTATTTTAATCCAATTAAAAAGCATATCCGACATTGCATTTTGTTTAAATTTGAATGAAAATGCAAATGAAACTACTCTCGGTGAAAGCATATTGTACGATGTCTGCAACTATTGGTTTTAACATTTCAAAGAAATGGGTTTTTCTCTGAAAACCAACTCCCAGGAGGTCCTCAAACAAATTCATTACTAACCGTAATCTTTTGTTTATTTATATATCAATCTGCTAGGGGTAAACTGTTCCTATAAGTGATTATGTGCAGCTTACCGTTATATTTGACTATCTATAATGATATTTTGTAGAACCTTTATTTACAGAAAGACAAACAAATAACTGTTATTTCTTATAAATCATTGCCACCGTTTGAAGTTTCCTCCAAAAAATAAATCAAAATATTAATAAAGCGCACCCAGTGCCAGCAGTGAGCCAAGAAACTAATCTATTTCTACTAACTTGCTTATTTCTTTATAAACTCAGTTGTGGTTATTTCCTTCTAAAGTAAGCTTGCAGATTATGCAAATTATTTGAAGATTTTCCATTTGGAAAACAGTATTTCGAACATTGTTTCCTAAGGACTATTTTTCTTTGAGATGATATAGTTGACATATGACCACCATTACTTTCATGCAGTCATATCGCAGGCCATGTGGCGCTCGATGTGGTCGTTTTTAGCATTATTAATTTTTACATTCTCGAACAAATCGGTCAGTTGACATTTTGATCGTAATAGGAATATAAATCTACTGAATTCATTGTGGTATTTTTTATAATTGTTTATTAAAATAATGGAGAATATATATTATAATATAGCTACATTATAATACATATATCATTAAAGTTAACAATAATCATCATTTGAGTCGATCTCCTTTTTTTTGTATATTTAATATTAGCGTTCTTATAATTTACCCAAATATTTCAATTTTGATGGCCATTTTTAACGAGTTATAACTCACTATTAGAAAATGGAAATCAAGTTGGGATCGAGTGGGGTTCGAACCTCAGATATCTGATCTACGAGTCCGCAACACTAGCCACGGGACCACATCCCGATTCAAATTTCTATTTTATGAAATTATTGTATTACACAGAACCATATAAAAAATAGCAATTTATATATTACTTATAAATTTCAGTTAATATTATTTTATCATTACCGAAAATCCAGTAAAAATAAATAAATGGGTTATTATGTACTATGTAGATATAATTTTTTTTGTTGCTTTCTTATAAACAAAATCACCGTTCACCGCTGCAATCTACTCTTCTCTTTACGGGAAAAACTGTATTAAAAGTGCTGAGTAAAATATCAAATGTATCATTATTATTCAATAGTTTATACACAGACCGCTTATATGTAATTGATAATTCTTTGTTTCCTTGTGCTCTATAATGTCTGGTTTATCAAGATCATTTTTTGTTTGGTGTTTTCCACTTATACACTTATAAACGAAATCTATTTTTCTTTTAGAATGAGTCTGGATCTAAACAATTCCCAAGTGGCAAATTCCACTATGGCCAGCTGCGACACATTTCACACAGCCAACTCATCTTGCTCCATAGACACGAGTAATGATCCAAAATCATTTCCTTCTGACTCTAACATTCCCAATTCCTTGTCTATTGCTGACAGTTCTACACCTAATGAGAACGGCAACCGGGTGGGGACTTCGAGTGAATACGGTCGCAGGTCCAGTCTGCTAACCGACAGTGAAATAGTGGAAAATAATGGAAACATAGTCAGTTCTACGATGCCTGTTTTAAAAAAACACCTTCCGCGACTTGACGACAGTGATGAGATGTCCAGTACTGAAGATTATGGAAAGGTATTTATTTATTTGTACTGTCTTTGCTTTTATTAGAATGAGTACTGTACAATTTTTAAAAAAATCAACTGTGACATTCAGAATAAAGTTTAAAACATTAAAAAATGTTAGTACTTTAAAAAAATATATATATTAGTTGTTATTAATCACGTTAGAAAATGGTAATCAAATTGTGGTAGTGTGGAACTGTGCTAACTTTTGGAATTTTGAACCCTTCCACAGCGGGATCACAATCTTTCCCAATTATTTAGTATCCGTTTGCACTCCTTAATGTTTTACCTACCACCAACTCCATCAATTAACAAAAAAAACCTTAAAAGAAGGTCTCAATAAAAAGTTTTATTGGAATAATGTAGAGTAGTCTAAATCTAATGGTAAAAAATAAGTAAACGCAAGAATTTTTCTTTACCATGAAATATACAATTTTGTGTGTATTTTCTAAAAATGAACGCAGTGCATTTATTTATTTCTAATGATTAGATTTAGAATAGACAATTACTGTAGAATGTCCAATTACTGTAGCATGTCCAATTACTATAGCACACACCCTATGCAATTTCTAAAATTTTAGAAATTGCATGTTGTATAATGTCAAGTCTAGCTCAACATAAGAGTTGATGCAAGAATTTCGATATCGAGTCACATTCAATATCGGAGTGGTAAGGTTTAATCCATGGTTAAACATTATTACACTATTCTATATAATATGTTCTGACACTAGGTAGCAGTGTACTAGTCTAATCCATGATGATAGATTACAACTATTTGTACATGTTTCCTTTTTTTAATCATTTCATCTCGAGGAATTGTTATATTTTTAGGTCAGAAAAGACAGTTTCTCAGTTCTCACACCGAGCTCAGTTGAAAAAATTTCACCAGAGGACCGTCACAATCGTGCCAGGATACGTAGAAAACTAGCAGGTAACTAACTATTCTTTATTCTTACATGTAGTTCATTATGCAATTATATGTCTGACATGTGCCATATTTTTTTTTAATACTTAAATAGTAACAAAGATTATTCACTATCAGACAATAGGTAAACCCGTTTACGCACATTCGGTACAACATGGTTTCATTGCTTGACAAACCCAAAATTTTCCACATAACTCTCTATGTATCTTCTTCTTCTTCTTCTGCAGCCTTATTCTCTCCACTGCTGGATAAAGGCCTCTTCCAAACGTCTCCATTCCTTCCTATCACCCGCTTTCATCATCCACGTTTTACCGGCAATAGAGGCAATGTCGTCGACCCATCTTTTCTGTGGCCTTCCAACACTTCTTTTGTTTGCCCACGATCTCCACTTTATTATTCTGGGTGTCCACCTGCCATCATTTTGCCTCGCCAAGTGTCCTGCCCACTGCCATTTCAATTTCGCAGCATGATCCATGATATCCACGACTCCGGTTCGGCGCCTTATTTCTTCATTTCTTATTTTGTCTCTTAGACATACACCGAACATCTGTCTTTCCATGGATCGTTGCGTGCATTTTCTCTCTATGTATACTGAGTAGTAAGTACATTCAATTGCCGTCGGAAATCCCAAAAACAAATACATAAGAAACCGTGTAAAACGGGGTTCGGATGTATTCCCATTTTCCTTTAACTCCCCCTTCCCGGTGATGTGTATATTTTTCTCCCCCTTGCCAGTACACATTGCATCTAATAACATCTCTGTGAATATTTTTTTGCCTCTCCTTTCACAGCAGTAGCTGCTCGATTATGGAATAATCTACCGACTAATGTCAGCGATGCCCCTTCTTTATTTACATTCAAATCATGTATGAAATGTCACTTCCCGAATATTTGAGTTTTTCCTTTCTCCTCCCCCTTTCCTTCCCTCTTTACCACCTCCTCTCTTCATTATATAGTGTGGATATTTAGTCTATTTTTATTTCTTAAAAAGTATGTTTTTTAAATCCCTTATTTTTGTATGTATATTGACTACACCAGGGGCGAACTGTGTATAGGAGCAATTATGCGCAGCTTACCATTATATTTGACTATCTGTAATAATGTTTTACGGTAATTTTATTTACAGAAAAACAAACAAATTATTACTATTTCTCATAAATCATTGCCACCATTTGTATTTTTATCCAAATATAAATAAAAATATTAATAAAGCGCGCCCAGCGCCAGCAATGAGCCAAGGAACTAGCCGATTACTCCAGCTTATTTCTTCATACAAATAAGTGTACCATATTTTGAACATGTTAAACCCAGTGGCGGGATTTTTCTCCTAGAGTAAACTTTCAAATAACACAAATTCTTCGAAGATTCTCGACTTAGAAAACAGTATTTCAAACATTATTTCTTAAGGACTATTTTTCTTTGAGATGATACTTTTGACATATGACTCACAACACATGTGGCGCTCAAGGCGGACGTTTTTTGCATTATTCATTTCTAGTACAAACCGGCCAGTTGACATTTCAATTGTAATGAGAATACCTAATACTGACTGAATTCATTGTGCTATTTTTTATAAACTTTTATAAAAGTTATGTGTTAAATTAATTAATAATATAGCTACATAATATAATATATCACGAAGTTACGTCATTTGAGTTGATTTCATAGATGAGAGTTGTTGTATCACACAGAACCACATAAAAAATAGCAATTTATAGTATATTATATCACTTACGTTATATAATGTACCTACTATATAGGTACAAATAAATGATATTTGTTTATGGCTTACCTGTGAATAAAATCACCGTTCGCCACTGGACTACACAGCACCGGAACACGTGGATTTTTTTAGCGCAGTAAAGGAAGGCTTAAATAAACAGGTGGTAGAGCGGAATTTAAACTTTGAACCTCCTTATCTAGAGTCGAATTGCGGGACCAGAACTTATTTCGATTGTTTCAGCGATATGAGTTAACGAGGGTGGTAATGTTTGCAGGAGAAATGGGCCGAACCAGTGGGTCTCTGAGCAGCAAGCGCATTACAGAAGCGGAAGCGCTCCGCGCCATGCAGCGACTCTGCCAGAAGGTCGCCACTCAGAAGATGCTCGTAATCTCGAGCCTGGAGAATGACTGCTCTAAGGAGGAACTCAACCACCAGATTGCCGTGAGTTCTAGATACAAAATCAATGTGATCCCGACAAGTTGAATAAGCTATGAATTTCAATCCTACAATGAGGAAGTTCAGTGCTATGGGAAATCGGATATAAAAAATGTTTTCTTACATGCGGTAAAATTTAGACCATTTGATTGTCTACCGAAGTTTCTCAAAAATGTATTAAAAAAATAATAAAAATAAACTACTTTGAAAGTCATCACTAGTTCTCCGAAATCTAATAATGATAGAATGTTGTCACCGATTTCCGGTTACCGAGAAGCCAGCTTACCAATCAGGACAACTCGCTGAAGAGAACTTGTGAACTGGCGGACATTTCTAAATCACAAAACTTTAAAATATCAATGCTGATAATACGATACATAAAAAAATCCTCGATTGAACGTGAACAGAAAGAGTTTTCTAAAATGATCACTTTTGTCCACTTGAATTCCATTTTGAAGGCTTGTAATCAAATAAAATACGTAACGTAAAAGCAAACACAATATCCCGTAGAGCAGAAATTTTTCTATCAAATGACGTATAACCTTTATCATTTTTTTACTTTTGGTGCTCATTTTTAAATTTGGAAAAAACAGACACAACATATGTTAACACTCGATACAAAAAAGATACAAACCCTGTTCCGAGCCAGGCAAGGACCACATTACAATTGATATATTTATTTAGGTTTCGACTTAAGCACTACATTATACAATCTAATTATTGTTTCATAATCAGGTGTTGCAAGAACTGCAAAGGCGATACATCCGTTTGGAAATGGCCTTGCAATATTCCAACTTCGACAGCCGCTCGGCTTCCAAATCCCGTTCGATAATGGTGACTCCGATACACGAGACCCCCCACGGAGGCAGCGACAGCGAGTTGAGCGCCCTCACCGACCACCCTCTCTCGGACGAATGTCTCACGGACGACGCGTACAACGCCGGCCTCTCCGCGGGCCGCAACACGGCGCTCAGGGTCGCGAGTACGGACCCGCTCCGCAACAGGCTCAAGGAGGAGTTGGAGGGCTCCGATAATGTCTCCACCTCCAACGACGAACTGATTATCAGCGAGTCGGATGTGTACGATAATAATCTGTGGGCGGAAAGCCAGGACCCGCTCCTGAAAAGCATCCAACTGGCGCAGGGCTGCAGTCTGTCAAACGTCAATACCGAGAGCATATTCGGTTCGAGAAAAAGCTCGGTGGAGTCGAGATTAGCCGGTGTCACGGGGGGCCAAATGTCTACTCAGAATAATTTCAGATCATCTTCACTATCGGTAAATATTTATTTACACATTTATTTGTTAGGTATGTAGAAGTCTTATTAATGAAAATAGAAAAGTTTTGTTTAAACGAGGTTACCTAGTTTTATGGGTAACTAAAATTCCGCCTCATAATTATTATTTTTATTTAAGTATACATTACCTTTGTATAATGGAAACAATGTATTTACTTGATTATCCGACATATTTTTCAAATATGTAGTGAGATTTTTTCAACAGTTTTTTTTCTTCTAATATGTAAAAGTAAAAATCTCCACTAGAAATTTTGGAATTAAAAATGCCTGTCTCAAAGTAATGCCGGCCGCACGTCTGTCTAAATCTTAAAATGCCTGTCAAATGCAGTCATAATAATATATGGTAATCCCAAGGACGTTTTCACACCACAGTAAAATCTACCCGGCTCAAAAAAACAACATTAATTTAATTGAGTTAATTTTTGAATCAATTTTTATAATTATTTAATTTATTTAATGGTGGGTAATCGCTCTAAGCAGTACACCATCAGGCCGATTAATCTCCACTCGATTACCTATTGAAAAATTTTATCCTGCGAGTTGAAATTCAATAAATTAAACCAAAAAATAAAATAATAAACAAGTATCCACCCACCCTTAAATAATCTGCGAATTGTTACGAGTGCCGTCAAACATTTAGGTATAAAAATATGCAAGTTACGCAGCGTAATTAAAACTACTAATGCCATTAAATGTTGGAGAGGGAAACGACTGATGTGTTCTATTTTTGTGTTTTGTATGAAATTAGTTTGAGGTAAAAGAAATAAATGACCCATCAGGGAAAACGATTTTTCGAGGAACGATAGATAGAGGTTTCACTGTAATTGCTTTATCGTATAGGAGAGTGGAACATGTAATATATCAATAATTTGTCTGTAAAATAATTCAAAAAAATTAATTAATTATGTATTTGATTTCACAGCAAACTTCCTTTGACCAATCAACGTGGTTGTCACAATCGGCAGTTCTCAGTAAGTTTTATATTTTTCTTTACCAAACATTATACGAAAACTGTTAATCTTTATAAGAATAATGCGATTTGCAATAATAATTCATTATCTGATACAAATGTAGGTACAATTAAACTGTGCACATAATAAACCCAATCGAGGCAGAAGTGTGTTCAGAACTTATAACCATTATTTGGATAGTATAAATGGTTAGAATTTTTGGATTCATTAAAAAAATATTGATTTAGAAGTGATATTTTTATGATCTTGCTAATTTTACAAACACAGAAACATTCTGTAAAACTTAGAGCATTTATTTAAATAACAATTAATGAAAATTACTACATTAAAAAAAAAGGAAATATGCTTATTGTATATCTATGTCAATTATGTGTGAATACTGCACGTTTTGTAATAAATAAATATATATTTTTATTTTGTACAGATCAGTGCATATCAATACCTTGCTACGTTGTAAGGGGCGCCGGAAAATCCACCCATTACGAGTATGAAGTGAGAATAGAGGTGAACGAGGAAAGGTGGGCTTTGCTTAGAAGGTACCGGAGGTTCAGAGAACTTTATATTAATATGAAAGCCACCTATGGTTCAAAGGTAAGTCTATAATATTATTTACTTAATAATTTCATATCAATTGTTAATTATTTGTCTTTTTTGGACAAAGGCCTCGAACCGTCATATTGGAAAAAGTTGTTTAATTATTTTAAACATGTTTATAACCAATTACGTAGGTCTTACACACATTCTAATAATAGAATTTAAACTGCAAATGCCATTTGGCTTTAATTCTGTTGCCATAATGTATATAAAACCCACGCACTTTTAATTATGTATATATTTGTTTAGTGGAATCTACAATATGCATAATGATTTTGCCAAATTTGTTTTTTTTTTTAATAAACCCCACTACGTGATACAAAATAACATAACAACATTGGCCGAAATTGTGTTGTAAAACTTTTGTCCTAAACAGAATCGTATCATATTTAAATTTATTTCAACAGAGAGGGAAAACATTTTTGAGAAGGGGATATGGAAGTCTAGGCATGCCAGTCTGCAAGCATTTGGACATAATCAAACATTGTAGAATCGTATCAATTTGAAAAGGGATAATAGGTCATTTATTATTCTTTTGCTTGATAGCAATGAAAGATTGAAATCGTTTTTATATACACTAGCAGCTATTATGCTGACATTACATCTAATGCACTGTTTTTAAAACATTGAATATGTGAATAAAAAACGTTATTAACATTACATTTATGTTTGTTCAGTCGTCACCAGGGATTCATATTTTCTTTTAGGCATAAGGAGACTTAATTTTAATTAAATATCTTAAAAACTTTCATTGTACTCATTTAAGACTGTATTAGTTGCAGTGATAAACATTATGTACTATAAACATATTATTCTAAATTTTATTTTTAGGTTGCCGCGATACCGTTCCCGTCCCGCCAACTATTCACGACGGAATCCCTGGCCAAGAACCGCCGCCCGCAGCTAGAAATGTTTTTGAGAACTTTGCTCAAAGTCTGTTCGAGTGATAAACGGTGCCCGTTTTACGCGCAGCCTCTTACCAAAGAAACCCTCATCCAATTCTCCCCTTTCTTCCGCAAGGGAGTGTTCGAAAGTGGCAAATGTGGGACCGGATGATCCTCATGGAACTTAGAAATACTGTGGTTGCATTTGACCATTTGGATTCTAATACACAGACCCTACTTCGTCTTGGTCATGTACTGTGCCTTCACGCTGTTTAAATTCCTAATTAATCTAATTTGTTAAGATGAAATAAGTGAAAAGTGGCGTACATATATATCGCGGTGGCGGGTTTGCCTATGCATACTTGCACTCATTTCTTTGTTTCGGGGGGAGGTTTTTGTGTCCGCAAAAAGAGTTAAATATTTTTAATTTGCTGTCGGACATTTGAACATAATCAAATGAAATGTTTGCCTTATATCTATGAATGAAAAGAGATGATTGGCAGAAAAATATACTGTCTGTCTCTGCCTCATTCTGCGAATATTAAAAACACCCCTCGAAAGTGGTTTTAGTCTGCGCTTATTTTAATATTACATCTTATATATATTGAACTCCCAACCTTTCTATGACATTGCAATACTGTAAGGAATATGAATTATACAAAACATCTCACAGAACAGGTCATGTTTTTTAATTATTATATAAAAATAGTCTACTGAAGTATGGAATACACTTTTACTTAGTACTGATCATAAATTGAACTAATGTAATAAATTATTTGTAATCTGTGACTATAAATGTTTCCCACATTATAATATAAATATGAATACCATAATTTATGTAAATTTTAAATGCTGAAAATGACATATTATGTGCGCAGTAAAAGAGGTTGAAAGATAAGATATTAAAATCTGTATTATTTGGTAATCAAATTTTGATTGGTTTAACCACTGAATAATTTTATGTATTAACTACTTTAAAAAACGCATTACTAAATGGTTGGTATTTAAGTCCCAATATATTGTAAGCATGAAAAAATCAACCGATGTAAATAGCTATTTTTTTTTAAAGTTGACAGCATAGAGTATTGGTAATAAAAAAAACTAAGATATGTAATAATATATGCAAATCGTATTTTAAAATTATTTTTCCTTTACAGTAATTATTTTATAAAAATGTTGTTAACAGTTCTTGGTTACTAAAGTTCAATTCTTACAAACTATCTCTTTTTGGTTTAATTAGTTTTGAGTGAAGGTGTAGTTATTCCAAGCTTCATATTACAGGTAACCCTCCTATAACACGGTAGATAAGTTCCTATAAAATGCCATGTTATGGGACTTAGAGGCAGTACAAAAACGGGGGTTTTTATTTAAAAAATTATAAAATTACATTTTTATGTGTCAAACAGCAAAAAATAACTTTTTCAATTTGTTAAATCTTGATATAATGATTTTTTACTCATCACTGCATGATACAAATAAACGAAATCGTTTTTTCAGTTGAATGATAATATCATCTCACTCTCTGAATTTATTTTATCATTTGTGCTTTCTGCCTTCTTTAAAAAACCTGTAATATTGGTTTGCTTGCTATTCCTTAAAAGAATGTTGCAGATTTTCTGATACGGAAACAAGCTATTTTCAAGCTCCCTTTTGAATTTTTGGCTTCTTTCAGAGGATGGGTGTGCATAAAAAAAAGATTGTAGATTTTTTGCTTGCTTGTAATTTCTTTAATCAATTCTTTTGTTTCACAATCTTCTCCTCGAAATCAATTTGAATGTCTTAAGCCATTTCCAGTTATTCTGGTTTGCCGATTTCATCTTCCATCAATAAATCTTGAACGTCCTAAATGCTCATATCGTCAGAACCGTCACCTCTGATCGATTTTGCAAGTTCTAACATGCGAAAAATTTAATTTTCTAAAGATTTGTGGTCATTTTCGCTTCAACCTATTACTGTTGTGAGAAGCCGTGTTGTTGTAGGAGGGTTTCTGTAAAAAAATTATAGTGTTAGAGAGAAACCGTGCTATTGGAGACCGTGTTATAAGAGGGTTACCTGTATTTCAAACTTAAATGACGAAAATTCTTATTTTATATACAAATATTATAGTATAATATACACAATATTTTATTTCTTCATTAAAAAATACATGTTTAGACATCTTGTGATAATTTATAGTCGTAATAAATTTCAACCTTTAGTTCTGTCTTCTATATTTATATAGTTTAAACATAAATTGTATGTCCCAGTGATCACTGAATTTTATCATAATACTCGTTAATTATATTAAATTAGAAAATATTTATTAAATGCACCTTCATAATAATACAATATAATGGAAAAGGGTTGTCTTTATTATTACTATAGAGATTAATTGTTAAAATAACAAGTGTAGCTAAAATCTACAAATAAGACCAATTACCATTTTGCCTTTGCGAATTGAAATATATTTTTTTGTAAACTGAAGTACGTTATGTAGGTACAAAAATATCTTATATCAAAATAATTCATTAACCAGTAAAAGTGTTCGATTCAATCACATGATTCTTAATCCTTGTTATTTATATTTATGTAGTAACTCATGTATGTAATAAGCTTGGTCACAATAGAAGATATATTTTAGACCGTTGCTACACCAGTTCATAGAATTTACAGATTTTTAATGAATTAAAACAAATGGCCGAGCCAGTGACATATAAATAAATAGTTTCTACTAGTATAATATACTTATCAGTGATGTCAGAGGGGGGCCGAAACTATTTTAAAATCCAATGTATTTCTAAATATCGGAATTCTTCACTGTAGATTAGATGTAGCAACAGCCTTGCCTTGATTTAAGTAATAAATAATATTAAATTGTTATAGTTATCAATAATTATTGATGTAGTCAAATATTTATCTCGGAAAATTATTTTTAAGGTAATCTAAATAACATATTCTACATTACTAGACAATTTCTGCAGTCCGTGTTCAGGGCTTAAATTCAGTATTGATCGGGATGTAGTTAGAGAAGTGTGCAATATTGAAAATAATATCAAAAATGAAATTAGTAATTTTAGTGGAATAACTTTTTTATGTTATTTTAATAACTATCTCATTGATTCTGACTGATTATTGAGTTACCTTTTAAAAATACAGCAGATATGAATACACTATTCCATAGCATAAAGTGTAATCATGTTTACAGTCTATTTTCAATATATATTACTTGCATAATAATATTAAACACTCTTTTGTAATATTATTGAAATTAAATTAATACATAAGTCTGAAAATAGTACTAATAATAAAAATGAATTTCATAAAAACAACTTCTTAGTACCTATCTATATGTGAGCAAAATTAAAAATAATCTGAGAATAAGACACACTTTGGTGTGAATTTTTTTTAAAGATTTTACATTTTGTACATACAGTACTCTCTCAGTAATCCGCTGCTTGATTATCCGACAACTATTATAATTTGCCATTATTTTTACTAGTTGAAAGCACAAAATCAGGTTCTATAATTCATCGGTATTCCTATGTCAAATTCAGTGCTCCACCGTGTGCCTATAGACTCGACTCAGTTCCTCTGGAAGAATGATTCAGAGGGTGACTGAAAACTCAGAACTAAAGTGAAATGTTTTTGAAGAAAGATAACAGGAAATTCTGAGGAATGAGGAAAATGAGCTCATAAATATTTATTGTTGTTTAACCCATCACGTAATGCAGACTGTAAATATAAGTTAGAGGTTAATTAATAGAAAGCAGATAGCTGCTAAACTGCCGATATGTCCAGAAAAATAGATCCATATTATCCGCAGAAGCCGAATTGCCCTATTAATGGGTGAATTCTGACTTGCATTTGTACGGCTTCTGGGTGCGTAAAACAGTGCATGATATCTCGCTCTAGTATAATTATTTTTGCAAAAATACAAACTGATCTCTTTTAGTGTATTTGGATTATATACTTCCAGAAATCAGCTTATAGGTATGTTTCTCAAGAAAGATTTGACAATTAAATTCGAGGGTGTTGTAATCCAGCATCCAAGAATAGATAATAATTATTATCTTCAAGATATAAGTATCGCAAAAATCGCTTTTAAACCTTCTTTATCTCAAAGATGTGGTTTGATTCAGAAGGATCCCAAATTATGGAACAGTATTCTAGTATGCTGCGGACTAGTGTATTATACAATGTGCAAATTGCAGTAGTATTGTTGAAATATCTAGAGTTTTGAAGTACAAATCCAAGCATCTTATTAGATTTATTTACAACACTAACAATATGGGACTTAAACGTGAAATTCGCCTCAAAAACCGATTATCAAGTAACTCAGACTCTAAGGATGAAGACAATAACAAATGTCAGACTGCAGCTCATACAGTCAAATCCTCTCACAAATATCTTAATTTACGAAACATGTGTTTTAAATTTTACAATATTTTGTATGCATGTTACTATAATCCGCCGTTTTCACTAATTGGACACTTGCCTGGTTTTTAGGGTGGCCGATTACTGTGAGTGCTGTATATAATATGTTCGCTCGGTATTATTTTCCTAAAAAACTATTCATTAAAGGGTAAAAATCTTTCATAAAATATTTGTATGCCTCATTGTTAATTCTGTATCATTATATTCTGCGATAATAGATACACAGAGTTTTCAACTAAGACATTTTTTCATATTAACGTATGATGTGCAATGTCCCCGTGTTTTCAAATATTATTCCAATGTAAACTTACTGCCCTGAACTTGAAAATTACACCAAACATTAAAGATAAATTGAACATTCCTCTTATTAATTATGTACTTTTTATATTTTACAGCTGTAATTATTCTTGATTGATTCTTTAACAAATATCCGAAACCCTTATTTTTTTATTGTGATATGTGTAAAATCTGTTAGTTAGCTTATGAATACTTATTTTTAAACGTGCTTCATTTTTTTGGTGTGTATTTGTGTGGTGTATTTTTAATGTTATTGTTAGTATTTATATTGAATGTTATATTTGATTATAAATACATCACTTATACTTCAGTAATCTTTGAAAGACAAATGAGCATGCTGGGTAAATTAAAGATGCTCAAATTCTGTCAGAAATAAGAGTACATACACTTACATTTAAACTTCATATCAAACTGAATACTGAGAAAAATTATGACGTTTTCCAAAATTATTTTTGAATGACTCGTGCCCCATCACAGATTATCAGTTTAATTGGCAACATCTGTATTTAATTAATAATCATTTTTGAATATATAAGCAAGTTGATCCTAATACGTTTTTATAATGTTCAGTTTGCTGTTGTAAAACTATATTTCTAAATCAATCCAAATCTAACTGACAATGGTTTTAGCTTCTTACTCTTGATACATTTTATTAAAGCAAGAATTACTATCTTACAAACACTTTCAATCATCGGTTGCATAATCTTGACCTTAAAATAAAATTTAAAAATCACTTTACCACTGGAAATTGAATTTTCATCAGTCATTATGGTTGCAATTAAAGCCTTTCATATTCAAACTCAAAATTTTACATTGTCTTTAAAAATATATAAAACTGCTTCAAATGAGAACTCATATTATAATATAGCACTAGGGTTCTCTGTAAAATGTCTAGTTTTTAAATTTATCCAACATTATTAAGAAACGATGATGTCATTTTTAATATTATATGCCTTAATTTTTTATTGGTGTAAAGTCAAAGATCGAAGTGGTTGTTTTTGATTTCGGTGGGCTTGGGTAATTCTCACCTCAGTAATAAATTATTTTCATGTGGTGTCAAAATATGTTTGTCAAAATATAAATGTTTCACTGGATTTATTATGTATATTGAAAAATTTCTCCATTCAAACATTAATTATCTATATTTTTATGTAATGTCTTATTTATTTTCTGTCCTAAATATTTGTTTTAATGAAGATTAAATTCACCAAATTACCTGCACTGAATATTATTTATGTTTAATTATATAAGCCCTTTGCCTTAATTGTAGTAAATCAATTGTTAACTTTATATTGTTTCGTTTAATTAATTACTTGAGATATAATTCGAATACGGTGCTGATGAAAAGCTTATTGTGGGTAAATGACATATTAAAAAAACTTTAATCCCTATTACAAATCTTTCATTTTTATTCTCTGAAAACATAATACCCAGTCACCCACTTATAGAAGTAATGGTTACTTTTTTAACACTTTATATAAGGGCGGACATATTGCCTTAAGACAAGTTGTTCCTACCTACCCAAACTAATGGTTAAAACATCAAGCTACTATCAGTTTGATTGCCAAATACATATCAATTTAAAATTAAATAAATAAAAAAAGTACCTGACGTGTGAAACTAGTAATTTTAGAAAATTAACAATCAACAAGAAGCAACTGATATTCAAATTGAAGTGCTTTATGCACTATTAGATCTGGATAAAGGAAATAATTGGAAAAACAGAGTCAGTTTATAAAATATATTTTATCATGACACAACTTTTATAAAGTTTAGATTTGAGGCGGTCAGCACAGAAGTGATGTAACCCACAAATATAAATGAACTTTAAAAGAGGTCCATAACCATGCGTTTTATAAACTAGATGTAGATGAACCCATCTTTTCCTATTCATTAATAGATGGCACTGCTTACACTATTGCCAGTTTAAACATCCTATAGCTACATTGCTAAACTTTGAATGCAATTTTCTCAGTTTAACATTTTTGTGGGTTACGTCTTTTCTGGGCTTACTGATTCATTTATTCACAAACACAGTTTGATTTAAATTATTTACTAAAAATTCTCAATATAAATGGAGGTGTACAAAGTATAATATTTAAATTTATTTTTGTTTTCCACATCCGCTCTTAAGTGGAACATGTGGATATCACCAGACGTCTCTAGGAGAACCTATCGCTAGCCAGCACTCTCGCCTCCTCACACATCAATCCCGTGTCTCTTAGTTCCGCCGAATGTAACTGAAAAATCGTTATCGATGGTCTTCCAGGACAGTGGGTGCCCGTAGGTGTGAAGAAGGGGCAACATGGGTTAAGAGTCTCCCGAAGCATCCACAGCATGTGTCCCAAGTCAGGTCCCCCGCTGTACGCTCAAAACACTTGTTATAGGAGGCTGCTGCGTTCGTTCTTAGACTTCAATGTTAGTTATGAAATCAAACTACATTTTACCTAATATCCTTTTCCTCAAAACTTGGATGTTTGGTGTTTTGAGTTTAAGTAAAGTGCCTCGATTAACATTAATTTTAAATTAGTTTTTATTTACAACTTGTATAAAAAATATAAGTAATTACTTCATTATATGGTGCTTTCCTAAAAAGAGGTCTCATTTAACTTGAATTTATTTTTTTATCTAATGAACTGGACGATCAATGTGAGTATAAATGTTTTAGCAGTAACAAAAGACCAACGTAATTATTATCTCAATTCTTCGTCAAAATTGAAATTGGCAAAACATGAAAACTCGTTGGCCAAATTGTTACGATGTTGGGGTTTAAAAGAGCAACAATTCACATTCAACAATTCTTTGGCTAAGTCTGCCATTATGGCTCCCGTACAAAGAATGATTTTGTCTCTGGCCAACAGTTTAATAGTTTCCGATGTTTTTGTCAAGCATTCTTCTGACAGAAATGGTGGATCGGCTATCACCAAATCAAATGTTCCAATGATCTCTTTAGGTAATTTATCCGGGAAATTGAAATCGTAATGTATAAAGTTGTGTCCATGAACTGCAAATCTTGTATCAAATTCCAATAGTTTAACTGAAAGAAAGATAGTTGTTAGTTTTTTTTATAATTAAATACGACCAATTGATGTTGTCATTACATAATATGAACTATGTCTCTACAGTATATTTTTAATAAATAAAATGAATTTGAAATATGGTTTACCAAACGACAGATTATCAAAATGAGAATGAAACATTTAAGTTTGTAAGTGAAAATTCTTGATGGAAGTTCATTGTGATGAGAATGTATGATTTTTGACTATCTTAGAATGAGTATACAATATTAGTCAGGCAGTTAATTTTTCAAAATATATTATGTTATCTAAAATTATTGTTATATCTGATTTATTATTGAAAATTGTTGAAATAAGATCAAATAAATAAATAAAAAACAATATAGTTAAAAATAACATTTGTATGCCATAAAAGCAGTGCTATTAAAACTGACCATAGATTACAAAAGATTCCACAAAGGTTTTGTCAAAGAGGGTCTCTTTTTTTCAAATTGTTGAGGGCAACAACATTTCCCATACAAAAGTCTCTATAGTGTATAGTGTCTAAGATAGAGATAGCACAGACCCTTATGTATGGGAGCAAAGCATGGAATCAGAAGGCAGCGGTTTTTAAAAAAAAATGTTAGATGAAAGACTATTAAACTAAGCCAAAATTTTTTTAAACATTTTTATGTAATGATTATCAGCGCTAAGATTTTTTTTAAGTTTTGAATTTTCAAAATTACTCCGCATGTGACGTCTTAGGTTATCTTCCCTTTCTTCGCGGTAGTTCTGCTGATTAGCCAGTTGGCTTCCAACAAACCGGAAATCTCTCACAACACTATAATAAGTTGATTCGGAAAAACTAGTGATGTCATCCAAAGTAGTTAGTTTTTACCAATATTATTTTTAATTTTTTTTTATGCATTTTTAAGAAACTTTGCCATACAATTTAGTGCTCCAATTTTTACCACGCATAAGAAAACATTTTTATATCCAATTTCCCGTAGCGCTAAACTTTCTCATTGGAAAAATAAGGTTGAAAGTAGGCTGGATGCTGTCAAAATGCAATCTCTCAGGTGAAGGTGGTAAAACTATGCATGCATGCAAATGTTGAGATTCATGCATTACGAGGTGTGTTCAGAAAATAACGAGAATTTTCATTTTTTGAAAAAAAAATATTATTTATTCGTCTACATTAATGTTGTCGCCTACAAAATAGTCCCCATTAGATATTATGCACTTGTGCCAGCGCTTCTTTCAAGCCTCGAAATACTTCTTAAACTCCATCTTTGAGATAGCCCATAGCTCGTTCAGCGATGCACTTTTAATGTCATCTATGCTTGTAAAGGATAGCCCTTTAAGGTTCTCTTTATTTTTGGAAATACGAATAAGTCACACGGAGCCATGTCTGGCGAATATGGAGGCTGGAACATCGTTACTCGTTATATTGTTACCAAAAATTCATAAACTAAATAGCAATGAAGTGTGAGCAACAAATGGTCTCGATAGGCTGTAATTAGTGTATCAATGCAATGAATGCCCTTTGTACAATCAGGCGAAGTCATTTTTCTAAAAATGTTATTTTAGTTGTGTATATTAAAAAGTGAATCTTTGCAAAATGATTGATAACTAATCATTACTCGTTTTCCATTTAAAGAGCGCCTTTCCTTGCGGATTTTTGTACAAATAAATTAAAATAAGTTTTGTACCGGAATCTGGAATTTCTACTGCTCTATGTACCGGAGTGTAGAGAGTCGGACATGAGATCAAGCAGACGGTTCCATTGGGAGGCAAAACTCTCTTAACTGCTTTGACTATCGAATTGATTGTACATTCGTCATACCAAAACTGACTGAGTTGCTAAAAATTAAATAAATCACCAACATAAATATATAAAATTGCAGCAATACAGATACAAAATAGATGTAATATACATGACCACACTCAAATTTAACTACCTACCCAATCTTCTTCAAATATTACATTTCCTTTTAAATTATCTTCTCGTTCTAAGTTATCAAGTATAACTCGCCGTTTTTCCTTTTCCAAATAAAATTCCTGCAGAGCGGCAAACGTTTCCGCTGATAAACATGGGACATCGTCACTCTCATCTGCAGACATTTTTTAAGGTTAATAATCAAATTGAAATGATTTATAAAATTCGGTAACTTCGCGTTTAAATTTTATGAATATTTTATAGGTTAAAATTAACATCATCTGTCATGAGAAATGTGTCAAAATTCAAAATGTCAAAACAGAGCCTAACCACTAACCACAGATAAGAATGAAGTTTCAATCATTGCCATAAACGATACCATTTATATCACGGGGGAATAAATCAAATTGAAATAAAAGCTTTTGAATGCGGTATGCAGTTTGTTTGTTTTGAGAGATGGTGGCGAGATTGAGAAAAATATAGATGAGATTAGATTCTCTCGGAGTGGAAAAAATAGGAAAGAAAACATGGTGAATTAACTTTCTATCTCACATATCCGATATGGTACAAGGAAGACGCGATCTTCCATTTAATCTCAAGTTTCCGATCGGTGGATGTTCCCGCTTTCTCTCAGTTGGCGAAGAGACGGACAGCTTCCGTCTATTCATACGAGTGAACGTGGAACTTAATTTTACAGCCTCCGAGATAATCTTATCTCATCTTTATTTTTCTCAATATCGCTAGCATCCTCAATTTAAACAAACTACCCCATTCAAAAGCTTTTTTTTCCACTTTGATTTATTCTCCCCGTGATAACTATATGTGGTGTTGATGATATTGTCAGGGTTGCCAGTTTGTGGGGAATTTTCCAAACTACGGGGAATCTCAACATGATTGGGGATTTTGTGAGGTTTGGTATTATGCGAGGAAAATGTGGGGATTTTAACATTTTACCATTTATTAATTTATCTTTAGCTAACACATCGGTAAGTGATTAAAACATTAATATTATTATGAATGAAATCGATATTTTTTAATAGCAATACACCATCAACTTCTAAAAGTAATTCGAGGATCCCCTTTTTAACAGAAAATGAAAACAGTGACAGTCGAATGAGAACATTTCGTACTTGTACAAACTTGCGTTTTGTTTTATTATCTTTCAAAATAATAACGGTTTTGTGCAGAAAAATGTAAATGGTTGTTAAAAGTTGTTTATGAAAAAGCGCAAGATAATTTTAAAGTACGAGTAGGCTTTAAACAAAATTTGTTTAAATTCTTCTTAAGAGCTCACAAACGTCCCCTCGAAATATCGAGGATGATTAGACTTTATGTCAATTTTGTTTGAATTTAAAAATATAGTAATATTATAAATGCATAACTGGCAAAGTTACCGATGGAAGACCCTCGCTACACTCACGATTCTAGCCAGTTTTTATTTCATGTTTTCTATATATATTTTATCAAAACAGTTTTTTCTTTCTTGAGATAATTATGTAGGGAATTTGTGGAGAATCGGGACTTTGTTTTCTCCCCATTTGGGTAATTTGGAAAATAAGCATTGGCAACACTGGATATTGTACTTACCGCTGTCACCGGTAAGATAAGATATCAATATCTATGCTTTGTGTTTGTTTTTTGTTTTGACATTTCACCTAAATGTTTTAGGTTAAACTATTTATACAATACCAAAATAATTGCCCAACAAAGTCTGATATTTACACTATAACCTCCGAAAAGTAATTATTTAAAAAAAAAAAGTTTTCGAGAATGTTTATTAAACTTGTAAATGTGAAATATTTGCAAAGATCAATCAATTTCGATGCCTTTAAGTTTAGTACAGCTGCGGCAGTATCTCCGAAGAAAGTAGCGGTTGCTAAAAGTAATGATAAACCAAAAAAGGAGCGCGTTAACTCTAAAGAACTTTTAAATTATATAGAATCTCAGAAATGTCATTACGACATTCAGGCTTTGGCTTCTCCACATTTATTAAAAATTCGACGCTCTATCCCGGAGTGTTTATATGTCACTTCTAAGGACACAGCGAAGACTATCGCTACAATACTTGTTGATAAGCTGAAAGGAAATATTCCTGTTCTTGAAATAAATCCTGGTTTCGGTTGCTTAACAACTGAGCTTCTGCAATGCGGTATAAGTAACTTAAGGGTTTGCGAATATTCTGTTTTTCACAAGGCACCACTTTTGGTAAGTTCAAAATAAATTTTATAGTACTAAAATAAAAAGATAGACAAAATATATTGAGGAACACGGTCCGGGGTAACATTGGTTACGGCCGCAAAACAGGCAAGCGTTTAATGTGAAATTAATCAATTAAAAAAAATAAAACAAAATTTACTGTGGGTGTAACTACTGACATATCGTCGGTGATATTGCAATACCGCGTCATCTGTTTTTCTTTTACGGAAATGTTTTAATGTTGCAAAAATAAAATAAATAAATAATATATAGTAAAAAACTATTTCAGAACCATTTAAGAAATTTTATTACAAAACAAATAAAACATCATTAAGTGTTAGTAATGTCAAAATAACATTTTAAATACCTATTACAATTAATGAAAAAACTAGTGTTTTCCCATTTTTTTGGGAGTTGCTTCGCTGTTGTAGTGAATTTTGATATAATTTCAGTCATAAGTCTAGTTAACTCATCATCAGATGAATGTTCTCCAGATTCAGATGCAAACGAACGAGTTGATTATTATATTTTTAGGTTTTTATAATATTTACCATGAATTGGTAGAATGTATGTTAGGGATATATCGTATCTTTTTTCTTTGCACTGGTAATGCGTTTTCTTAAAGGGTAAGGCGGATCTCGTTGAATGTGATACAAATGATATATCCGTCTCCCTTGCTTTTTTTTAGTTAAGTTCACAATATAAAACGTTGTTTTGTCATTAATAGTTTCATTAAATTTGGCTGATTAAAAACATAGGCATCTGAAGCTATAAATACATGCATGTAGTTTTCTTCCGATTTGCTATTGCATTTTGTAATGCATTAGTACTCAAAAACTCAGTACAATCCATTACCGAAACGATAAATTGGGGCAAAACTAATTTACTGTGGATATACTTAAATATATTACTGTGACTTGTGACTTACTCAATTATTTGAGTTTTTAAGTACCATATAAAAACAATTAACACCATCTAGTGGAAATTATTAGAAACTAGGTGTTCGTTCACTATTACACTGAAAGAAATAGATTAGTTGGTAAAATAATCTTTTTTTAAATTTGGAGTGACACCACTATTATAGTAAACAGCAAATATAACGGAAGACTACAAAAGCCATTTGGCTGTAGAAACTATGTTGAAAGCTTTCTAATCACATTGATCATATCAAAGTTCCAAAAATGAGGCATACACGTGTGTTCAATAATAGTCAACATGAATCTTCCGACACTTTATAATATCAGGTTTTTGTTATGTGAATTTTTTTCCACAGAAGTTAAAAGAAAAATATCCAAATCTGCGTATACTCATCGGGGATTTTCTCGGTCTGTGGAAACTTGAATTTCAAGATAAAATGGATGGCGGGAATCGGGTAGAAACATTTTTCAATGATATCCACAAAAACTCAAACGGTAATAACATATTTAAATTTGCTAGTGAAATTTCTCAGTGGAAGTTTACTGTAGTTTTATCAGATACATCTCTTATTTGTAAAATCTTATAATTAAATATAACAGAACCCTATAAACCGAATTGTTCAATATAAATTATCTTTATGAAATACATAACTAAATTAAAATGATCATGTTTGGTTTCACTTGTTTGTATTTATTTTACGTAATTTGACATTTAATCGTCAGCATGGCTGTATATGAAGCAAAGTATAGTCACATGCAAAAAATAAAAATCCACAAATAAACCACTACCCCCGCGTCCTTTCACATTATTTGGCGCTTCCTAATAGACATCTGTTGACTTTATTTAGCGAGACAATTCTTTCATTTCTGTTTTTATATTACTATAATACAATAAAGGTACAAGTTCATGATGAATATACTGTAAATCATAAGACTCACCAAGCCAATTTATATAGCTTGTCGGTGAAGATCCTTTATAAAAAAATAATATATATTATTACACTATAATAAAATAAATATCACATACTACGAATACCAATAAAAATATGTGAAATGGATTTAGAAAAATTAGTTGTATTTTCAAAATCAACATGGATATTGTGGAGAACTGTTTTCATACATAACTTTTAAAATCAAACTGTTAAAAATTGTGATGTATTAGGGGCGTGAACAATGCAATAGACTGTTTTCGTGGGTATTTGAAATATTTTTTTATTAGTAAATAAGTACAAAAAAAATTGTTATATTTCCCTATTGAAACTTATTCAGAATACAATCATTATAATTTGAATCCCTTTGGTTTGTGTTTAAATTTGGTCCCGTGGCTAGTGCTGTGGACTCATTCACTCATTCAATAATGATAAAAATAAAAAATAAATCATCATCATTCCCATTCCACACATAATGGTGCATAGGACACTGCATTGGTACCAATCAAAGCGTATCTTGATATTTTTTTGTTGCATGTGGATGATCAGTCTTACGCTTCAAGTGCCAGTCCAGGGGACTGTGAAATATTGTAGTGTAAAAACACATTTTTAAATAAGTATTTCATGCCAACCATGTCAGGAATCGAACCCGAAACCTCTTGCATAGTAGGCAAACATGCTGACCGCCTCACCACGAGGCCGACACCAAAAATTAAATACCAAAATTAAATTCAGAAGTTGAAATAAATACGAAATAGTCATTTCCTTTGCCTGGTTGGAATATCGGTCTCTTCAGATGACATCCTAAGAGGGTTAAATTCTAGACTACAAACATTTGGACATACTTAAAATATTATTTTTTGTAATGTTTGAAAAATATTTGTAAAAATTAAAAATTGCAAATGTTATTGTTGTACCTTTAATTCCCAGCATAAATTAGTATTGTAGTAGTATAAAACATTTTAGTATTCATTGTGTGAAAAATAGTCTGTAATATCAGTTGTTTTTATTGTTACAATTCTGCTCGTGTCGTGTTGTAACTCAGTCGTGTGTTAAGCTCAGCATTTAATCACATTGTTTTATTTCGCAGATGTTTCACTAAAAGTTGTTGGTGCCATGCCTTCCTTAAACTTTATTAGGTATTTAATAAATTCCTTAATCTTCCAAAAAGGAATTATTGAAATGGGGAGACCAGAATTGTTCATAACCCTTCCACCGGCATCTTATTATGTAAGTTCATTTATTAATATTTTAATGAATATCAGTCTTGCTCGTCATATCCAGTCCGAGAATGGTGAAATATTGCAGTGAAAATCACCCTTTCAAATAGATATTTCATGTCAATCTTGCTGCTGAACCCGGGACCTCAGGCATGTAAGGCAAAAGTTCTAACCAACCACAAGGTGGAGGGCGTGGAGGCTAATCTCCCTTCAATTCTCCTCTTTAAGATTTTTACCTATCGATTATTTCTCATTTATACGGGTGGAGCAGGGAAGTATCCCTAACTTTGAGATAAATGAATAAAAAACAGAAAATGGCAAAACAAATTTACATTTTGTATCAGTAATATCTACAACTGGAAGTTAATGTTGTTAGGTTTTAAACGACAGATCATTCAAATGATGTCCCTCATTGTAAATGCACTGCTGTGGCCGGTTTCTGAGGTTCTGCATAACTCTGCAAAGCATCTGTTTCAGAATGCGGCCTACTTCAAGGCTTCTAGGGTCCTGGGTCGATGTTTATACACTTAACTCTTGAGTTAGCCCCATAAAAAGTAGTCGCAAGGAGTAAACTCCGGCCATGGAATGTCACTGTATCGGGAGATCAAGCGCCTGGGGAAGTTTTCCCTCAAAACAATGATCAAATTTCTAGCAGAGTGGGCTGAAGCACCAGCAGCTGAAATCACACTAGTCCCAAATTCATTTGTTGAAGTTGTGTGAAGCTCAGTATTCATGGTAACAGCATGGTTGTTCCCCTTAATGAAATATGGCCTAATGACGCCTTCACTGCTGATTGCACTCTAAACTGTCACTTTCTCACTGTGGAGAGGTCTCTCGTGAATTTCACTAGGGTTCACACCACTTCAATACTGCATGTTTGCTTTAACACTTCCAGAAATTTGGAAGTGTGCCTCGTCCCAAAAACACGCATCTTAAAGCAAGTTTTGAATGATAACCATCTTTTATGGATGGAAGTGAAGGTCATCGTGGAGACTCCATACCGTACATTTGAAAGGCGCCAGGGCGGACGCATGCTTGCCGGCAGAACGCTTAGGACACTGCAAAATCGATCTTCTTACATGTTCAATGTTTTCTGGAGTTCGACTGGTCCCGTTAGCCCAAACTCTCTATCGCACAAAACTACCACATGCACGGAAGTTCTCTACCCATAAAAAAAACGGCGTTTTGAGGGGGAATTCGATAACGAGTGTGCATCGCACCTTGTACTGCAACAATAGATTTGTTTTGGAGAAAATACACATCGACGGCAAAAGCGCGTTGCTCATTTGAGCAAGTTTTAGACATCAAGCGATGTCTAAAACTGACGGCAGCACTAATGGAAACTTCCATTGCTACTGCGTCATTAGAGCCTATCCCCACCCTTGCAACACTTCCCCTGCCTTTACAATGCCACTTTGAAAGTAGGGATACTTCCCTGCCCAGCCCTGTGCATAAAAAGCAGCATCAGTAGAATGTCAGAACCTGTCATAAATAAGCAATCCAATTATGATTTGTTTTTGTCAGTGCGTAAATCAGTTGTAGCTCTAATTTTTATGATTCTTTACTCTTTTTTGATATGTATGGTTTAACAATTGATTTAAAAAATATATGTCTCTCTGTTATAATGTTTCTTTATGATGTTTTTTTTTAGAATCTGATACCTTTTAACACAGAAGAAGAACACAGAATTTACCGTTATATTCCTGTCCTGTTCAACGTCCTATGCGATATAGAACTAATGACTAAATTGCCCAGGCGGAATTTCCTTCCCTGGGAATCAGAAAGTACTCAATATAAGAAAGTTAAAAAAGAAAAGGTACTCATTTTTTCATTTGATTTAAAGAAATTTTATTTTAATAATAAAAATACTTAATTTATTTTTTGATTCCACTTTTATTTATAATTTTCCGACCAACATTGTCAGACTGGTGTTGGTCATAACGAAACCCGGTTACTGGTGAATATTATTAAAACAGTGCAGTTAAAACTAAATACATTTTATTTGTTACAAAAAATGCAGTTCCACCAAGAAATTTCAGTGGAAAAACTCAACTAACTTTATTTAAATGTATTACATACATTTTGTGTAGGTGTTATCTAAAAGACTCTTCTCACCTACAAAATGCCTAGATTTTATTTGATATTCTCAGTTTTATGTATGTTTGGCTTTTATTTGCTTATTCAAACTACTATCACTTAACAGCGAATTTCAATAAATTAAACCATTTTTTATTCCAGATAAAAGACTATGACCAAGAGTATGTTTATTTGGTTCGCATTAAGCTGAAAAAGGATCTCCCTTGCAGAGCGGATGATTTGCCGTTACTTTGGTATTTCTTCAAACACCACTTGATGTCAAAATCCAATCGGGTTATTCCTATGCTAGAGTAAGTATATATTAAGAACAGAAATTCCATAGAAGAGCCATAGAAGCCTAAGTGATATTTGACACAATTAAGCTAGGTTTTTAAAAATCTTAAGATCAAGAAATATTGTAATTCAAAATTTGAGTCCATCATTATGAATAAAAAATACCATGTTCAAAAATATTTACATATTTCTTTTTAGGCAATGGATTCCGGGATGCGGTGTTTGGTTAATAACGGGTCAGGATCCTCCCGGAACCAACGTAAATACATCACCCGGTGAAAAAGATGCACCCCTCCCACATATAACTATATTCACACAGTTCTTTGAACTTACACCTGCAGAAAAAGTTACAATATTTAAAAAGTAAGTTTTATTTCTTATTTGTAGAAACACACTTTTTGTGATTTACTCTTTAGTGCTTTTCGAACAAAAGAAAATCTGTTTTTGCTATTTGCCTCTGATGAACTGTAAAATACATCAATCTTAAATTTTTTCAGTGTGATTCAATTTTTAGCTAAATAAAATAGTTCTCGTCTCGTTCTGTTTGAAAGGGAAAAAAACTTTTTTATTGATTTTGTTTATAATATCAGTCAGTAAAATTGATTGATTCTGCAGATCCCAAATATTGAATGTTATTTAAGAGAATTTTTGAATTATTATAATTCGTTCTCTTTGATTGATAAAATCATGCGAAATTTTATAAACACAACGGAAACAAAAATCGAAAAATGTACATGGCATTATCTTGTTTTTGATCAAATTTGTATTGTTAAGATTTGTTATTCCATTCAGATTTTTTCTGCGTTTGTAGTTTTTAAAAGTTGAATTGATTATAATTATATATTTCAGATTTATTTCATGGCCCGAGTTCAAGCATTGTCCGTTTCAAGAAGCTATGGAAAATCATATTTCTAAAACTCTATCTACTGGTGTCGACATTAAAGATGATTTAGATCAAGATGAGTCCAACGAACTATAAATAACTCGCGTAATTTTATGTTACAAATTCAACATCATTGAAGACTACTCGGATTTAAAAAAAAAAATACTGTTACAATTAAACAAAAAAAAACTCATTTTAAAGAAATTACTGCACTTTTTATTGTTAATAATCTTAGTATGTATTTTATTTCAACTTTAGTTAAGAATGTATAGCACACTGAACGCTTGAAACAATAGCATGTTTTGTGTTTAGAACCTACATACCAGAAGTCAGTTTAATTATATCATAAGTATCACCAGTTCTCGTTTTTCAATTGCAAAAAAAAAATTGCCAAACATTATTGAACATAGTTGAAATATTTTTAATATACACATAATTGCATATTATGTTTGAATGTTCTAAAGGTGCTTTTAAAAGTTATTCCACAGAGTATGGTAGAATGGCTACAAGGTAGCGTCGGTGTGATAACTAAAAATGGATTGAAAACTTACTTTGATATTTTTTTTCTTTATAGTCTCTCAATTATTCATGTGAAATGTTAATAGATTTAATAAAACTAGTTGATAAAATAATTTATGTTTATTTATTTACATACACAACTTTCAGCACTTAAATTTTTATTATACTACATGTTTTTTGACATAATAAATAAAAAAACAATTTAACAGTCACATCTAATTAAAACAAAATGAAGAGTTCTATATTATTTTCAATTTACACTATTTCCGTATGAAAGATTTTGGTTTTAAGTACATAATGTCTCAACTCTGTAGTTAAAGGAATATAGAACCTCAAAAAAACATAAATTATACATAATAAATAGTACACATGGCAATAAAATCTATTTTGAAGTTCAAATCGTAATAAAGCAAAATGATAACTGAACAGAAACAGATATTATTTTGAAAGTGGAATAAAGAGGTATAGGCATTTACAGAGCAGTCATTGGCTAGTTTACCCTGTGTAATATTCACCGTTCTGTTTTAATTTTAATTGATTTTTATTTCAACTTTCACATGTAAATTTTTACAAATTCCTTTAGTCATTTTATATTAATTTTTTGTGAAGTAATTTAGTTGAAACCTTTATGAATAGTAATAAGCAGTTTATTGATATGATTTTATAAATTCTGATACAGCAAATTCTTCACAACTTGTATTGGACAGTCACGTTTATAAAAATTACGTATAACTTTTTAAAACTATCAATGAATGCCAGGGACAATACTGGAAGTAAAAACAGGTGGCCCAACACGCAAGAGGTGCGTAAAATTTGTTTGTCCTTGGGTAAGTTGGGTGGATATTCGAGCCAAATATCATCATCATCATTCCATGTTTGCTCCCTAGTTGGAGCATATGCTATCCACAAAGAGCCTCCATGCAAGTCAGGTTCTCGTCCCGAAGTTCTGACATAAACTGCCGACTAACAGTCAGCAGTGGACCTCCAGGACGTCGAGAACATTATGCCTTGTAATGTAGGCAAGCGTGGTTAAGGCTTCCAGGAGGCATACGTAGTATATGGCCCAGCCAACCGTATCGCCTCCACCAATTATCGAATATAATGAAAATGTTTTACCAAGAATTATTTGTGAAAATACTTTTGTAGTAAAAATTTAAGAAAAAAAATCTTAAAATATTAATGGTAAGTAACAAATCTACTTGCTCAACAAAAAATAAAGTGAATTTTATAGATATTTTAATTTAATTTAATTTAATTTTTCAAAACAATTGTTTTTGGTGTTATTTTCAATATCTAGCAACATCTGATCTGTTGAAATTTATTAGAAATCCTTTAAAAAAATATTTAGCGAATAACAGGATAATATTGCGAAATCACTTTCATATTTCACTTTATACAGCTCATACACGATTAAGAAATAAATAAAGAAATATACAAAGGTATGTACATTCATAAATCAATAACTAATATTCCTACAGTGTTAAAAGGACGTAAGAGGGAAGGAAACAATTTTGGACACATATTTTATGTTAAAAACTAATCTACATTTAAATTAACGTGATAAAATTCAGAACATAAAAAGAATAGTGATCATTCAATCCACAAAAAGTTACAGCTAATGGAATGTACAGATTTAAATTACAGTAACCGCAAAACTTAATCATCCGTGATTTGCTTAGAATATCATTGTTGCGCCGTCAATATCTGTTAAGTAACATTTTTTTTAAATTAAGAAGATAATTTAAACAATGTAATTTTTGATGACGGATTTTTACTGTACATATTTTTTTTATTGATAACAAAAAGGAAAAATATGTGATTTTTTTTTTAAAACAAACGACAATGAAACAAAATTGTGTAATTTTAACGAGAAAATAAAAATACATTTAAAAAAAATACTTAATAGATATTGCTGGCGCAGTGACAATATGTTTATAAACAAGTATAATTATGATAAAGAAATCTACATAATAATGTTAATCAGTATATATCTATTAGTCACTAATTTATCACTTCATTATAAAAGAGCTTTTAGCCATATGAATGTATAAAAGTGTTCACAATAAGAAAGTAACGAAATGTATGTTAAGTAAAGTCCACACAGTTATATACAATTATTTTCTACCTCTAATCACAATGCACTTGTTTACAAATTTCATACATAATTCTTTAAATTATTGGGATAAATCATTATAAGCAATGGTAAATCATTAATAAACACAGTATTTAACATGTCAAAAAGTAATACTACAAAACTCTAATTATTAAAATGTACACATTATAACAAAATTATATAGTAAGTAGTGTTTTAAATGTCTGCTTCTATTTTGTCCTACAACAGAGTATTCGACCAATAAACTGTTCCATTTTTACTTACAATTGAAAGAATAATGCATTCGAGAACATAAGATTATGGTAAATAAATAGAATTTGAACATAATAATATGTTGTTACAGATATTTGTTGTTTTACAAACTAGACGCATTTCAATTATATAAAAAAAAACCTTAATAAATGTCATATTTTCCATGAACAAGATGCATGAAGACAAATAGTTGGTAATTCAAATAGAGTGGTGGAAACAGATAGTAAATTTTACACGCACAGACAAATAAATAAACTAATTACAGAAGAAAACGGGTACTAACAACATTTTTGGTTACTCCTGTTCATCGGCTTTAAATTTTTACATAGAGATTGCATTTTCTTTCCACATTGCATATTGAGAGGTGTTAAAACCATGTATGTCAATTTTGAAAGATATTTGAGTACTTTTGCTGTGAAATATTTTTTACAAAATGAATTACCATCACAAATTAATTACAATAGGCTCTTGTTGCAAGCTAAAATGAACACAAATTTATTTTGAATTCATTATGGTTTTACCTCTTTTATAATTTCCAGACTAGCTACATTACCTTCTAATACAGACATTTTTACATCACATTGCATTAAGTACAAAGCCAAACTGAATATGAAAAAATTAACACATGTTTTATCTAAAAATGCTAAACCTATTTAACATAACTATTATGCAATCTTTAAATGATCATTTTATAAATAAATTGAGAGAAAATATAAAATAAATACTCTGTTAAGAAAGACAATGAGGAAGTTCAATGGTTTTTAAAAAAAAAATAATTTCTATCAAACTTAGCAATTTTTCAAATATTTTTATGTATCATATTATCACCGCAATGATTTTTTAAAAGTTTTGTAAATTTGACTGCCCGTGGCGTCACAAATACAAGTGAGTTTTTCTGAAATTTAAAAAGAGAACCCTGTACTCTTCAAAACATGCTAAACATGGCTACATAATTGATCAGCTATTGTAAATACATGTTGACCTGAACCTGTGATGTTTCAAAGTATTTAATTTTTATATATTTTTTATTCATTTTCGAGAATCTTCGCCGTATAATGAAATGCTCTATTTTTATTGCATGTAAGAAAATCTTCTTTATCCAATTTTCTATAGCACTAAATTTCTTAATTCACTGAATTTTATAATAGTACGAAATCAAAAGTAATTTTCTTAAATTATGAAACAAAATTTTATTATTTATAGCAAACGATATTAATACAATGAGATCTAAAACATATCGGCCACTTTTATGCATCTATGAGGCGATTTAAGCTAATTTAACGGTGACCTTTTCAAATTACCCTGATGGGGATTTGACAAAATTGCAATAGTCGAAAACAAAAATTTGTTTTTTAAACAGAAATTTAAGATTTCCAAATTAAATTCTTGTTACATTAATTATTCGATCATGACCCTTTGTTAGAGTTTTTTTTTTGTTTTAAAACATAAAGATTCTCTATAAAATAAAATAAAAACAATCAAATATGTTACAATTTGTCAAAAGAATAGAAAATAATATAGGGCACTAGTGTTTTTTTTTAACACTTTAAAAACAGCAGTACTAAAATAAAACATCGTAACCTTGTAGTAAATCGATTGCAAAACAAGATACTTGTAATTTGGTGTTGCCATCATTAAAATCAGTTTAGTTCTGATTTTTAATGTTTTCTACTGGTTTTTGACAGACTGCATATTTATATCACCACCCTTAAAACTAAAAAATAAATATTGTTGATATTAAAATGTTTGCATAAGAAAATACGATAAAACATCATTATTTTTCAACTCCAATAACAAAAACATTTTTTAAATCATAACTGACACTGAATGCATTTCTAAATATTAATTTATTTACTTTTAAAACATGAAATTTTAATTATTATAATAACAAATGATAGTCCTAACCCATTTTTATAATAAATCTATGCATACTAACTACATATAGGCTTTTACTAATAAACTAAATTGACAATAATTATCTTCAATATACATATATAGTCAGAATATTTTATCCATCAATTGATTTAGTTATTTATTTACAAAAAATATACACATTCATTTAAGAAAATATTTTTGTCTATTATGTTTCACATCATGTGCATAAAAGTCTGTATTTTATTATGATATAAATATCTAAGGTATCTTATTTTACACAATATTATTTTTTAAATAAAGAACAATATATACACGTTGATATTTTTTTGGAGAAAAATTTGGTCAATAACTACATTAGATAAAAGTATGTACAGAACTATTTCATTAATTCGCCGTTCGTTTATCTAACTACTATTTGAAAGCACAAAATTAGGCTCCATAATTCGCCACTATTCGTATGTCGAATTCTGTAGTTCGCTGCGTGCCTATAGACCGAACTTAGTTCCCTTAGAAAAATTGATTCAGAGATTGACTAAAAACTCGGAACTCGAGCAAATATTTTAGAAGAATGGACAGCAAAAACTTAAAAAAATATGCACCACTTCTTACTGAAGATAAACTTATAAATTTATCGAGGCTTGGATTCTGAGGATGAGACAATAATTGTCAATAGACAACTGCAACTCATATAGTTAAACCCTCCCAAAGATTCCTCAATAAAAACTGTTTTTTACAAAATATTTGTAATATAATCTGCTGTTTTCACTAATTGGACACTTTCCTGGTTTTTAAGGTGGCGAATTACTGAGAGAGTAGTGTAAATAAATCATTCACAATTTATAATCAATCAAAACAAATTGGATTTTAGTCAATAATTAAAAGCATATCACATTAATCTGTCTTAACTTGTGTATATAATTATAAATGAAAAATATTAATGGAATTCACATGTTTTTTTAGTAGAATCACACATTTGAAATTTATAGGTATTCCAAATAATATTTTAAAAATGTGATTAGTATAAATGTAATACCAATTCTGTAAGTAAAACAGTCTATATTTTTTTTCATAAAATGTTTTAACAATTGACTGCAATAAAAGCATAAACGAAATTATTTAGTAAGTACTAATCAAACACAATATTATGAGCAATTGGGGAAAATATACAAAAAACAAGAGTCAAAAAGCAATAAAAAATATCACATGTCACAGTATCCAAGTCCTTCAGAGTATTGATCACGTAATTTTCAAGCAATATACTCATTCCTTGTAGAAATAATATGACGCTATAAATTTTGTAGGTGATTATTATTATTATGAAGTCGAGTGATGGCGGATTTCGGAGACGCGTAACTCAAGTGAGGCAACGTGCCAACATTAGGTCCCACGTGCTGTTGGGGCTTGAAAGGAGGATTCCCTATTGGCTGGTTGGGATTTTTATAATACGGAGAATTACCAGATTGGGAATGTATATTTTGACTGATTGTTTTAACTTCGTTAGAACTTCTCGAAGGCAGCACTGTTCCACTCACAAAGTCTGACCAATCTTCACTGTCATCGGTAGCTTGATTTGCCGGATTCTGACTGAAGCTCGGAGACGCAGTAAAGTAGTGGCTCGATGATTGGTTGTTAGGCTTTATAGAGACGAAGTCCGACCAACCGTCATCTTCGCTGGTCTGGGTATTATTACTTCTTGCAACTGTTTTCGGTTCGCTATAAGATTGTATGGAATTAATAGGATTGAATCTGGATAAGTCCTGAAGATCAATACCTGGATCTGGCCAGTTAATTTGAGAGTAGTTTTCTAAGGATAAGGGCTGCAATATTTGCTGCGAGGTATTTTTAGACGTAGAGTCCTCAGTACGTTGCGTGTGAGCCGGTATTGGATCGAGAGGTGATTTTGGAATGGTAAAACTGTAGTTATTAACGTGGGGATTAAAAAACCCAGGTACAGGATTGTTCTGAGAAAATGTTGGCATGGATGAAAAATTAGAGTTGGGTTTCTCTTGGTAGTTGGTATATGTAGGATTATATTCAACACTTTGGAAATCATCAAAATCATCATTAATCTGATCAGCACTATTGGAAAACACACTTTCAGCAATATTTTCAGAAATATTATGTGTTGGAATAACAGTATCTTTTAAAGATGTGTGAAACGGTTTATTACTCTGCACCAGGTTCGAAGATTGGAAATCGCTGAAATCATTGAATTCTTCGAATTCTCCGCCACGAGTGTTGGATGAGTAAGAGTTACTAACGGCGCAAGTTTCAGCGTCAATCTTCGATTCTTTTAATAAAAATGATACAGGACCCGAGGGAAAAACTTTGTTATGCGAGGTGTCCGAATGTTGCGGGACTGACTTTTCGGTACTCACGGAAGAAACACTCTTTTCAATCACATCTGGAAAGCCACACATAGTAGATGCGGTGAATTCCCCGGGCGACGGCCAGTTGACAACAGGAACCATAGGAGAAAGCCTAACGGGCTCCAGCAGACCAGCAGGTTGTAGAGGCTCGATGTGCGGACTGGAGAAAGGAATAGAAGTTGCCGAATGGAAATCTCCAAAATCATCAAAATTACTGTTTTCCGTCATAGAAAAATCTGGGTCAGTTTCTCCTGGATTCAAGACTGAAGATACAATGTTTTCATCGGTATTTTCTGTTTTTCCAACAGGTAAGAATGATTCGACGATTTTGGAAGAGTCAACATTTCCATGGCTTTGGAAGTCATCGAAATCATCTTCATTTTCTATTTCTGTCGATTTATTATCATTGCCTGAGGGTCCTTGGGAAAATGATCGAGCATAATCTTTAGTACTCACGGCTGAGTGAAAATCAGTACTTTAATCATCGTAATGTATGGTATGGGACCAACGGAGTCTCGGAATCTGTAGGGGTGAATATGTGAGTATCCGGCAGATTTATCTTCCTTCCTATATTCAGTATACTGGGTGGTAGGGGATCACCGTTGCTTACTGGATCTATGGTGAGGGTACTATCCATTACTTGAGGTTTGCCTATATGTTCTTCGCCCCTTTCATTGCATGCTGAAAATTTAAAAGAAAATTCTAAATACAACAAAAACAAAAAAGTGAAATCTTAAAAAGTTAAGAATGAGCTTAAAGTAAAGAGTAACATTATTCAGAGAAAACAATAATATGACTAGCAGGATATAATAAAAGTATATA